>NC_053049.1:45686791-46043291 GCF_003473485.1 Medicago truncatula | reverse complement strand
TGTTTAACAATTATATTTATTTTAAAATAAATTAATATAAAAATATGACATGTTTAATTATTTATTGAGTGGTACACACTCAATCAAACTAGATGTGTATCATTGTGTTCACCTATATTAATTTGACTACTCACTCCTTATGTTGTCAAGAGAGAGTAAAATTCATGGCATGGCAAAAAAAAATTATGGCCATGCTTGCTTTATATTTGATTTTTTTTTTTCTCTAGAATAGAGAAGCAATTAGACTCTCACAATGTGAAGTTAGTTTTTTCTTTTATATATAAAAAATTGTGCATTTAGCTTTAAGAGTAAGTTGGATAGAACCTCAATGGATAACTAAACATCTCTCAAAAGATTTAATACTGTTATATTTTTAAGGAAAATGCTAACAAACGCTCTTATACCCTCTTATGACATTTCAAAAGAAGTTTAAAGTGAAAAATTTATCTTGAAATCTGTGTATTCAACATATTGAAATATTAAAAAAAAAAAAAAACTACGTGAAAGTTATCAATTGTTTTCATTTTTAAATTCTTGACAAAAGAAAATTGTTTTCATTCTTGAATCCGTAAGTGCACTTGGTAGCATGATTCTATTTTCAAAAGGAAAATGTTAACAAATGCTTTTACGACATTATTTAAGCATCCAAAGATAATCATTTTTACATTAAAAATTGTATAGTTATGACTTTTAGATATGTTTAACTTGTATTTTTAAGATAGAATTTCTTTTTTCGGATTCTTTCAACCACACCTTTAAAACTATTATTAGCAAGATACTTTTGAAAATTGAATTTAAACTTAGAAGGTAAAAGAATCATGTATCTTTTCATCCAAGTACTCTTCCATTAATTATAGCATGTATTAATTAGATTAATAATGCATCTGATGGCTTGCATTCTAAAGGCCAGTACAATTTTATTTTAACATTACATGGACTTGATACACTTTTATTTGTTCCACCTTTGTTGAGTGGGTTAGGTCACCTTTTGGAAATTATTGCACTCACCCCTGACTTTGCACTACACCACGTACACAACATCTTATTTTTAATTTATAGGTGCCATCCACGTACCAAAATTACCTGACACTGGCTTTAATTTTGGCGCTTACACAAATTAGAGCACGTCAACAATTCAAATTTTCAAATTTGCTTGTATGAACAAAAGAGGGAAGATACCTACAAGACGTTAATATTGCACTTGGTAGATCAATTGCAAACAAATATATTTTCAAAGTGAAATTTGATTCTGCATATAGGTTGCCAAACATCATGTATAAATTGGACTCTTCCAAGATATGCATCCACGTAACATAACGTAACAATGTGATGGTGGCCCTTAGAAGGATCTCAAATCCAACAAGTCTAATTTATAATTTGTTGCATTCGATTCTTTGTAGAAAGAGATGGTTATCGACTTATCGTTATGTATATGAACCTGTCAGTGGAAGCTTGCCAAAATTTTCAATTTCCTTGCAACACTGATCATGTGCATTAATGTGCAGTAGTATTTTTTTCATTTGTGCAACCTTAACGGCAAGTTCTTAGATCTCACGGGACCGTGCAACTAAAGGAAGTCTTCATCATAGTTGCAGTTTACAAATGAACTAGTAGACGTAAGAAGGGATTTTAGTTATATATATAAGGTTTGCTATTTAAAGCGAACTCAAATTCACGAAATGCAAGCGAATGATTAACATGTCGGGATGCCGTCGTGAGATAATTTTTCGCTATACATAGCTTTTTTCCTATATATATATATGTTAGTTTGGTAAGTGCAGACCAAAACGTAGGTCAACAGAGAGTATGGATTTTAGTTATTTTTTTCTGGTTAGGATCGTGATTTTAAAACGTGGACATTGAACTTCTTTACTTTGAAACTAGTTACAAACCCGTGCTTCGCACGGGTTGAATAATATATCTTATAAAAAATTTGTTCTAAAGAAAAAATGAGCAAATTAATGAATATTGCACAAATCCGGTTATTCTAAATAAATCACTTTTACTGTATTTTTAAAAAACTTTGTTTCAAAGGAGAAATGAGCAAATTAAGGGAAATAGCTGCATCTTTCTAAGAAATTGTTGTTTTTCATAAATGTCAAAATCAAGCAAGCATACTGCACAAATCTCATTTTGATCAAGAGATTAGGAAAACAACATTATAATTAACATGATACTAATTAGAACGAACCAACAATGTGCATATTAACATTACATAATAGTTAGGTTTATAAAAGAGACTGCAAGTGTCATAGACTAACCGAAAAGAGATTTTTGACAATATTTACATCAGACAAAATGAAAAGAACAAATGGCATCCCAAAGTCAGATAGTTTACGATTACAATCCAAAGCGATACGCCAAAATAGTAGAAGTTCAAATAGTTCAGCAGCAAAGATCTACTTTGGAACAACTCGAACGTGCAAGTTCTTCGGTGACTTTTCGAGATCAAAGATGAACTTACCACCTTCTTCCATCACACGTTCTCTGCTGAAATTGAACCACTACCCACCCAAGTATTTTTCATAGCTTGCTCTTTCGGCAGTAATGAGGCGACAATTATACTTTGTCTGTGTCTCGTCATCAATGAGAGTGAATGTTTTGCGCTTTTCTTTCAGAATTGTTCTTGACACCTCGTTTGGGAAATGCTAAACAGGGAAATAACTGCAATATTAGTCTAATGCATATTAACATGGATAAGATGTATGCGAATATAATTACATATAATTTATAAAATGAAGGTAGCATAACTGATTTTAAGCTAAAGAAAATGTATCATGACTTCTAATTTATCTTCCTATTATCTTCCTATAAAGTCTAGATAAATGCATGCATGTGGATTATATGTACCCCGTTGGCCAATAACATTGTTGAAACAAACGAAAATTAAGCATCGCTTCCGCATGTGCATCTATAGCGAGCACCATTTGACATTGATGTCTTCGAATATTTGGTGCAACTCTCATAATACCATCCAAACTGGTTATGATTGAATTTAGTTGTTTTCCAAATAGTGATGCAGTATGTTTCCTAACACAAATTATGCACATAAAATAAAGAATAATGCAATATGTATTTTTAATTTGTACGTAAAAAAATTCAAAGCATGTTTATGCATAAAAAAAGCAGATCTTCACTAAGTTTATAAATTCAACAATTGGCCTAACTTGAGACAGATTGAAAAAATCGTTGTACGAAGTACGTTGAGAAGAAGTCGAACTTTGACTTAATTTCTAACTGAAGCTTTGACTCTGAGTTTGAGAAGTGTTAATGTCACGATAACAATTCAAGAAACATGGTAAAAAAATAATCAAATCAAATTGTGAAATAATAAGTTACTCTAACACTTTATTGTGAAATCATAATGCAAACTTACCAAGTCTTAAACTTCTCAACAACCGGATGATATAGGTTGATGAGCAGCCTCGAACCTGACCAATTGTTACATATATTTGGGTTGCCATTGACTACAAAATGGAAGCAAAGTACTCAGGGTAAATATATGGTAAATGATAAAGCTACGAAATATTTTTCCATAGTGTCACATCAACCATATTCCCACTGCATAAGTAAATACATCTTTCAGGTCATTATCAAACTTATACAAAATCTTATCATCTGATGCTGACAAATTAAAAAATAATACCTTTTATCTTTCAAGACAATGTTCGTACACAGTTTCTTTCTAGTCCCAATTGGCGTTGTCTTGACAATCTCATGAAGAAGGCTACGATTTCCTAAAAAAAAAAAAATTACATCTATAAGAACAATATAATCGGAGAAAACACATAAATAAATTAAAGCACATAACTATACCATATAAAACGTCAGATTTGAATTTTCCATCTTGAATTTCCTTAAATGACTTAAAACGAAATTCATGAGTTAGAACGTTGGTTAACTTGTCATACTTCTGCACCTTTGTACCATAACCAAAAACAACCTCAAAGAGATTAAATGTAATGTCATTATCAAACACATGACAATTATACAAAGTATAAGTCTTATTTTCCTCGATCAAAGTCTTCCAATGCTCCAATTCTCTATATCGAGTTATTACATGAATTCGACCACCCTAAATCCGAGAAAGAAACCAAAAAATATAAATAAATCAAAATGTACAATAATAAGTAACATTGATAAATCATACAGGAAATTACAACAAATCTTAACTAACTCATCTAACCTTTGGATCACAAATAATGAGTTTTTATATGTTGATTCTCATTACTACCAGGCACAATCCAATAATCCAGCACTCCAAATCCTATTTTCCAAATGTTCAAATCATTTTTGAGATCCTTAATGTAGTCATAATCCCTTGATATTGAAAGTCCTAAATACAATAATACATCATTTAATTTTATTCCCTTTGTTGATTCTAATATCGAAATAAGCTAACATATTTCTATGTGATCAATTTTTGTATCATCAAATCAACTTGATCTTAAATGCACAAATTTTTGTATTATCAACTTTCTGGACCTCGATGATATGACCAAAACAAATTTACACCAATCAACTTCCGTACGGCTCAATGATATAGGAAAGAATAAACCAAATATCAAAATTGTTGCAACTTTAGGATTATTCACAAAAACTAAATAACAATTGTATCAAAACTGTTACAGTACCAGAAGCTAAAATAACAATTGTGTCAAAACCTTACCATGAGCTAAAATTCAATCATCATGATTCATGACATCTACTATACTCCACATAACAAAGGAAGATTTTTCTACAACCATGCAACATAACAATTTATGGTACATAATCCACTAACAATTGAAAAAAAAAAAAAAAAACCCTTAAAATGCAGAATTGTGAAAAAATGAAGAAAACCACCTATGATGAAGCAAAAACTAAAACAGTGTCGAAAAATGAACCCCTCAAGCCATAAAAACCAGTCAACTCAAGTCATGCATGGTCTCAGAACCATAAAAAAAAGGAAGAAATTGACCTCTTATGAAGAAGAAAGTGAAACAGTGTTCCCAGCTGAACTTAGATACCGTTTGGCCAAGGTTTTTTACGGTTTAAAAGTTACTACAAAACAAAGGTCTTTAAGAAAGAAGCTAAAGTTGTTTGGTTTCTTTGTTTTTTTAGTTTTAAAGCTATTTTTAAGTTAAATGTTGTTTGGCAAAATATTGTACAAACTTTTTTTTTTTTTTTTTATGGTGTCCGCCCCCGACTTGGCATATATTGTATTGTTCCTATCATATGAGTTAAGCTCACGAAGGCAAAACTTTGAATTTATTATGAATTAACATAATAAATAAAAAAATTGTTTAAAATATTTTCTGAAGGCCAAAAATGTTAAAAAATAAAAGATATTTTTTTTACAAATACTATATTTACTCAATAACGTTTATTTGTGTAACATGAATACAAATTTGTATCATCATACAAATGACTTGTTAAATATTTGAATAGCAGAAACAATTTAAGGAGTCTGAAATAATAACAGAAATAACATCAAAATAGTTGGTTTTTTCTATTTCAATTATACTTTATAACAAATTCGTTATAAGAATACCATATTTTTTGTGTCTTTCAAAAATATAAGAATTTATATTATATGATATTATATTTGTTACATTGTTGATGTCATGGAAACAAATATGTTTAGTTTTTTTTAATAAGAAAAATATAAGCATAGTTTGTTACAATATAAAGGTGCAATATATATACATATAAGTATAATTTTTTTGGCATCTATACCTTTTTTGAAGAAAAGACATCTACAATTTTAATTTTAATTAAAATCAAAATTTTATAAAAATAATCATACACATTATGCAACGCCAAAAAAAATCATACGCATTAGCGTAACAGAAAAACAGACACACATAAAACATTACTCTAAACGCTAATGGATGTGTGTATATATTAGCGAGGTTGAGGAAAGAAAATAAAAATATTTTGTATCATTAAATGACAACGTGAATAAAAGTATTTGTGAGGTTGTGGTGATTAAACGATATTGAAATTAAATATATAAGTGAAAAAAAATAATAAAATTCCTTTGAAAAAAAGGTAATAAAAAAAATGGAACCTCCTTAAAAAAAATTAAATGAAACAGTTCAAAAAAAAAATTAAATGGATGAAAAAAACCTATTGAAATATAATATTAAAAAATAAAATAAAAGACGTGAATTGTAGAGAGATGCTTGTGAAATAAATTGTCGAGAAATAGTTTTTTGAAGTAGCATTCAACAACTTTTGGCCAAAGCTCATTCAATTCAATTTTATGCATTAAAAAAAGTGTCTTTTTTATAGGGGGAAATTAAAAATGACCTATATTACAGGAGGGTAAAACACCATTAACCCTAAAAATAATTATACGTATTACACAACACTAAAAAAAATTATATGCATTAGCGTAACAAAAAAAAAACATACAAACGAACATAAAGTATTACTCTAATCGCTAATAAGTGTGTATATATTTTCGAGGTTGAAGAAAGGGAATAAAAATATTTGGTGTCTTCAATGACAATGTGAATAAAAATATTTGCTAGGTTGTGATAATTAAACAATATTGGAATTAAATATATAAGTGATAAAAAGATAGTGAATTCCTTCAAAAATAGATAATAAAATTAAATTGACCCTTCTTCAAAAAAAAAAAATGGACCGGTTCAAAAAAATAATAAATGGAAGAAAAAAATATTCAAATATAAATATTAAAAATAAATAAATTCAGCGTGATTTGAAGAGAGGTGCTTGTGAAATAAATTGTCGAGAAGTAAGTTTTATACAATATTTTGCCAAACAAATTTTAACTTAAAAATAAATTCAAAATTAAAAAAAATAATGAAACCAAACAACTTTAGCTTCTTTCTTAAAAGACTTTATTTTATCTTTGTTTTAAAAGAGCTTTTAGACCGTAAAAAAGCCTGGCCAAACGGTGCCTTAATTGATATTGAATTTGGCCTAACTTCTCCTTAAAAATGTAGAGAAGTTGAAAAAAACTCGGGTCAATCGATATCTTAATCTCCCACAACGGCAGTGTAGAAGATACTGAATTTGAAAGAAAAAATTGGAAAATAGTTAAAAGTTTTTAAAAAAGGAGCTGCTATATCGCACGTGGACTCAACACACGAAAAGTCGCACGACATGTTCAATAGCACCCAATTTACTTTATTATTGATTTGTTTTTTAGTTTATGGATGCTTTTGCATGTATATAGTATATATACAGTAAAAAAAAACAATGCTACCAAAGCAATAATAACATACATGATCCACGTTCCACAGGGCTGGTATGACATATACAAAAGTTGATTTGGAGAACCATCATGGAATGAGGTGTTTTTTTTTTTTTTTTTTTTGTGATTTCACATGAGAAAGATCCAGTAGAGGCAAGATTTGTCATTTTGTGCAAAATAAAAATTAGAAAAAATAATCAAATGACATCTACAAAGCCGTTCGTGCAAATTTAACGACAATGCTTGTCGTGTTTTTCAGCATTTTCCTTTTAAAAATATAAAAATTGAAAAAATAGTTAAAAAAAATCGGTGAGGTAGCACTCAACCAAGAAACACTAAAAAAAAATTATATGCATTAGCGTAACAGAAAAACAGACAAATAGACATAAAACATTACTCTAAACGTTAATGTGTGCATGTGTATATATTTGCGAGATTGAAGAAATGAAATAAAAATATTTGGTATCATTAAATGACAGCGTGAATAAAAATATTTGTGAGGTTGTGATGATTAAACGATATTGAAATTAAATACATAAGTGATAAAAAGATAATAAAATTTCTTTGAAAAAAGATAATAAAATTAAATGGAACCTCCTTAAAAAATTAAATAAAATAAAGTTAAATGGAATAAAAAAAAATATTGAAATATATTATTAAAAAATAAAAGAAAAGGTTCCCAACGTGATTTGAAAAGAGGTGCTTGTGAAATAAATTGTCGAGAAGTAGTTTTATAAAGTAAAATTCAACAACTTTTGGCCAAAGCTCATTCCATTCAATTTTATGCATTCAAAAAAAGTATTTTTTTTTAGTAAGTACTTAATTGATATTGTGTTTGGCCTAACTTTTCCTAAAAAAATGTAGAGAAGTTAGAAAAAAGCTGGGTCGAACGATACCTTAATCTCCCACAACGACAATGTAGAAGCAACTGAATTTAGGATTATTTTTATTCTTATAAAATAAATATAAAATAAAAATAAAATAATATAAAATATAAAATATGGATGAGGTGGCACTCTCCAAGATTAAGAAATAATTGAATTACCAAATTATCCCTCCTAAGGGCAAAATTAGAAATTCATATGACATCAATTTTAATAAATAGTATATAGATATGTTTTGATTCTCTGATTTAAAGTTTAGCAATTGAATTAAATAAAAAATGTTAAAAGAAAAAAATAAAGGTTAAATGACATGTCCACCACATGAATTAAAATAAAAATGATGTGTCAGTGACACGTCATCAAATTTTGCTGATTCTTTTAAGTGATGGTTAAATTTAAGAAATTTATAATTACAAGGGTGAAATTTGTGTTTTTGTTTTCAGACAACGGTTAAATTATATATGATATATGAGGTATTGACCTTATTTTTTTTATATTAATATTTAATGTATATTTTTCGGACTCAACCAAGACTCAATCTCATAATCAAATGTTCAACAAGATGTATAATAACTACAAACTACTAGTACCGAGCTGCGAAGTAGAGAATAAAGCGCTAGAGTCAATTTAGGTCGTAAAGGGTGTAACCATCTAACCGTTAGGTGGGACTCTCAATAACCAATAAAAGGAGTAATCTACTACAATAAAATGTATACATTCTCATTCCGAAAAATCTCAAACCTCGTTGATTTTAACATAGAAGTGTCTTTACAAGTACACCACTCCGATGAAGAACAACCACATATTGTCGCATCACACCTACTTCAGTTATCATTTCTAACCATTGATAAAGCGTTGGAGTGTCTTTACGGTACATCATCCCGCTTCGGTGAAGAACAACCACATATCCTCGCATCACACTTACTCTAGTTGTCACTTATGACAAATACACCATCCCGCTCTGGTGAAGAACAATCCAAGTTCAAGAATTGAATTTCCAACAAATATTATTCTGGTGAAGAACAACCCAGGTTCAAGAATTGAATTTCCAACAAATATTATAGGTGAAAAGTAAAAATTGCATAGATAAGGGTGTTAATGGGTTCGGGTGATTTTGTTATATTCAATGATCTGATTCAACTAGCATTTTTCTCAAACTAAGTCGAATTGAGTCCAACCCGTTCAAACTCGATATGGTTTTGATTAAGTGACAAGTTTATGATTGCAAATATGCGAATCCAAATGATTATTAAAATATCACTGCTTTTACAAGAATTACGGTACTGATAGTTTTTAGGGGTACAAATCCTCTCCTGTGAGAAATTCATTGGAGCCTGTCCTGTGAAGATTCACACCTTTCATTGTCTTTATTTTTAATAAAACTACTTGTTGCAAAAATAATTGTGTGGTGTTGATTTCACTGCACACACTTTACACTTGAGAGAATCTCCTCGCTAGTTTTTAGTAGTTTTCTAACAAGATGGTATTGTTAGATGATGGGTTCTAGGATGCACAATTAATGTACACAAATTCTCATTTTACTTGCAATTTTGGATTTCCAAAGTTTGTGTAAAGCCCATATTTATAATAAACACTTCATTTTACATATAAACACTTGTTTGTACCATCTTCCATCCAATGCGAGACTCTTTAACATTACTGAAGCGGTGCAACTGTGGTGGTTTGTTGGAGATTAGGCTGCAGGGCATCTATTCTTGGAATGAAAGTAGTATATATAGCTGGTGACGATATTGACAGTATTGGACCAGAACTATTATTCCTGAACGTTAATTGCAAGATTGGTAGGTTATGTGGAGGACAATGGAAAATGCCAAGGCCTACTATAGGAAAAATCACAAGTGAAAAAGATGAAATTGTTTACTATATAGGACACAATTTACGCCTTACTAAGTAGTATGAACCAATTTCTTCTGAAACAAACTATATTATTGACATTTTGGTTGTCCATCAAGAACAAAATATGAAGTAGTTATTAGGTAAATGAAACATCGAAATCCTTTGGTCCTACTAAAGATATATTTAAATCTTGTAAAGAGGCAAGGCCCCAAATAGATCACAAACAATATTGATATACATACTATAATGATAGAGGATGGGAGAGCTCCAATGGGGACAAGGCCTCACCTTCCAAAAAACGTAATAGCATTTGTTTTTTTCTTTCTAATTTTCCATAGAGATATTTTGAAAGGCAATAAATAGTATGTTACAACATTATTTTAAATAGAATTTTCTATTTTTCGTCATCTTTCTGTTATACTATAACTTACGATCATTTGTTAGAAGGTCAATTTATATATATATATATATATATATATATATATATATATATATATATATATATATATATATATATATATATATATTTTATATTTTATATTTTTGTCCTAATTGTGTGTATTATACCTTAATGACAGTCTGCTTGAATCTAATGTTCCAGGCCTTTCTAGTTCGCCAGAAAACTTACCAACAATGGAGTATGATTAAATTATTAAATAACATAATTAAAATCTCATCCAAAATATCAACATATGCTAATCAGTCGTGTGGGTTCCGGCGACGAAGCTAGTCATTTTGTACGAGAGGGCCAAATACAAAGAAATAAGATAAAAAATATATATTAGGTGTTGTCATTGTAATTTTTAGAGTTAGTAAAGTTCTCTTTATAGTTGTTTAAGAGATCAAAAGTGCCAAAATAAAAAGAAACATGTCTTTCAAACAAGTGAATATCTATTAACATTTTTATTTCTACTAAGTAGTTCAATGGTAGTTATCATGAGACATTATGTGTAAGGTTTGTGATTCGAACTCTATATTCCTCACTTCTCCACACTCAAACGTGTGTAAATTTAACCACTAGGTTATTTAACAAATTTTTTTTGACAAATAATGAATTCATTTGCAATAGTTAAATATATATTACACAGCATAGTTTACCCATGGTGGGTTCAATGTTATAAATGAAATCAAGAGTGTCTCTAATCAGAAGCCTCGAAGAATTTGTGTCAATTTATTTCCATCCTAAAATAAGTAGCTTGTTTGACTATCTGTATTATTCACATAACAAATATATTTTGGCCATATTTTTCTATTATTATATAAAGATAAATAATAACAAATAATATGTTGAATTTGTCTCGATGAATATTATTTAAATATCAAATTTTTATAATTTTGCTATTGTATAATTAAAGATATTAGAGATAAAAATATGCATTAACATGTGTACAAAAGTCAACAAGATCAACTGACTTATAAGTTGCATCGGTTGTACCCCAAGAAAAACACTACTACCTCCGTCCCTAATTATAAGATCCTTTTGAAAAAATAATTTGTCCTTTTTTATAAGACTCTTTTGGTATTTCCAAGTACATTAATTATTTCTTTACCAACATACCCTTATTTATTTTGCATTTTTTCTTCAATCAACAATAAATATTATATTGAAAATATATAAATTAACTCTCTCTCTTAAGGATAAAATTGTAAAAAACAATAGTAATTATGTACAAATTTAATACTACAACCAACTTTCTTAATCTCCACAATTTTAATAAAAGGCTCCTATATTTAGAGACGGAGATAGTATTTTCTAGGGTAATATTCTTTAGAAATGAAATTAAAATCTTCCGTAAACAACATCTTCAACCATATTTTCAAAGACACAAATATCATGAAGAAAAAAAGGAGTGAAATCCCTTTTCCAAGATATATTAGTTGATGTTATGTTAAAATTTAAAGTGACATTCATTTTAAGATGATTTTTTATTGCAAACGTGACCATTATTATTGTCTAGATAGGGTAACCTTTTGCGCATATATATATATATATATATATATATATATATATATATATATATATATATATATTATAGATAGACGAAATGACAAAATTATTATAAACTCACACACATAAGTGGAAGTATCGGGGTTTGAATCCCAGTTATGACATCCGGCCTAACAATTTCGGTATTTTGTCAGTTGAGTTAGGACTTCTGAATACCTTTTGCTTATATTTTAGTCTTGAAGGATTATGTTATATGTTAATATTATTTAACTTTTAATATATTATTTGACACCATTAATATACTCCCTCTAGTCACATTTTTAAACAAAAAACAATTTTTAAGTTCATTGAATGATTCAATGTATACATCTATAAATGTGATTAGATACATTAATTATTCAATGAACCTACAAACTATTTTTTTTATAAATATAATTCGAGGGAGTATGTAATTATGTATTATTTTTTTTAAATGGTTGAACAAATCCAATCCAAACTGCATTTTTTAAAGATCATCTTAATTTTGTTTTTCAAAGAATCAATCAAAGTCCAACTGAACCACACGCTAATGTTATCTTTATAACTTTAAAGACCATCTAATTTTTTTTCCCAAAGAATCAATCAAAATCGAATTGAACCACACACTATTTTTATCTTTATAGTAATAGATGGCTTTTCACCTCAAATTTGATCCGAACCAAATTGCAAACAGTTCCACATATGCTACCTAAATGTGAAATTTTTTCCTTATGATGTGCTTTCATGAAATGACTAATGATCGTTTAATCGGTTTAAATTCAATCTAATCAACAGTGATGTTGACCGGGAGATGGATCATTGTGTATCATGAATTGCTTACATGAATTGATTCCTATTTTGGCATGCTACGGACCTAGTGTACCAACTGCTTGCATTGAAAAATATTATAGATATGATGTGATATGATGAATGGAATCTTCCATCATCCTCCTCTAACCGAATTAATAAGATAATAGATCCTCGATTTTTTTGCTTACCATTACTTTTTTTTTAAGTCAGCATGGTATTAGTACGAAGTTTTAACGGTTATATAACAGTGATTAATCTCCGTCAGAAAATTTGTGATTCATACAAAGTGGATTATCTATTTCCAATGAATTTTTCCCACACGTTAAAACAGAAATGGAACTTCTGACAACGTGCTTAAAAGGACCAAGTCTTTTTTTTTGTTGACAAAAACAAAGAATATTCATTCATTCAAATTGATAGAATACATCAGAGCAATAACATGATCAATATTGCTAAAAACGTATAGGGTGAATCTGCGAACAAACTCACAACACCCAAGTTAATAGCATACAACGACAAAATGCCTACAAATAATATGATGAAATCTAAATCACCAGAATACTCATGCTTCTAGATCTGCAACGTTGATGCCTAAATCATTAATTGAATTTGTGATTGTCTGAAGCTGATCTTTCAATACGAACCAAACGAACACCGCACAACAAAATATGTGAAATCAAACAACGCCGCACAAGACGACCAACAACACAACGTCGTACTAAGACGATGAAATCACGAAAAAACACGAAAGAAAAACTTGATGGATGTGAAAATCACTTATTTAGATTGAAAGAAAGGGAAAAAATGCAAATGGGTGATTCTAGGTCAAAAATTGACCTAAAATCACTCATCCTCGATGAGTGAAAGAGGAAGGAAGAAAACTTAGAGAGAATACAAAGTTTCTCTCACTAAAAAATTAGGGCCAGCTATGGTTTCAGTCAATAAAAATTTGAAATGCAAGATGAACAATCAAACATATGTTTGGTGGTCCACGATTAAATTTTTTTTACTACTTTCTTTGGATCAATCCATTATTGGTATATCACTACTTTCTTTACTAGTGAGTACATAATATCTAGCATTAAACTTATTTAGATTGGCTTAGTGATGTTCCACATCAATATTACGTTTAATTATCTTCGGTGTCAATTTCAAATGGTTAATTTAACTTCTTTTTTTTAAATTATATTAAAGCTTTCCTTTTGAATAAATATATGGATTATTAAAGCTATAATCACAAAGTTTTTTTTTACAGAATTATTAATGTTGCATACATAATAATTCTATAAAAAAAAGTTGCAGAAGCAACATAAAAATAAAATAATGGAAAGTAAGATATGATACGATTACACATGATATAACTTTGTATTTTTGCTAGATTTTCTTTTTTTGTAATTTTGTTCCAAAAAAAAAACTTTGGAACCTCAAATAATTTGGCGGTAAAAATGTTTCACGAACACCCACTTTTTTTCACAGCTACGTTGTCTGGTTAATAAAGGATAAAAATATCATCATTAATTAGGCGATTGATTCAAACCACATTGATATTATTAGGTTCTTTTTTTTTTTGGCATTGATAATATTAGTTCATTCAAAATATTGGTTAATTCATATAGGTGAATTAATCGAAATTTTAGCTATAAGAAGGTTGATTGCTTCTAAGATGTGACTTGTGTACTAATCTTGTTAAGACTGATATAACATATATCATCGTTATAGTATTCTCATTTTAACTATAAAGTACTATCTTTTTCTTCCGGATTGAATTGTTGAGTTGACTCATACATTGCGTGAAGGAAAATTTGCAACGTCTCATTTAACTAAATTAGGTGCTTCAGCCTCTTTGATATTTGTTCTTTCGAATGACCTCCCTTTTGATCTATCTCTCATTCTCCTTGTTGATGCTTTAGTGTGACGTTTATTTATCGTTAATTTTTTCCTTTGTAACGAAAAAATCACAATTTAAATTATAAATTGTAGGCTTAAATGCAATTATGGTTCTCTTATCGTAACGTAATCGAAATTTTAGTCCGCCTATTTATAAAACTACTATTTTAGTCCCTCCCTATTGTATATTTCTTCGGGATTTTTTTAGTCCCCATCATTTTTGGTGATTTGCCACCTTCATTAATGATGTGGCATATGTTCATTGACTTATTTATTTTCCATGTCATTAATAGCAATATTTAATTATATACATAACAAAAACTAGTTGATTAATAGTTAAAAAGGAAAGGAATAAGATTTGGCAAACATGTTTGTCTCTTGAGAAGTCACGTGGTTGAGAGAAACTCTTTTCAACCTCGAGGAACTCGGTTTGAGACCCGGTACCGAGAGAAGAGAAGAAGAGGGAAAGAAGATTTGGCAAACATGAACTCTAATTTATAAAACCCCCGTCTTTATTCTCCTTCTTCTATGCAAAGGCAGTTTATTAAGCATGTAGGTTTGTTAAAGTCATTACCTTTTTAGTCAACAAATTTGGTTCGACTATTTTGAAATATTCCAACGAAACACGATATGGTGATGTCCTCACTCATTTTCATTTATTCGTGCTGTGTGAGTGTACTAAAGATTGGACAATGTTACAAAGTATTCATTTTTCTCAAATAGTCTGTTATTAACATTATAATCATCACTTCTTTTTTGGCATGTATTTTTTCTCCCCGCTAAAGCATCACAAAAAATTGGATGAATTTACGTAGGAATTGAGTACAAAAGTTATGTCAAGCATATGAAAAAGTTTGTTATAAGTACTGATCAATTTTACTTTGATTTTATTAGAGAGCAGAGTATTAATGGTAACATGGAGGAAGAGACATGAAAAGATGAAAGAGGATGAAGATGGGGGATTTTAAAATTTATAGCGTTTTTAGAAATTAGGGTTCATCTCCCAAATCTGATTCCTTTCCTTTTTATAATTTAATTCATTTTCTTTTTTTAACTAATAATCAATTAGTTTATTAAAAAAATTAATAATCAATTAGTTTTTATTATGTATACTAGCTATAAGACGGGCATAAACAACTACATTTTAGTTAAATATAAGAGCAATGGTTTAAACATAAACTTTTACCTATAGACAAATAGACATTTACTTATGGACAATGTATAATTGACTGCAAATTGTTGAATTCTAGACTTTTACCTACCAAAAAAATGAAATTTAGTGATGAACTTTATCTGTAGGTACAAGTTTATTTTTATTTTTTTAAAATTTTGAGGCCTCTCTAAATCTGAGGCCCTGCGACAAAAAGTAGACATTTTATATAAAAAACAACTAATTTAACATTTTACATATGCCAACACAAATTTTTTCTATTTATGTTCTTTAAGAATGTTCTAAAAGCACTATTTAACATTTTACTTATAATATTTATCTTTATATACGATTTTTTTTAAATTGTAGCTATAAAAATTGCAGCTTTAGTCAGGGTCCTATATCAGCCACCGGCGAAGTACACAACAAAGAATCAGAATGGCGTTTTGATTGTCTCTAAATATTATAAATATGATTAATTACTTAATAGCGATAATGATTCATCTAGTTTTTGGGAGATAGATACTATAGAATTTACAATTTATCAAAATAGTGTAATTTTTGTAAATATTATTTTCATTATATCTATTATTATATTTATTATCGAAAGTTTGAACCCCTCACCTAGGGTTTTGAGAATACCATTGTCCATAAATCATTGGTCATTAGTGATAAGTCATCATATACTGCTATCAATCTATAGTCTGGTGGGCCAACCACTTTTGATTCGAGATCGGGAGTCAGTTCTTTGTCTCAAGTTGTTTTTGGGCTTTGTGTTGTGCTCTTTTGGTGGTTAAGAGGTCGCAAGGTTTGTGATAGCTGCATGATCCTTCTATAGGTACTCTTCGAAATGTGGCTCAGCTTGGGTGTTGAGGTCTGGGAGTTCTATTTTCAGGGTGTTCTTTGTGGGTGAGTAGTGACGATGGTCGGTGGTGGATACCGTGTTTACAGTTCTTGTTTTTTTTAGTCTGTTTTAGGTAGTGATGTGTTTTGGTGGATTTATCCTCGGGTTTTTTTTAGGTGGTTATGGTGTACCGTCTATATGCGACACCATTTGTATTTTTTTCGTTCATACCTTGTGACATCTTATGGGGACGACGTTTAATAATATTTGTCGATTCAAAAAAAATAAAAAATCAATAGTCATCACTAGGAGATGGGAACATACCAGACCGACCTACAGGGGCCTACCTCCTAGCCTGTTTAGGTCGAACCTTTATTGAAAAGGTTAGGCTTGGTCTTTTGAAAAGAAAAAAAAAACTTATTTAACTAAATAGACCACACTTAAAATATCAAAAAAGACTACAAAACCTCATGGGTCAGTTTGTTTATGCATATTATTAAAACTTATTTTTTATTTATATTAAAATATAATTTATATTTAACATACAAATCAAGAAACAACTCAAATAATGTATTTTTTAAATTGGCTTTAAGGCCTCAGTGAAATAAGTTTTTAAAACCTTACGATGCTAGAGAAACCTTAAAGTGAAATAGATTTTAATGCATATTTAGTTTATCTATAATTAAATAAAATGGATTGTTTAATGACTTTTACATGAAACAAGTTTGAAAATAGACTCAGCCCCTGTTTGGTTTCCCGGTGGACTGTCCAAAACGTGCGTCTCATCACATACGCCGTGTGTTTCACATGTTTGGATCGCATTTAGCCGACTCGCGTTTCTCTTTGAACTCGCGTTTCAGGTGAAGCTGGTATCCTTAGCTTTTCAATTTGGACAAATCGATTCTCTTTTCCATAACATGAGTATTGGCTGTTTTGCCCTTCCAATTGTCATAAAAGATTCCCCTTTCCACAACAACATGCATGTTTCTTGATTGTGTGTTTTTTAGGTGATAAACTTCAATTTCAATTTGATGAGAGAACATTATGGAAAGAGAGATGAAATAATTGAAAATTAGCGCTGTAAAATTGGATAATCTGCCATTAAAATTGGTTGGAATTCAAAATTCAATTGTATTGTGTATAAAGGAAACAGAGTTGTAACTGTATGTGGTGTACACAAAGCAGCAAGAGGGGATGGTGGATTGTATGGTTAATGCTGCGGTGGCTGCATATGAGTAAGGCACAAGTACTCGAGTAGTGACGATGAGGTGATTGTGGGCACTGGAACCATCAAATATGACTCTTCAATGTCAATTTGTAATATGTTAAGAAAATCTACAAATAAATGTTGAGACCCATTTTAGTAATTTACACATCCAAAATCAATTTTGATTCAAACTGTCCAAACAACATATTTTATATAAATCATTTTTGTCAGGGAGTTATCCAAACACAAATCAATTTTTGCTCAACTCACTTCTAACTAAAATCAATTCTACAAAATCAATTCAATCAAAATTAATTTTAGTCACCGCATAACCAAACACACGCTCAAACTCACAATTTTTTTTAAGTTAGACTCCTGTTTATGAACTAACTTATTTATATCCCTAGTCATCACTTATAGCTGAGTCAATATATGAGTAAAGAAAGGACTGTAGTAATCTTTGTTCCTGCATTCAAATTAAAAAAAATAAAAAATTGGCTAAGTAGGAACAGGGGAGTACGTAGTATTTGTTACTACGTGTCAAAACATAGAGCATGAGACGAGGAGCACGTGCATGGTATGAAGTAGGGTCTTAAGTAGTAAAGCATCACGTGGTAGGGTCCACTGGAAATTGGGAAGCCGCACGAGCACTCACATGGCGATGTGCTAAATGGCTGTTTATTTAGGGGCCACGATTATTGTGGGTTGTGTTGTGTTGTGTCCCCTGAAATTTCGGTTATGAAATTACCGTTGATTGCGATAAGACACGCGTCGGTGTCAACTTTGGGGACCCATTGCTCTAACGTTGATTGCGGATAAACAACGGCTAGGATTCTTCCCAAGCATGAAAATTAATAAACTACTAAGTTATGTAGGAGACATTCTTGTCGTACTTTACTACTCCTGTGAGATAAAAATAGCTGTGTTTTATTAGTAAATCATTTTAGGGTACAATAACAATGCAGTGTTAATACTTTATCGTCTTAAATAATAGTCGTTTATAATTTGTGCACGACTTTAAATCATTTTTTTTCTACCATTTCTTATTCTATTTTTTTCAATTCTTTTAATCTCTTTTTCTCGTGTCGTTAATAAAGAATAATTTTGTAAAATCACATATGTTTTTTATTTTCAATACAATTTTTGTAATACTTTTTCTCTCATGTCATTAATAAAGGATAATTTTACAAAATCATGCATAATTTTTATTTTAAACGTCAAATTAACACGGAAATGTAGAGGGGTACTTTCTCCAATACATGAAAATGTCAAAATAACTTGTAATAAAATAAGATACTATCATGGAAATGCACTTTGAACATGGTTTAAACAAGTAAAAGTTGTATACCCTCCGTTCCTTTTTAATTGTCACTTAAGTTTTTTACACAAACCAAATCAGCAAATACTTTTTACTACTTTTGATACAACAATTCATCTTTTTTCTATAATAACCTTCATCATTTAATATCTTATTTCATATACTTATCTCTCTACAAGAAATAATCAAGTGTAATAAAGGTAAAACAACATTTAATGTTGCATTGAACTTTGAAAGTGACAGTTAATTAGAAACAAAAAATTTATGCAAAAGTGACAATTAAAAAGGAACGGGAGTAACTTTTTCGTATAAATTTGTATAATTATTACTTTTAAATGTGTTTGACTTTGATTTATATGTTTAAGACAAAATCTCTTATAATAATTTTCTCAAACAATGCTCCTAAGAAAGTTAGCATGGTACACATTTAATTAGCATTATAAAACGATTTATAGTTAGGAAAATGATGCGTATCGCGAATTATTTATCACGATGATATCACGATACCACAAATGTGTATTGTAGGAAAAACTTTAATTTATATCCAACCCATTGATGTATTTCATGAAATAACATCTGACGGTTGCAATAAATTCGCGAGACATTTGCGGTAAATTCACTCGCTGCAAATAGCAGCGCTCTTATAGTTATGTGACAAAAAAAAATCCGCTACTTAATATCTGAGTCCATCTTCGCTCCATTTAGGAAGATTCCATTTACTCCTTTTCACTGTTTGGATATGTGACATGTTGCAAAAACGAAAATCAAAGGTTTGGATTAAAAGGGTTTGAAAAATCACTTATTGAATCAAAAAAAGGCAACATGCGTTCTTCACTCACGACCTTTCTTCTTCCTCTCACCATCACCATTTCCCTGCTTTCTCCCTCACCCTCTCGCCGGCGCTGCCCCAGCCGCCCTTTTCGTCTATACAGCAGCGACACACTCCCCCTTCTTTTTCACAGGTTTTGGCTCTTTCACTAACTATGAATCATTACAACGGGGACTGGTACAATATAATGTTCTTATAACAACTGGTGATACAACATAGATTTAATAATCAAATAATATATGTATATGTCAGTTCAAATCAATACAAGCAACATGGATTGAAATCAATTAAGATGAGGAATAAACAAGAATTTTGGAGGATTAGAACGGCGACGACGGTGAAAATCGCGACATGTGGGTCTGAGTGTGAGTGGTCGAGTTAACATGGAACATAAGAGGGAAGGAGCCGCTGATTTATGGTCGGAATTCGGAAAGGGTGGCGGTGCCGGCGATTGAGGAAGAAATAGTGAATGAAGAAGAAGGTGCGTGTGTGAGACAGACAAGAAAAGCGTGCTGCCTTTTTTTCATTCAACAAGTGATTTTTCCAACCCTTTTAATCTCAGCCCTTGATTTTCATTTTTGCCACATGTCACACATCCAAACAGTGAAAAGGAGTAAATGGAGCCTTCTTAAATGGAACAAAGATGGACTCTTAATATCTGTGATTAAGAGAGCATAAGATTGTTTGATATTATAAAGCATATTAAAAGAAGATTGGTAATAACTACTTGCAAAAAAAAAAAGGTAGGCAACAACCAACAATAAATTGATTCAAGCGATTTGTATCCAAACAAAAAATTTTGTTCTGGAAGATAGGAGATTTGGGACTTTTTAAACAAATGATCATAGTTTCAATCATTATATCTTGTGTATGAGAAAAATTTGCCTATAACATAAAAACCTACGTTAAATCTCCCACAAACTTGATTATAACTTATTAATATGAGAAAGTTATAATTTCCTTATTAAATTATGGAGAGTTTCTATTTTTGGGTCTAAGTGTAACACCCCGTTTTCCCAACATAAAAATTTCATTTAATAATCAAAGTTATTCACGTAAACGGAATGCTACACTTCTTTTCATAAAATCATAAACTGAATAAATAACTATTTATCCTTTAAAATTCAATAACAAAATCTTTAATACTTCGCAGCGGAATTTATTCAATAACTAAAACCAGTCTTTGGCACTAAGGCCTCTTTACAATTATGTCATAAAAATCCATTCTAAAAAGATAGTCATAATTCTTCAAAAACAATACGTAAGGAATAGAAAGCAATAACAAAGTTCTCATCCCGTTACGTATCAGAGCACCTAGAGACACTTGAGCCACCACTCCTACTAATCATTAATACCTGCAAGTTACTCATACGAAGAGCAACATTTTCAAGCAGAAGGGGTGAGATTTCACAAAACAATAATATCAAGCATATAATTCAATAATTATATTTAACAACATAAATAACTTCATCTATTAGTAATAATAATTCTTCATGTAATAATTCTTAATAGTTCAACCAACTTCTAATTATCATTTAACACATATTATCCAAATCGTAACAAACATAGATCATCACATCATAGTCATAGTTCATATATAGCATGACAACATCTTAATCCTAATTCATATACAACATAACAACATCATTAATTCATAATAATAATTATTCATCAAACATCTCATTATCAATTCATTAATAAAAGACAACTTATCAATTTAACATAAACATCATCAAGTACACTTAACAACTCATAGATATCATCATCACTAATAACTTTAAAACAACAGAATATAATCATCTCTTATTAATAGTAATAATTATCTACATCATAACATAAACATCTTCTTATAATAATATAACCACAACGTAACATGATATTCACTTAATAATTATATATACATCATCTCGTCATAATATAATAATATAACAACAACATAGCATGATATTCATTTAATAATAATAATAATTATATATACATCATCTCGTCATAATATAATAATATAACAACAACATAGCATGATATTCACTTAATAATAATAATTATATATACATCATCTCTTCATAATATAATAATATAACAACAACATATTCATCTTCTTATAATAACAACATATTCATCATCTTATAAAAATATAATCAACACATACTAACACCAAAATCAACATCATAAATCTTCAACATAAACATCTTAAACATAATCATCTTAAACAATATCATCTTAAACACCATAGCATCTTTGATAAACAATTACCAAGTAATCACAACATTCGATCATCATCAATAACATAACATAATATTCACTTAATAATATTAATCATATATAGAACAACATATTCATCACTTAATAATAACACTTATATACATCACAACATATAGCATCATAATAACATCATATAATCAACATCATAAACAATATCATAACATTATAATCAGTATCATATACAACATCATAACAACATAACAATATAACAATATCATAATCAATATCTTAAACAACATAGCAACGTAACAATATCATAATCAATATCTTAAACAACGTAGCAACATAACAGTATCATAATCAACATGTTAAACAACATAGCAATATTTTAGTCAACATCATATAATTCACATCGTATAATCTTCGTAGGTACTTCTTTAACAACACATGGGTAGAAGACAACTCGACAACTCATAGATGATAATTCATCGACAACTTAACAACTCATGGATGATAATTCATCAACAACGACTTTGACTTGACAAATGCGACAATGCAACTTAGACACTTATATGCATGTGGTACCAATCGTCATCATAAGTATTAATATACTTTAATCGTGCGGAGGACAAAGCTCCTAATCGTGCGGAGGACAAAGCTCCTAGTCGTGGTGAGGACAAAGCTCAATGAATGCTAATGCATGGACTCTATCGACAAGACACCTTAATCAACTTATCACTTATACATCCAATAATTTGGAGTTCATCATCAACTTATTCATACTAATAATCGTGCGGAGGACAAAGCTCCTAATATAATTCAATAATATTTCGAGTAATGCATTTAATCATTAAATCACATTATAAACAACTTAGCAGTTCATAACAGCAACAGAAACAGCACAAGCAATTCACAACATAACAATATTAATATAAAGTATCAACAACTTAAACATCATATATCTTCCACATAAGTCATATAAATATTTCACATAACCAACAATAGCAACATAGGCGACACGTAAACATCTCAAGATATAACAATATCAAATGATAATCAACAACAACTCATGCAACTTAGTTTAACAACAATTGCAGCATAATCAATTCATATCAAGCTTAATAACAATTCATTTCAACATCTTGATCATTCAATAATATTTCAAGTAATGCATTTAATCATTAATTCACAGTATATAATATTCTCTCATTAATCATATCATCAAAGTAAATCATATTCATCACAACAACAAAATAGCATCAATCAATAATGATAATCATCATATATAACAATTACAAATGCACGTCATCAACATCTCAATCATTAAACATAATTCATGCAATATATATCTAATTATATAACATTATAAATATCATCAAATCATCTTAATCATTATCTAAGGTCTAAGGACAGTTTCTACATTTTTTTAACAAATTTCCACCGTTTATTCATTAATTCTACAATTTTAACCTACTTTTCAATTCCTCAAAAACTCATCCTACATCATGTTAAACCTAACCATTGATTCACATACTTAATAGAATTGCAAAGTTAGTCTCACCCTTACCTTTGGATTGATTGACGAAGGACTCTACTGCTTTCTCTTATCTAAAAGGATATTAAACCGAAGAGAGATTATAGTCTTAAGAACACTTTTAATTCCGAAGGGACAGAAAGGAGTAGAAAAAGAAGAAAGACTCGTCAACACAAGTCAAAAGAGGGAGAAGAGAAGAAAAGCACAGGAAGTATCAACTGTGAATTTCGGTGTGTAGAATGCACTGTGTGAGTTCTCTATTTATAGGATAATTTACAACTAATAAGTGAGAAACTTTGGAAACAAGTAATGCACCTATTAGATCTAGTAATTAAATATATCAATTGAGTACCAAAATATATCATATTAAGTACAAAAATATATTATTCAGTACAAAAATATATTAGATTGCCTACCAAAATCTCAATATTCTATTCTAATATATATATAAAATATTTATACAACAAATAACAATTATATCTCTATAACAAATATATTTCTATAACATATATATATTTCTACACCAAATAAGAAATATATTTCTACACCAGATAACATATATTTCTACACAAAATAACATATATCTCTACACAAATTAACATATATTTCTACAACAAATCATGTGTATTTCTACACCAAATAACATTTATTTCTATAACAAATCATGTGTATTTCTACAACAAATAACATTTATTTCTATAACAAATCACATTTATTTCTACAACAAATCATATGTATTTTTATAACAAATAACATTTATATTTTTAAATCAAATAACATTTATATTTCTAAACCAAATAACATATATATTTCTAAATCAAATAACATTTATATTTTTAAATCAAATAACATTTATATTTCTAAACCAAATAACATATACGTTATACTAATAAATACCAACATATATCATAACAAAATATCACTCATCAAAATAAATCATATAAATTATACAAATCATATAAGTGTATTCTAAACTCATTAAAAATATTCAAATAATTAGAGAGGGCGTTACAACTCTCCCCCCCTTAAAAGAATTTCGTCCTCGAAATTCAAAGCACAAAAGTAATGAATTCAATTATTGCTTAAATATCTTAAACTATATTTAGCCAAATAGAAACTTCAACAAAATATGTAAACCACATCAAAGTTAGTCAATCAAACATGATCACATAATAAACATAACTATTAATCAGAAACACAACAACAATCAATCAAACAACATAAAGACAGTAATACAACTGTTACTAAACTCGACACGACTCAACTACTTGGACGGACCGACCTGCTCTGATACCAATTGTAACACCCCGTTTTCCCAACATAAAAATTTCATTTAATAATCAAAGTTATTCACGTAAACGGAATGCTACACTTCTTTTCATAAAATCATAAACTGAATAAATAACTATTTATCCTTTAAAATTCAATAACAAAATCTTTAATACTTCGCAGCGGAATTTATTCAATAACTAAAACCAGTCTTTGGCACTAAGGCCTCTTTACAATTATGTCATAAAAATCCATTCTAAAAAGATAGTCATAATTCTTCAAAAACAATACGTAAGGAATAGAAAGCAATAACAAAGTTCTCATCCCGTTACGTATCAGAGCACCTAGAGACACTTGAGCCACCACTCCTACTAATCATTAATACCTGCAAGTTACTCATACGAAGAGCAACATTTTCAAGCAGAAGGGGTGAGATTTCACAAAACAATAATATCAAGCATATAATTCAATAATTATATTTAACAACATAAATAACTTCATCTATTAGTAATAATAATTCTTCATGTAATAATTCTTAATAGTTCAACCAACTTCTAATTATCATTTAACACATATTATCCAAATCGTAACAAACATAGATCATCACATCATAGTCATAGTTCATATATAGCATGACAACATCTTAATCCTAATTCATATACAACATAACAACATCATTAATTCATAATAATAATTATTCATCAAACATCTCATTATCAATTCATTAATAAAAGACAACTTATCAATTTAACATAAACATCATCAAGTACACTTAACAACTCATAGATATCATCATCACTAATAACTTTAAAACAACAGAATATAATCATCTCTTATTAATAGTAATAATTATCTACATCATAACATAAACATCTTCTTATAATAATATAACCACAACGTAACATGATATTCACTTAATAATTATATATACATCATCTCGTCATAATATAATAATATAACAACAACATAGCATGATATTCATTTAATAATAATAATAATTATATATACATCATCTCGTCATAATATAATAATATAACAACAACATAGCATGATATTCACTTAATAATAATAATTATATATACATCATCTCTTCATAATATAATAATATAACAACAACATATTCATCTTCTTATAATAACAACATATTCATCATCTTATAAAAATATAATCAACACATACTAACACCAAAATCAACATCATAAATCTTCAACATAAACATCTTAAACATAATCATCTTAAACAATATCATCTTAAACACCATAGCATCTTTGATAAACAATTACCAAGTAATCACAACATTCGATCATCATCAATAACATAACATAATATTCACTTAATAATATTAATCATATATAGAACAACATATTCATCACTTAATAATAACACTTATATACATCACAACATATAGCATCATAATAACATCATATAATCAACATCATAAACAATATCATAACATTATAATCAGTATCATATACAACATCATAACAACATAACAATATAACAATATCATAATCAATATCTTAAACAACATAGCAACGTAACAATATCATAATCAATATCTTAAACAACGTAGCAACATAACAGTATCATAATCAACATGTTAAACAACATAGCAATATTTTAGTCAACATCATATAATTCACATCGTATAATCTTCGTAGGTACTTCTTTAACAACACATGGGTAGAAGACAACTCGACAACTCATAGATGATAATTCATCGACAACTTAACAACTCATGGATGATAATTCATCAACAACGACTTTGACTTGACAAATGCGACAATGCAACTTAGACACTTATATGCATGTGGTACCAATCGTCATCATAAGTATTAATATACTTTAATCGTGCGGAGGACAAAGCTCCTAATCGTGCGGAGGACAAAGCTCCTAGTCGTGGTGAGGACAAAGCTCAATGAATGCTAATGCATGGACTCTATCGACAAGACACCTTAATCAACTTATCACTTATACATCCAATAATTTGGAGTTCATCATCAACTTATTCATACTAATAATCGTGCGGAGGACAAAGCTCCTAATATAATTCAATAATATTTCGAGTAATGCATTTAATCATTAAATCACATTATAAACAACTTAGCAGTTCATAACAGCAACAGAAACAGCACAAGCAATTCACAACATAACAATATTAATATAAAGTATCAACAACTTAAACATCATATATCTTCCACATAAGTCATATAAATATTTCACATAACCAACAATAGCAACATAGGCGACACGTAAACATCTCAAGATATAACAATATCAAATGATAATCAACAACAACTCATGCAACTTAGTTTAACAACAATTGCAGCATAATCAATTCATATCAAGCTTAATAACAATTCATTTCAACATCTTGATCATTCAATAATATTTCAAGTAATGCATTTAATCATTAATTCACAGTATATAATATTCTCTCATTAATCATATCATCAAAGTAAATCATATTCATCACAACAACAAAATAGCATCAATCAATAATGATAATCATCATATATAACAATTACAAATGCACGTCATCAACATCTCAATCATTAAACATAATTCATGCAATATATATCTAATTATATAACATTATAAATATCATCAAATCATCTTAATCATTATCTAAGGTCTAAGGACAGTTTCTACATTTTTTTAACAAATTTCCACCGTTTATTCATTAATTCTACAATTTTAACCTACTTTTCAATTCCTCAAAAACTCATCCTACATCATGTTAAACCTAACCATTGATTCACATACTTAATAGAATTGCAAAGTTAGTCTCACCCTTACCTTTGGATTGATTGACGAAGGACTCTACTGCTTTCTCTTATCTAAAAGGATATTAAACCGAAGAGAGATTATAGTCTTAAGAACACTTTTAATTCCGAAGGGACAGAAAGGAGTAGAAAAAGAAGAAAGACTCGTCAACACAAGTCAAAAGAGGGAGAAGAGAAGAAAAGCACAGGAAGTATCAACTGTGAATTTCGGTGTGTAGAATGCACTGTGTGAGTTCTCTATTTATAGGATAATTTACAACTAATAAGTGAGAAACTTTGGAAACAAGTAATGCACCTATTAGATCTAGTAATTAAATATATCAATTGAGTACCAAAATATATCATATTAAGTACAAAAATATATTATTCAGTACAAAAATATATTAGATTGCCTACCAAAATCTCAATATTCTATTCTAATATATATATAAAATATTTATACAACAAATAACAATTATATCTCTATAACAAATATATTTCTATAACATATATATATTTCTACACCAAATAAGAAATATATTTCTACACCAGATAACATATATTTCTACACAAAATAACATATATCTCTACACAAATTAACATATATTTCTACAACAAATCATGTGTATTTCTACACCAAATAACATTTATTTCTATAACAAATCATGTGTATTTCTACAACAAATAACATTTATTTCTATAACAAATCACATTTATTTCTACAACAAATCATATGTATTTTTATAACAAATAACATTTATATTTTTAAATCAAATAACATTTATATTTCTAAACCAAATAACATATATATTTCTAAATCAAATAACATTTATATTTTTAAATCAAATAACATTTATATTTCTAAACCAAATAACATATACGTTATACTAATAAATACCAACATATATCATAACAAAATATCACTCATCAAAATAAATCATATAAATTATACAAATCATATAAGTGTATTCTAAACTCATTAAAAATATTCAAATAATTAGAGAGGGCGTTACACTAAGCAAGGACAAAGCCAAAAAAGGCCACCACGCTGCGAAACAAGGCCCATAAGGAAAGTCGGTCAAATAAAAGCTGCTCAGCTCATTTTTATTTTTGCTCTTCACACACCGCAAAAATATCAAAATATCTTCGGCGGTAGTTAACTGCTGCTTGCTATCCAGCATCATTTGTCCACTGATAGTCGACTGCCGTGGGATATTTTGATATTCTCTCGATATATGAGAGCAAACTTGAAAGTGAGATCAGCAAAATTCCAGTCAGATCGTGTATTTGATTGTATGAGAGCTTATAAAACACCAAGGCTTTGTTTAGAAGTTTGGTGGGAGGGCAAGGGAGAGTTTTGGGAAAAAAGAGCTAGCAAGTAGAAGAAATGGAAGACATTGGAAGGAATAATTATTTCCATCTTTGTTGAAACTTTATTCTCATCCTTTTTATAGTAAACTTGTAATAAACATATGATATATATTTCTACCATTTTACTCACAAAAATCTACAAAGATAACTTAAAACAAACTATCTAAAGTGTTTTAAACTATAAATTTGGAAATCTCTTTCTATGTCAAATTAGTTCAACCCTAACTAGTATTTACAAATCATATTGTCTACATTTTTCAAGTATTTGTTAAACATGTTTAGAGACCTCCTTAAAAAAAAAACATGTTTAGAGACCGGATGGCGGTGCAATGGATTTTCCACGTGGTTCAATCCCTAACTTACTTATTATGAGTAGAGTTGTCAAAAATGGGTTGGGTTAATGGGACGGGCCTTAAAAACTAGCCCAAAAGTACACTCTAGCTTTTTTGGCCCATACAAAAATGGGGATGGACCGGGCCGGGCTGGCTCATCGGGCTTTGGGTCGGCCCATTATTACTATTTAATTTGATTTTTGTTGAAAAAATAGTATATTTTTTGAAAAAAGTTATCAACTATTTTAAAATTTATTAATAAAAAAATATTTAAATAAATAAAGTTAATAAAAATGAATGAATTTAGCTTAAAGTTTATAAATTATTAATTTGATTTAATTGAATGAATAATCTAGAGTTTCATTAATATTCAATGTTAATGTCAAAATTATTTGCACTTATGTCCATCCAATCATATTTTAGCAAAAAAATAGTGGTAAGTGGCTAATATACAAAAAATACATAAGAAAGAGTGAATAAATTTTAAAAGGATAAAAAGTAAACGGGCAGGGCCGGGCTGGCCCATGACCCACATAGGTCGGGTCGGACTCTATAATCTACGACCAGGGGTGGACCTGAACAGGTCCTGGTGTGGCAAGTGCCACACCAGCCCAGACTGATTTTTTCTCCATATATGAAGATTTTTTCTAATTTTTTTTACATATATGAAGAAAATGAACTGAAATAATAAACTTAAAGTAAACCCATCAATCACAAGCGGAGTTCAAGTAGAAAGGAAGAAGAAATCATATGTAGAAACCATGGTAAGAAAGGAAAAAGATGAAGAAACCATGGAACCGTAAGAAGAAAGAAGCAAAAAGGAAAGTAGTGCAGCGTCTGTGTTAATGTGACTACGAGTATCAAATATTTAGGGCTATGTGTGTTTGTTGTTATGGGCTTGGCCTTATATCTGCACATGTTATTTAAAATTAATCTTCTCACTTTTAAAATTGCTCATTTACACCCAAAATTTATCCTAATAACCCCAATGCAAGTTAATTATCACTCGCTACAAATGGCAATTAACTCACGCTCGGTACTTATGTGTATATTTTATTTAATTATTTGACCGCGAAAAAATTGTGTCTCCCCAATATTTTGAGTTCAGATCCGCCCCTGTCTACGACCCAACTATAATTGGGTTGGGCCATACTGACCATTTATATAGTCGGACCTCTCGAGTCCAGGCTGGATTGAGCCAACCCATTCGACACCTCTAATTATGAGTAGTCCTTTTTTAAATGTTACACTTCTTGATTTATCTTTTAAGTGAAAATGTTAGAAAGTATCAATATCTATCTTATATATTGATCATAGACAAGTTGCCTTCTTTGCTGGCAGCTAAAGGTTAAAATAAAATAGGTAGAGTCCATCATGACATAAATAAAGAAAGACACATCTTATCAAGTGACTTGCTAAAAGAAAATCATCATAAACACACACAATCTAGATCATAAAATTAATTTTTAAAAACAATTTTCGTTTGACAAATGTCGGAAACAGTTTTTTTATTAATCAAGTTTTAAATTATTTAAATTGGTCGAGAATGAAAATTGAGCCATTCACATTGTCAACGCATTTGTGGTTGTTCGATTGAGATCGAACACTCTAAAATTTAAACTTTTTTAAAAAATAAATTAAAACTTACGATAAAGTCTATGTTGTTTGATCTCGATTCAGCAATTACGGATATATTTACCGCATAAATGGATCAAATTTTTTGAGCAATGATAAATTGACACCCTTAGGTGGCATGTACCATTTGTACATCTATACACAATTGTGACACGTATCTATGTGGTCTCTCGCACACTCATATAAAGGTGGTACACTGTATGTATGGAGAAAAGAATGTCGATGGAACATTACCCAATTTTTTTTACTTAAGACAATCTGCTTTCTTTGAGAATGTAGTAAGTAATACAAGAATTCCATTGCTATATATACATGCACCACTTGGATAGATGCTACATGAACATAATTTTTCCCATTTCTCGTGCTCTTTTAATCTTTCTCAACGTAATACGCATCTTATTTTGTTGATCCTCATCATATATAACCCTATGATCTATTAAGTCACTTGATTCCTAAACCATCCTCTTACATAATCTATACCATTAATTCCTCGTTAATATGCTCTGTCTGGTAGGCTCAGAATAAAGTGAAGCTGAAATGTGTCGCTTATATATATATATAAGCTAAGAATAAAGTCAAGAGATTGCATAGATGGATGTCACTCGAGATTGCATAGATGGTATATATCGTCCTCATTTCTGACTTAAGTCCCTTATTATCAAGAGACTGGAACTCCTTATAGCATACTTCAAAATTTAGGTTGCATAAGTTGCAACAGTGGATTTCAATGTTCTTGTGAGCAGAAACACCATTTAAGTGATGTATTTGCCGTTCTATTGGGTTTTCGGCCATAAGATCATCATCCAACAATGCATATCCAATGTTTGTTTGATATGGATCTGCCAGTATTACCAATCAAAATCGTAGCTATGCATATTTAGTTATAACGTACACCACTGAAGACTGAAGAGAAAAAATTGCATATTTGCAAGTCCACCCCCCACTAAATCCTTCTCACGCGCACCCCTTCTCATTTGTTACCCCTACGTCGAGCGACATGTGTGTTCATATTTGCAGGGCCGTCCCTGAGAATTCGAAGGCTCGGCTCTGGGAATGAAAAGAGGTTAGTGATAAAATTAAAACGTATTTTTTTAAAAGAACAATGTTCTATTTATATTTTTTAAAAGATAAATACAAGGTACCGTATATATGCGGTACATCCAAAGGTGAAAATGACTACCGAATACATGAGAAACCCCCACCTAACACCAAAATCAAGAGGAACTAATTCTAATAATCCTAAAAGGCTAAAACAAGAGGACAGAAAATGAAACATACACAAAACCACCAAAAGCCATGCGCGCACAAAGCTGGCAGCACAACAACAACCAAGCGGTCACAACAACAACAAAAAACCCACAAAGCTGGCAATGCAGAAGCCAAGCAGTCGCAGCAACAGCAAAAAAATCGCAGCCCTGTTTAAATTAAAAATGAAGTCCGTAAACATAAGAAATAAATAATACAATAAATAATATAAAACGAGTTTATGCGAATACCTTCAAAACGAGTCTTCATTCACACCAAAACGAGATTGAACCATAAAATAAAATAAAAACATAATTAGTAATTAGCAACATATATGATATATAAATTCAATTATACACTGAAATTTGAATAATTTTAACAAAAATTCCCAAAACAATAAATATGCAGAAATCAATTATTACTATTTCGGTTAATAATCAACCAAATCTCTATCAATCTTTATCAATCTCTATTTTAGCAATTTCAACATTCAACAAACAGTGTTGTTTTGGAAAGGGGAAAACCGATTGAAAATTGAAACAATGTTGTTTTCAACATTCAACAAATCTCTATCAATCTCTATTTTAACAATTTCAACATTCAAATTAATGAAAGAGAGTTTATTTACTTACCAAACAATGTTGTTTTGGAAAGGGGAAAACTGATTGAAACTTGAGAGTTGAGAATCAGTGATGATTTGGTGAAGAAGAAAGAAGAAGAAGGAAAGCTGATGGTGTGAATCAGTTGATGATTGATCAGTGATGGTGGTTGTGAATCAGTGATGGAAAGGAAGAAAATCGATGATGAGAGGAGGAAATGCGTTTCAACTTTTGTGAGGGAATGAAATAATTTATTTTTTTATTGGAGGATATATATTATACTGGGTATAAAATAAAATAAAATTGAGGCTCATCCTTGAGGGAGGCTCAACTCGTTTGAGCTGTTTGCACCCCCTCAAGGACGCCCCCTGCATATTTGAAACAATGAGAAAACCATAGAGAAATTAGCAATTCGCAATCTCTAAATACATTATGGATTTTAGAAATCAAAATGATGAACAACATATTTCAGTTTCTAGAATCCGAGCCAAACTAAAAATAAAGAAAAGAAAATAAACATAAATCAAATATCAAATATTTGAGAAAATGTGTACGAACATTTCATGTAGCAGCTGTAAACTTATGAATTGTTGTTGGATTTGAGCAACTTAAGTTGAAAAATAATACAACTTAAGTGAGATTCAGTTCTAATGTTTTTTTATTTATTTTATTTTATTTTATTAAGTTTTTAGGTTTGAAAACGAAAATGTAGAAGTGATGGGAAGATACCTAGAACATTTGCTATAGTGGTTTAGTTCAGATTCTAAAATACTAAACCGTATTTTTATCAGTGGCGAAGCTAGCACAATTTTTATGAGGAGGTCAAATTTAAAGAAGAAATAAAATATATTTTAAAAACTAATATATTAAACTTAATCAATGAGTAAAATAAATTTACAATAATTTTTACTTATAATTAATGAAACGACAACGAAGAAACTATAATCTAACAATAATTATTTATAAAAGTTGAGTTTTATCAAGTTTTAAGAAGTCAAATTTATATATATACTTGACATTAAACTAAATAAATTATTAATATTTTATTAAGATCGTCTCTTTTTAACCAACAAAATTGTTTGGAGTAGCCAAGTAATATATTAATGGGGTAGCTACATACAAAACTATATTAATTATTCAAGCTTTTTTTTTTCTTTTGGGGTAGCCAATGCTACCCCATTCACTTGAAGCCATTCGCCCCTGATTTTTATGGTTTACTTTCTCAAATTCGAGGACAAAATTGAAAATTTGAATTGCGTGAGACATGAGGAGGGAAAGAAAATCACGTTGATTGGAGATTTGGGCTTTGGACCCAAGTCACTTATTTCACATTAGAGTATTACTTTTCTCACCTTATTTATATCTTGCGCGCTATAATTTTTTTTAACAAAAAATGTCCATGCAGTTCGGATTATATAATCCCAACACAATTTGGATGTATTCGGATTATATAATTTGAAATATGCTTATATAAGTCGCAATCAGAATCTCTCTCATTTCAGCAGTTGCAAATTTCGCGTTTGAAAAAAAAAGAGTAAAATGATAAAACATGTCAAATAAAAAAAAATACCACAAAAAAAATTCTAAAAAACAAATAAAACTAACGCAAATTTGTTCGGATTTTTTTTGAGAATATGATTTTTTTTTTTTAAATGAGTCTAAATGATGGATTTTTGGATTTTGAGAGGGCGAAGTCTCGTAAGAAGTGACTTCTATGGGAGTTTTCATCCTTGATTTTTTTTTCCTTCTGATTTTTGGAAAAGTTTCGGAGCAATATGATCAAGTAGCCCGAAAACTGAATTTTCGACTAGAAACAACTAACAATGATCTAGAACAGAAGGCTTTGGGTTAAGAAGATTATTATGGTCCTTCAACTGACTATCCACATTACATATATGCTCATAACTTATGTTGATACACTCCAGATTATATAATTCAAGTTTTTTTTTTTTTTTTTCATGAATAAGAGTTTTTAGGAGATGTTAGGATTTTTTAATGTGAAAAAAGCAAGGAACGCATCCAATTTTTTGGGGTGTTTTGATTATAAAATCCGAACTGGTTAAAAACTCATTTTTACACCATAAAACATGGGGAAAACTCGTTTCGGATTATAGAATCCAGAAACCTAATGAGCAATAAAATAAAATAGGGGTGTTGAAATTGGTGGGGTGGAAAAAGTAATAGTATTTATATTATTTGGTGCTCTGGGCTTATTATGGTCTGCATCGTTGACAAGAGAGAGTAGGGTACATATAGAAGGGATTTGATCTATTTAGGCTACTTGTAAGATATGAAGCAATAGTATAACCTTTTAGCACATATTATTTATATAGGGAAAACTTAGACAGGGTGATCCAAATCCTTGTTTTAGGCCTCCATTTTTTTTTTAAACTTCAAAAATATGTTTTTCCTATTTATGAGAATGACAGTCATACACTTGGTAAATAAAGAGTTCAAATATTTTCCCTAAAAATACAAAAGAGTTAAAATGTTTTACTTTATGAATTTATCTGTTTTGTTCAGTCAGTCAATTTTAAGGCTTATAAATTTGGTATCATGACTTGGAACCTAATTTTTTTTTTTTTACTGAACTTGAAACCCAAGCTAAACCACCCAAAGATTTGTTTTAGTTTCAGCTATGTGCAAATTTCCTGTTTTGATGAAGCTGGTATTTGTTGGTTATTAATGTGTACTATACTAAAGTGACAAGTAGAAACAATTGACCAAACAACGAGCTATGTGAAAACTAACCACATGATTGTGTTGTTACCGTATCATGGTAGTGAACTAATGATCCTGGTCCCGTTTCTGTTCAAGTAACTAACTATATTGTCCATTTACACTGCAACAATGTTGAAACGGTCAACAACACTTGCTAGTAAATTTTAAATATACTCTTACTTTTTTACTCTCCAAATCATTTTCATTATAATAAGTGTAAAAGAATTGATAAGTTAAAAATGAGAGATAAATAGAAAAAAATCATAAAAAACTGATAAATTAAATAGAAAAGAGAGAGTATTAGATAAACTGTAATTTCAATTTACATTTAGTTGATCCTAAAAAATATAAATGCCATGATTGGTCATGAGCTAAGAGACCAAATTTCAGGTTATTTTGTATGGGAGAATATATATATATATATATAAGAGACATCAAAACCTCTTAAAAAAATCTCAATATTTCAATAAACTAGTCTATGTGGTTGGTCAGATTGAAAGGTAAAAAAAAAAAAAACCAATGAAACCAATGTGGGCCTACTATTATTCTTCTCTATTATTGTTGCTGTTCGGAAAGTCATTGAACCTTTTGTGTATAAATAGCTAGCTAGTGGATGGAGCACAAGACATCCATTGCAAACATCGTTCTCCAATCAAATTAACAAGAAAAGAAAAAAAAGAAAGATTCATTCTTAATGGGAAGCACCAAAAGTGAATTGTACTTTGTCTTTCTGATCTATGATCAAGAATACGAGCGACTTCGAACTAATCGGTATGTCTTCATCATGTCTTTGTTTTATTATTTGTAACAATATGCGATTAATTAACATTACTTTTAAACATTTATGTTGTGCTAAATTTTTTAATTAGAACCAAGAGTGGGGCAAATAAGCTTGATTTGTACCTTAGTAGAAAGCATGATGAGCTTTTAGCAAGCACTCTAGAGCCAGGAAGCTACAAGAAGATATCTTCTTTTGCTATTGTTGATGGTTTTACAGTGGAAATCACCGAGGATCAAGTAATGTGTAATTTGTCCTCGTATAAAATACAATTTTATCTTTCTTGTTTTGATTTATCATATGATATTTACACATATTATGTGGCCTATGATGTTTTCCTTTTCTTAATTAACATGTTATACCTTCAAACAGGTCAATGTGCTCAGATCTGCAAAAAGAGTGAGAATTGTGGAGAAAGAAGAAAAATTTGTTTTGTAATTCTTAGCATATATATATTAATATTTGAGATCATTGTGTTTTGAGGAGAACAATGAAATGGTTTTGTTTAATTAATTTTTCATATATTAAATTTGTTGTATAGATGGTAATAATGCTCTAGGCCAGAGTAGACGAGGTATGGGAAGCCAAGGTAGATTTGTGTTTGATTATCATTTGTTTTTTGTTTAAATTAAAGGGTCATGGGGATACCAAAATTAGCAATTTTGCATTACAAATAACAGTTGAATTCACTATATTTTATCACCGTCCACAATAGTTCTATTTTTCACTTTAACAGTACCCTTACTCATTACTATTTTTTTAAAATTAAGTTATTGTTTTTGGTAGAATGATGTAGAGGAGTTTGGTGATGATTAAATAATAAAGCATCAAATTAGTTATTTATAGAGAATGTTATATAGGTCATTGAGATTGTGAATTTTTCAAAAATGTATTGACTCAGTTAAATTGTAAGTTGGTTTCTTATATTTAACCACTTATCATCAATTACTTCTCTATTTCTAAACAATTTGGTCTTTATTTAGCCATTAATAAAACAAGAAATACCATCTCATTTTAAGCATGACGTGAGTCAGAGTGAGAGCTCTTCAAGATCATTTTATGCGGCCCCTAATTGTAAATGTGGTATATCCTCAAAATTTAATGTTACAAAGACACACGAGAATCCTAATAGGCATTTCTATGGATATTCGTATTTTAAAGTATTCCATTTTGTTGTTTATGCTATCAAATATACTCATCATCTCATAATAGTGACAATCATCAAGAGCCACCTGCAGTTTTATTGTTGTAATAGATCTGGAGGGGTCAAGTTGAGTTTTATGTTTTCTGCAAGAGACCAGTATGGTTTGCGCAATATTTGTGACCAAGGACTAACCTTTTGTTCATTTTTGTTACAATGTCACTTTGTCTCCTTTTAAATGTCTTTAATGCTATTAATATTCATGTAAGACAAATACTACTCACACTCCAAATAATCCAAGTTACACCCCAAATACCAATATACCCATTAGTTAAAATTTTACAAGTCAAATAAACTAAGTTTACATGTACATGTTCACGTGTCCAAAACACATTAGTTATATATACGTAAATTCAGTTTACATGGTTTATGTAAACTCAATTCACTTAGTTTAGTTTCTGAGTTTACATAAGTTAAGTAAACTAAGTTTACGTGTACATGTTCACGCTCATTTGTTATATATACGTAAATTTACTTTACACAATTTTTGTAAATTGAGTTTACTTAGTTTATGTAAATTTAATTTACAGAAGTTAAGTAAACTAACGTAAATTCATTTTACGCAGTTTATGTAGGTAAACTCAGTTTACATAAGTTAGGTAAACTAATCCCTGTCCACGTAAACTTAAATCACGTTATATCATAAAACAAACAAAACGACATCGACAAACATCCATGGTGAAATTAACAACATCGAATAAATCATGGAACAAACGATAAATAGAAACTCTTTAATGAAAAAATTTATGAAATTCACTTACTTGTATGAATAAAGCACGGATGAGTTGGTAGGTATTGATTGCACATTCAATCTTTAATTTCATGTACAAATTGTTGGAGAGTCCAAGGGACACAGTAGCAACAACATATGTTCAATGACTACACGACGGAAGAGACCACATCTCCATAAAAAATCTTGAAATATTAGATATAAAAACTATTTTTTTTATATATCCAACATCTTATCAATTCATAGAAAATAAATGTAACCAAAAACAATTCATAGAGAATAAATGACTTTAAGAATTCACACATAAAAAGTCTTGGTTGGACACATACGCAACACCTTAATTTTAAGCACATACTTACATAAAACTAACAAAATTAAATGAAAAATATTTAATCACATCAATTGATATATTATAATTTTTTTTTATTTTTTCTTACTTTTGTGCGTGTGTCCAAATATTTTTATTTGTGTATGTGACCAACCGAACCAAATGTGCCTCATCCCACAGATCAACCGGGGAACCTGTGTGAATGCACATATACTTTGTTGGCGCGAAAATCAACATTAGTGACTAGTGAGGGCATGTATTCATTCATCAAATTTATTTTGGTTATTTTTCCAATTCCAAAACGAAAGTTTAGCCATGGATTCATCGCCTGCTGCAAAGCGACGTCGTCAGAGCAAAGACAACGAGATTGAATCATCAACGCCGCTGAAACAACCGTCACCCGTGGTTATCTTCGCTCATGGTGCCGGTGCTCCTTCCTCTTCTGATTGGATGCTAAGGTTCCATTTTCCATTTTTCATTTTCTTTATTTATTTTAAAATTATAAATAAAACGTGTTGAATCTTATTATAGGGTCTTTTCTTTGTGTTTGGTAGATGGAAGAGTATGTTGAAGGAAACCTTACACGCTGCTGATGTTGTCACGTTTGACTACCCTTGTCAGTTTCTTTCCAATTCAATTCATTTCATTTATCATTCAACTACACATAAACTTATCATGTGTCTAGATCGACTTATTTGAATTTATGTACTGACATATTCAGTTTATTTCCATCAGATATCTAGAATAGCGTATGGAAACAAGTTAAACAACTTATAGAGCTTTTATGAAAATCGTTCTGACTTTATTTTATCTTTTGTTATTAAAATAGTTTATACACAAGCCCTTATGTGATAAATTAATGTTTATGCTATAAGCGCTTAATTAATCTGTTTATCCAGACAAATCCTTAGAAGTTCGGTACTTTCTTTATCTAGGTTTTGCATTTATTTTAGTTAAAAAGCATGATTTATATAGTTGAGTGAACCGAGTGTGAACATCGAGATTATTGTATTTGTTTGATGTATGTGTTTTTTAACTCCGAAGCGAATCTAATGGGTTTGTCATTTGCTAGACATGTCTGGTGGGAAGAAGAGGGCTCCTCCTAAGGCAGAAAAATTGGTGGAGTTTCATTCAAATATTGTGAAGGAGACTGCAACCAAGTACCCTGGTCATCCTCTCATACTGGCTGGCAAATCAATGGGTTCAAGGTGCATTGTTATTATTATTTTTTTTTTTTTTAAGTTTTAATTTGGACATATACATTTACATGTGGAAGGCCTAATAAAATTATTGCTAGCAAGATAGTTATGTTTGCATTTATTTTATTGTAGAGTTGGATGTATGGTGGCTAGCATGGAAGACATCAATGTTTCTGCTGTACTATGCCTGGGCTACCCATTAAAGGTTTGATCTTTATAATAATTTCATGCTAATCTATGTGCTACAGAAATGAACCGATTGATTATGTTTTTTTTTCGCTCCTTTTATTTATTTTTATTTATTTTGGGGGGGGGGGGGGGGGATTTTGAAACTATTTGTTTATATTATATTATTTCCCGTACGCCTTACCCCATTCATGATTTTGTTGAAAATTCGACATCCACTTTAGGTTGGGTCTTTGGACCTCAGTGACACCCTCAGTACCTCCATTTCTTCAAACTGTTGGACCGGCTATGAAACTGTCCTTGATTTTGAACTTAGTCGCAGTTCACATTCTGTCTCTCTCCAAGAATGTGATATGTGGAATTGATCCTCTCATGTACAAGCTTAGCATATGTTGCCAACTGAGCCACACTCATTGGATTTCAAAACCGACTTTATCCCTTGGTTTAAAATTAATGTTTTCTATAGCATTTCACTTCATAGGTCAGTTTGGCCTTATGCTAGTCATCTTAGTTTGCCAACTCGAACGATGAAGTTGTCATTCTTGGAGCACGTGTGTAGAGCTCTCAAATATTTACTTGGGTACTTTGAAGATTTTCCTCTTCATTTCTTCATGGTTTGCACTTGATATACTTTCAGTTTTCTGTTCACAAAGTGTTGGCATGCCACACCCAAGCAATTATGGTTGGTGCATTAGTTTTCTTAGGGTGTTTTGGTAAAACAGAAACTGTCATTACTACTTAAAGTCAAATTTAAAATAATATAATTAAGTATTACATCAATTTTGTTGCCATCGTTCCAGGGAATTAATGGTGCAGTTAGAGATGATACACTGTTACAGCTAACAGTTCCTACAATGTTTGTCCAGGTAAAGTTCTCTTTTTCTAATTTGTCATTGCAGTATGTTATAGTTTTGTAGTCATACCTCCTCAGTTTCAAACACTTAGTCTATTGGATGAACCATGCTTTTTTTTTTTTTGATAGTGTTCCATCAGGAGAATATTCTGTAATGCACATAAATTTTTTGGTTTACGCTAACGTCTCTCCTAATGCTAGTCTTGTGTGTGTCTTGAGCAGGGCAGCAAGGATGGTCTATGTCCACTTGAGAAGTTAGAGACCACTCGGAAGAAGATGAAAGCGCTCAATGAGCTGCATGTCATTGATGGTGGTGATCACTCTTTTAAGATTGGTAAAAAGCATCTGCAAGCAAACGGTTCCACTCAGGATGAAGCCGAAGTTGCTGCTGTGAAGGCCATTGCTGCTTTCATTTCCAAATCTCTTGAAGGATGATGATGCCCCCATCTTAAGTCGATTCTAGTGTACGGAGGTTCGTATATACACTTTGTTGTATCTAGCTTAGTAGTAATCTAGGCCCTGTTCTTGCCAGTTGGCTGTAGTTATATTTTTGGTGATTTGGTCATGTTTATGCCCCTGCTAGGAAAGTAGACATACATGACTTTGTTGTTTTCACAGTATTAGAAGCTTACTTGATGACAACAGGGCTGTTTAATTTAATGCAGTTTTACATATCTGTGTTAGACTTGGTAAGTTGGTAAGAAAAACATTTGACATCCTATTATGGAACATATACCAGAGAAAGTAGGTAAAGTTCAATTTTTTTTATTCATCATAAGGTACACGCAGCAGACAAGTGAAATATTGGCATTTATTTGCCCCTATTATTTTGGGTACAACAATGATATCAAATTATAAATATGTTTTCATTTAATTAAATAAACTTTGTTCAGTTGCGTTGCATCCCATTTGCTGCTTCTAGTTCCATGCATTAATTCTGCAGACACAATCAAAAACAGAAAACAATAAACAAATCAATGGAACAAAATAAACTTGGTCTGATTCAACATGCATAAATTTAATGTAAACCATTTCGTTTTCACATTATTTGGATGAGCTTGTGAGTTGAGAACTCGTGTATTTGAGTCACTTACCTTTGGCTTTGTCTTTGGACATTTCTTTTCATTGTCACTTTCGCTGTCGCTGCTGCTGCTGCTGTTTCCTTGACTGTTATTGCGGGACATTCCATTCTTAATCCTCTGGAACAAATTCATATCCTTCTTATTGTTGAGCTCTCTATTTTTCTTAGGAGCCCCAAAGCATGTTGTAGTTGCACCATAAGGATAAGGGCCTTCTTTGGTTTCAGTGATTTCTGCTTGAACTACACAAACTGTAATATGGGTTTTGGTTACACCATGCTTCTTGTCGTGTTGGGTCTGAGTCTGACCATAGTGGTGAGTTTCTGTTTTGGAGCCATTGTGGCCATTTGATTCAACCTGACTTTGGGAGGTGTAGTTTTGGACTTGATTCTGAGTACTGCCATGGCGGGCATGGTGTCCTTTGAAGGCCTTGTTTGTTATCTCAGATATTTTTTGGCTGATCGAGCTGTGCTGGGTTTTCGGTTGGCAGACTTCAGTGGCAGCCGATGGTTTCATAGACTGAGCTGAAGCCATTGCAATAGTTAATGTTGCTTGCTCAGATTGATTTCTGAGGTTGCAGGGTAGCTTCTCATCAAGGGCCTTTTATTGGCATAACAAGAGTGAGTGGGGGCTCATCCTCTCCTCCCATAGTGGAGAAATAAATTAACTATTCAATTATGCTATTCGAAATATGGCCTAAAAAAAAGCAGTCTTGTCATTTTATCAGCAAAGCAGAGAGCAGAACTTATTCTCTGGGTCATTCAGAACGTATCTGCAATTAAATTATGTGAAAGAAGCTAATAATTTCATGGAATTAGCATCAGAGATCATGCAAACATCATGAATAAGTTCCCACACAAATTGTGGACCAAGAATTTTATTTTTAGAAATAAAAGATAATACGCCATTTATGCTTTTAGTAAACAACTCATATTCATGTCAGTTTTGTTATTAAAATGGTTCAATTTTGTCCTTTTCAGTCAATTTAGAATATCTCGAAAATTGTTCCAAAATATTTTTATCTCACGTATAAGAGAATCATAGACTTTGTAATTATGATAGCTAGTTTCATTGTTTTTTTTTTTGTAGGAGCTAGTTTCATTGTTTGAAAATGACTAAATTCTATGATTTATAATTTTATAACAAAATATTAATGAGTAAAATAACTAGAATAATAATGAAGGTTGTATTAATTTAAGGTCATTACTTTTCCTATATTACGAGCTTATTGTGCGCCTTATTCGGATTTTAAAATTCGAAATATTTTAATATGTTTTAAAGGTTTTTATAGGGCATTTATGATGTTTAGATCATATAATCCGAAAAAGAAGAAGTCTAATTTAAAGCATCTAACCAAGTATTTAAGACATCTCAAAACTCTCACTTTAAATTTGTTATTTGATTGTAACTTATAAATAATTGGCTTAATACATCATTTGGTCCCTTAATTTATTTTTAGTTTTCACTTTGGTCCCCTAACTATAAAGTGTCTCAATTTGGTCCCATAAATTTTATGCCGTTTTTTATTTTAGTCCTCTCCGTTAGTATTTTGCAAAATTTGTTAACTCTTTTCCACATGTCAGTTAAGATTAGTGATCAACGGTTGGATTTAAAAAAACACACATTGCATACAGTGGATTCACAACATAGGATAACTTCTATGGTCATCTTCTTCCCTCTTCGTCTTCACCTTCACCAATTCAACTTCCAACTTCACCTTCACCTTCACCTTCTTCTACTTTTCAACCCAAACTCGATCGTTTCTTCCAAACCCCACAACAACCCATTCAAGCATAACAACAAGACCAAACAGAAGAACCAAACAAACGCATTAAGCTATCACCAACACAGCAAAACAAATCCTCTTTCTTCTTCAAAACAAGTTCCAAAAAACAACAACCTCAAACACATGAACCATTGTTCGAACGACTCCGACCCAGAACACTCGACAAGGTTGTCAGACAAGATCTCTTATCATCAAACTCAATTCTTCGTTAATCAATTCAACGCAAACGTCTACCTTCAATCCTTTAGTGGGGTCCACCGGGTACAAGTAAAACCACCATTGCAAAAGCCATTGTTAATTCATCAAGCTAGGAAAGTTAGAGTTAAAACAAATCAAACTACTGTTTTGTTAGTTGATGAAGTTCATAGGTTTACTAAATCTCAATAAGATTCATTTTTACCTGTTATTGAAGATGGTAGTATTGTTTTTTATGGTAATACTGTGTTGTTTGTTGATGAAGTTCATTGGTTTTGGTTCTTGTAATGCGTGTGTTGCTTGGAATGTAATGGAGATTGCTGATGTGAGTTATTATTTTTTGTTTTGGGTATGAAGAGGGAAGAAGATGATTATAGAATTTATCATAAGTTATTAGTCCATGGTATGCCGTGTATGCTTTTTAAATTCAACACGTGGAAAGGAGTTAACAGATTTTGCAAAATACTAACAGAGATGACCAAAATAGTAAATGGCGTAAAATTTATGGGACCAAATTGAAACACTTTATAGTTAAGGGATCAAAGTGAAAATCAAAAATAAGTTAAGGGACCAAATGGTGTATTAAGCCTAAATAATATTAAGGTGAAGTAATCTTGAAGTAAAAATAATCTCTAAAAAAAGTCCATAAATTTTCCCCCCCTCTAAAACTAAAAAATGGAATTGTTGATTGGTCCTGAAGAACAAAATTTTATCTAAAAATCAATCTAATCACACCTCAAGGCTCAAACACACCTGCTATGTTCGTAATAAAATATAAATAAAAATGATAATAAAAAAATTGAATGTATGATGACTCATTTTTAACCACATATATAAATTTTTCAAATACCTTTTTGCTTGTATTTCATTAGGGAAGGAGTCCATAGTTTTACATCACCACTAAAATAGTTTGTACGGTATTAAAAGATCTCATAATAAAAAGCTGCATTTTTGGTGGATTTTGAGAGTTGATCTCACTCAAGGAGAAGATGAAATTTTCTTAACCACTTTTTTCTTCTTCTTTTTTTTTTTTTTTTTTTTTTTTTGAATAAATGAGATTTTTTTAACCACTTATCAACTCGAATTGCAACAAACAATATATACGTTGACTATATGGGAAAGTAATGCATTCTTAGTTAGTGTTCAGCCTTTAGGCTTTGTTTGCGAGTTTGAAGGGGAAGGTAGGAGAAGACTTGAGAAAAAATGAATGAGCAAGTGGAAGAAATAAAGGAAAATGGGAGGGGAGGGTTTCGGGGATTAACTTTTCTTCATAATATTAAACCCTCCTTATTTGGGGAAACTAAAAAATTGTATTGGAGGAGGGTTTTGAAGGGTTTATATAAATTCTTCAAATTTAATCTATGTTGTTATATTATTTTTAAAATTAAAAATATAGCAATCATATGCATTAATTTATTATTCTTTAAAGGATTAAATATGTTTTTGGTCCCTATAAAGTATAAATATATCAAATTTTCGTTTTAGTTCCTCTAAAATTTTCCTTCAACTTTTAGTCCCTATAAAATTTTCAATCACTACTTTTGATCCATATTTTTAAGTTAATTTTTGTATTTTTTAATGAAATTATGCAGAAATGTGTAGAATATTGTAAAAAATATTCCCCCAAAAAATTAGAATTTTTTAACAGAACATAAATTAATTATTAATTTTTAATCGTCAAACATATAAAAATTAATATTAAATTCATGTTTTGTTAAAAAATTCTAATTTTCTTTAGGAGAGTTCCTTATAATATTATGAATTTTTCTACAAAATTTTATTCAAAAATATGTATTCTTTAAAAAAAGTGAAGATGGAAAAATTTTGAGGGACTAAAAGTTGAAGGAAAATTTTAGAGGGACTAAAACGAAAAGTTGGTATATTTATAGGGACCAAAAACATATTTAACCATTCTGTAAAAAACTACTCTTTTAAATTTTTTGAAAGATTTCTTCATTTTCCCTCATATTTTTCACCCTCAAAGCATTCATTTCCCCTCCCATCCAAACTCACAAACAAAACCTTAGCGTGTGGATACTATAAAAACTTTCATGTTTTATTTTATCTAGTTTTACCTTTTTAGTGAAATTAAAAAGTATTATTTTTCCCTTTTATCTCGTGTTATTATAAGAGAAATAATGTTTCAACATAAAAAAAATAGATATGGTGTCATTTGTTGACATTTTTGATAAAATAGATACACTTTTTGCCCCGTGGTAAACAATTAACAACTCTCAAACAACCCACATTTTTTATATTTTTTTATTTTTAATCAATGTTATCTCAAAATCGAATATTAACCGATTAATTTCTGTTATATTTATTCTTGTGAGCTTAGCTCAGTTGGTGGAGATATTACATATTATATGCAGGGGTCAGGGTTCGAACCCCAGACACTCCATTTTTCCACATTTAATTGTGTGAGTTATAGCCACTAGACTACTTGACCAAATCAAATTCCTTTAATGGACCGAAAGATTAAGAACATATCATAAATTGATCAACTCTCAACGACACCTCTATTAAAGATGCTCTAAGTATGCATTGCATAACACAACAATGATTTGTATAAAAAAAAAAGGTATAAATGATCTAATCAGTCATTAAATTTTCAAACGATAATATGCAGACAATCAATCAGTTTTTTTTATCTTACTTTGCTATTGATCAATTATTATTTTTTAAATTTTAATGATAATATGATATGATTAATATATAACAGTGGCATGATAGGCTGATAGCCAGATTGCTGATATTTTGGGCATGATATAAACTACAAAGGAAACGATTAAAATAAAGCAAGATCCGATTTTAATCAACACCAAATAGTTTTATTCACACGATCTTATATCGATCAGAGTACATTACATACATTTATTTTGGTAGGTCTCAAACTCAGACTAGAACCATAACCAAATTAAGTGCATTGGCTTGATGTCATATATATCAAATTACATTCTTTTTTATTTTTAAGATACTTTTAATTACTTTTTTTTTAGCGACAATTTTAAACTTCAATGTAGCTAATAATTTATCCATACAGGCCAATAATCATCACATACATTATATTGGACTTTGAGTTGCAAACTCCGATCTTCAATCTCCAATTTATTTATTATGTAGTACAATGGCTCCTTAATTGCAGTAGTGCTGCATACACACATAAAACAAAGTGTTAGGAATCAAATTGAGCACAATACATGAGAAAATAAACTTGAACTTCAAATTTGTGCATCAATAATAAAACTTAACATAAAAAAAATATTATTTGGCCTATAGTAATTTTTTGTCGCCAACAGTCTATATATATACTTGCCTTCCTGTTGCGACAATTTTCATTGTCGCTGTCACTCTCATCACTGCTACTGCCACTGTCACTGTTGTGACCGGATACGCCATCCTTCATCCTCTGGAACATGTTGTTTCTCTTGTGCTCCCTCCTATTTCTTCCTTGGCATGTCGCCGTGGTGTTGCTAGTAGCAAAGGTGGTGCCAGTAGCAGCGTGATGGTTGCGGTTGCATGTGTTAGTTTGATGTTTGGCAACATGCCCTGGCTGATAAATCACCTCTGTTTGGCTATAGTATTGGGTGTGGTTTTGTGTTCCATCATTGGCGTGGCGATTGTGGTGCCCTCCAAGTCCGAACAAGTCAGTAACCTTGCGTCCAATTGAGCTATGCTGCTGCTGGTGGTGGTGGTTTTTCTGTTGGCAGCTTTGTTCACAGGTTTTGTAGCACTGAGTTGAGGCCATTGCTATAAGGGTGTGTGTGTGTGAATTGCTTGGTTTTGTTGTGATGTTTGTTTGTGGTGATTAGTTTTGAGAATGAGTTCACATATTTATAGGAACTAGTTAGGACATTGATTGATTAACCGTTACATCATCAATCAATTAACAAATTTGGAATCTGCTTCCTTTTTTTGTGGGTTGAAAAATATGGCAATATCTTTGCTATTTTATTCTACAGTGTTATCACCTTTTTATCATTTTTGTCCACTGAATGAATATATACCAAATTAATTTCGTTCAGGAACTTCTAAAAATTTGGCAGAGATGAGAATCATATATATATAGACATCCCTAATAAGAAGTTCCCAGCTGACTCATTTGGGATTGTGCTACTAAGGTTTTGTTTGCTAATTGAGTTTTAGAGGGTTAAGTTTATATATACATCCCTCGAGATCACTTTGAAAGTACGCATCCATAAAAAATTGTGTCGTATTGATGAGTATTTCTAGTCAAAAACACAATATTTTTCATGTTTAAATGTGCACTTTTAAAATTATGAAAGATTTTTAAAAATAGTGAGGTGGATAAGATTGTTTCCGATAATTTACCAATTATTTATGCTTCTTACCATTTCATTTTTTATTTTATTTTTTATTTTGTAATATCTTAGCATGCGACCGTACTTTTTAAAAGTGTCTATTAAAGCACTTTGATAATGCAACTCATCTTGAGTTGTTTAAGACTTTGTTTAGAAAATAAAGAGAAAATAGAAGAGAGAGCTTTGGAAGAAATGAGAGAACCAAAAAAGAAAATGGATCCTCAATAATCATATAGGAGAATTCATCATATTTTTAAGAGTATTTTCTGAAAGACTCATATGAAAAGTATTACAGATATAATTAATTTGAAAATCAATTCAAAATCTTTCAAAGCTTGTCTCTGGTCTATTTATTTATTTTTGACAGAGCCTCTAGTGCATTTTTTAATTGCATTGGATGAGAGTGTTATAGTCGAATGAAAAACAAAAAAAAACTAAAGGTCATGATAACTTGTGCTCCGAGGACACATGTTAAACAACTCAAAAATAAGAATATTTCTTTAATATTTATACATTTAATTAATTAAAATTAAAATATTAAATTCAATATTCGAATTTCAACAAAAAGTTTATTCAATACCCAAACTAATGCAAGGTGAGGGGACCTTCCATCTTTCTTTTTTCCGTACTCATTGATTTATCTTCAAAGACTTTTCTATACTTTCTTTCTAAACTTCTAAACAAAGGCTAGCTAAGAGTCAAATTTTATACACTTTAATGAGTATTTATTATATTTATATACAATAAAAAATGGGTGACAATTAGGATACCCATGGAAGAATGGTGGGTAATTTACTCCAACCAATACACATTAGCCACATAAGCACATTTTTAAGTGATATCCATGAACTATCTTGACCCCACCAACAAATTGCTCATTTTCATTGGTTGGTGGGTAAATTACCCACCATTCTTCAAAGGTAATCTAGAAAAAACCTAAAAAATGATATTGAGAGATAGTGATATTTTATGGACTAAGTTAACAATTTATTAGTTAAAAATATACACAGTTTCTTATCATTTGAATTTTTAATTAACTAAATTCATATTAAAACAAAAATAAAAGGAGCCTAAACATGCTTTAATTTATAAATTATGTTAACAAGATAAAAAACTGAATCATTTTAGGTTAATATGATGATATTGGCTTCAGACCTTGAAATAAACTTGTCGTTAAGGTATCAGATTCGAAATTGTTCATGAATTAACAATAAGCAAATATTTTATAAAACAATTACATTAGTGTTGATATTTTACAATTGTTCATGAGTTTTCAAAATTTTATCATAACTTTGTATATTAATTACAAATCAAAGGAACATAAATATGTTTTCGCAAATATAAACACATAAAATCCACAATCGACATGATGTAAATATTTTAACGATTTTTGGCATATAAAATAAACTAATTTTTTTTATAGAAATAGTATATTAATGTTTTTTTTTTGAAGGAAAAATAGTATATTAATGTTGGTATTTTGAAAATACTAATCAATTTTCTCCATTTTATAATAGCAACTTTATATATCAACTACATACGAATGGGTCTGGATGAATGCGCGAGTATTTTGCTAGTTAAGTTTAGAATTTTGTTCAAATAGTTTGGAATTAATATGTAGAAGTAGAAATAAAAAATAAAGCTAGTTTTTTTTTTGACAAGGAAAAAAAAAATAAAGCTAGTTAAATAATATAAAAAAAAATACTATTCAACTACTAATGAAAAATATTTTGTTTTCTTATGATAAATATTTAATATGTGTACATATATAAAGGTTATATAAAAGAAAAAATCTCAATATGTATTGTAGGTACGTACACTAGGACACACACTTGACTGAGTCTTGTAAGAAAGCCAAGGTGGGAATGCTAAGTTTCGCAGCCGAAAACATTTATTCGGAGACAATACTAAGGAAGCATCCAAATGTTGACTTCAAATAACAAAAAGGGGATAAGTTATTGCTGGAAAAAAACAAGTTTAAGAAAAGGCATAATTTTCCATCTGACCAAACAAACTCTAGAAGTATCTATTAATAACAAAAACTCTAGAAGCGATTTTCACAATAAATAAATTAAACTACAAAAGATTTTTTGAAATAAGGGTAACCAATTGTATATTGTAAGGACTACTTCGTAAATAATTGTTTTAAAGCGAATTTAAAGATAATTTTTTTAAGGTTTTGTTTGAGAGGTTTGAAGGGGAGAGGAAGTGAGGATTTTGATAGGTGGAAAATATATCAAAAAGTTATTAAACTATCAATGTTTTTTTTTTTTGAGAGAAAACTATCAAAGATTGTTAAGTTATTTTATCTTCAAATATCAAATTTCTTAAATATTTTTATTTCTTAACCACTGTTGTAGCATTAAACCTCAACTATCTATATACTTTTTTTTTGAGAGAATCTATATACTTACATATTACTATTACTTTTTAGAAAGAACCAACTAACTGTATTAATTTTTCTTTATTCAAGATTTTTTTTTAAAGAATCATTAAGATATAACGTGTTTTTGATAAAATGTATTTTAGTATTTTTTATTTTCTTTAAATTCAATTAAAATAATAACTAATAAACAAATTAATTTTAAAAAAAATATTCTGACTTTAGTTTTATATTTAAAAGAAACATTCACACGTGTCCTCGTGAGCTTAGCTCAATTGGTAGAAATAATGTATAAAATATGCAAGGTTCGGGGTTCAAACACAAAAAAAAAAAATTACTCAACACATGAAGAATGCAAATTAATAAAGCACAAAGAGTACAATTATTTTTCTGATGGCTTTGCTTTGTATCAGGGTGGTGTTTTCAGTTAGCTATTTTGGTGCTGCTTAAGGTTTTCTAAGGGCGCAGGTTTTTGGAACTCCTTCTGCCAGCTGTTTCTGCAGCTACTGTGTTCCATTTTATTGGTTTTTGGCATCTGTTGGTGTAGGCTTTTTACTGTGTTGGCTGTTGGCAGCTTGTTTTTTGTTGTCTTTCTTGAGAATTGCTGACAAATATGTATTGGTCGAAAGGTGCCATTTAATTTGGGAAAGAAGAGTTATTTTTTACTATGGAAAAGTTGATCATGTCCATTAGATTAAATGAGGAACATATTTCTATCATACTTTCTCAACCACTATATTATTTTTTTATACTATCTTTCACACTCTCTCTTTCATGTCCCCACACACCCATACCACCACCACTAAATCACAAATTCAACAACCACTTTGACCACCACACACCACCATAGTTGCTACCGGAAAGAACTCTCCTTTTCTAAATTAAATGGCACCATCATTTTAATCAAAACTCAAGGGTACCTGCAAATTTTCCTATAAAGAATCTAAATAAACCTAACGATGCAATATTATCCAATTAATCCGTTTCTCTCCAAGTAAAATGATTGTATTATATAATTTTGAATTATATTATTTTTCTTCTTTTTTTTTTTTTTTATAAAAAAACAAATGGGTTCCTGGAAGTATAAAAAAGAAAAGAAAAGAAAAAATGTTAAAAAAATAAGGTTTAAATGCATTTTTGGTCTTTCTATTTAAAATGAAAATGATGTTTTGGTCTTCCTATTTTAAAAATCGTACGCTAACAAGTTTTCCGGCAGCAACCATGGTGGTGTGTGGTGGTGCAGTGGTGGTCTGTGGTGGTCAAAGTGGTTGTTGAATTTGTGATTTAGTGGTGGTGGTATGGGTGTGTGGGGATATGAAAGAGAGAGTGTGAAAGATAGTATAAAAAAATAATCTAGTGGTTGAGAGAGTATGATATGAATATGTTCTTCATTTAATCTAACGGACATGATCAACTTTCCCATGGTGGGAAAGAACTCTCCTTTCCCAAATTAAATGGCACCTGGCCGAAAAACATAAGTAATTTACCTAAATGTCCATCGGTAGTTAACTGCTGAATTATGGAACCGACTGCAGTTAACTACTGAGAAAAACTTCAGAAGTAAACTATCGAGGAAAACAGAAAACTTCGGCAGTTAACTGCCGAGGAAACCTCAAACCTTTTTTTTTTTGACAAAAACCATAAATTGTCATTAATAATATTTATTGATTTTAAATGTTTCAATAATTATTTTGGTACGTTTCAAACAATTGCAGTATTATATTTATCCGTATATATCTTAATAAGAATAACATTTAAATCAGTGTAAAAATTAAGCATTTGAATATTGTTTTGCACATTACATAAAAAAAAATAAAAAAAAATCGTTAAAATAATTGTTCACAACGATTTTTTTAAGGTATAGTATGTTGTTATATTTTCTACATTAAAATAATTGTGCACAAAGATTTTTTTTATTTAAGTAATTTGCAAAACAATATTCAAATACTTAATTTTTACACTTATTGAAATGTTTTTTGAGCACTTAAATGCTCTTTATTTTTTTGGTCAAGATTTAAATGATATTCTTATATATATATATATGCATAAGTAAAATACTGCAATTGTTTGAAACGTACAAAATAATGATTGAAACATTCAAAATCAATAAATATTATTAATGACAATTTATGGTTTTTGTCAAAAAAAAAAAACAGGTTTGAGGTTTCCTCGGCAGTTAACTGCCGAAGTTTTCAGTTTTCCTCGGTTATTAACTGCAGCCGGTTCCATAATTCGGCAGTTAACTGTCGAGGGGCATTTGGATAAATTACTCGTGTTTCTCAGCCAATGTATATGTGTCAACAACAATTCTCATCTTTCTTTGGGTGTAGATTCCTTTTATATATGGGATGGGTAGTGGTTCGGTGTTTCACATATTTTCGGCACCTTGTAATTTTTTCCCTTGTCTTGCTTGGTGTAGCTTACGCCGGCGTGCTTTAATAATATTGGCTGTTTCAAAAAAATAAAATAAAAAATGTACTCCAGTAAATTAATGTACGCCCTTCATATTTTGAGAATTGTTGTTGACACATTTCATATGGCTGAGAAACACGAGTAAAATACGTTTTTGCCCCCTCGGCAGTTAACTGGCGAAGAATTCAAAAACCGGCTGCAGTTAACTGCCGAGGAACCTCGGGAGTTAACTGTCGAGGATCTTCTGCTACAAATCTGGCAGAAGCTCTCTCATCCATTATTCATCTTATCTTCCAAAAAAATTTACCAAATCTCTCTCACAAATCTCTCTAAAAAACCCAACCAAATTTATTCAACAAAATCACAAGTAAGTAATTATAATGCTATTAACTTACATTTTAGTTGTTATAAATGTTTTTATTTGTTAGTTTTTGAGTAGATTTATTATTTTTTTAGTTTTTGAGTAGATTTACATGTTATAATTAATTTTTAGAGTAGATGTTAGTTAATTAATGTTGTTAAAAGATTTGCATGATGTTTATGTTATAACTTAGAATTTTAGGGTTATTTATTATTTTGGTGTTTTATATTTATTTTTTTATTTTAGTTTTTAATTAGATTTACATGTTATAAATCATTTTTAGATTAGATGTTAGTTGATTAATTTAGTTAAAATGTTTGCATGATGATTATGTTATAGTTTAAAAATTTAGAGTTATATTTTAATTTTTGTGTTTTATATTTTTTATTTTATTTTAGTAAGAGTATATGATTTATTTTAAGAGTAAATATAAGTTGAATAATTTTGTTATATTTTACGTTATAACAAAAAAAATTATGTTAAACATAAGTTGAATGATATATGTTATAGTATATGATTAATTTTTTTTATTTTAGTAAGATTATATGATTTATAATTTTAGGGTTATTTTTACGATTTTTAGAGTCTATGTATAATTTGCACATCAAGTGTTTGATGAAATGTTTGAATGAGTTTTTCATTGATTGTTTTTAATTTCTTACTGTGTAGATTTGAAACAATGGTCGGGTGGATCGACGTTCATGCACAATTCAATGACGGAGAACCTCAGAGGTTGAAGGTTCGTTGCCTTGGTGTGACGTTAAGAGGTCTTAAGGATGAACTGACTGAATTCAATCAAGGAGTCAACCCCAGAGACAGAAGGAGGGTGGAACACGTTCGGTATAAACGTCCAACGCTCGACGAGGGGAGAGTATCATTAACTTGGGTGGAATTAACGAACGACGAAAATGTGACGAGCATATTTTGGGAGCACAACATGTTCCAGTGGATCGATATGCGGGTGACGTTGCTGAGATCAACTGAAGATATCATCAAAAGTTTGATTCCGCCAGAAGATCGTCATTAGGTACGAAATGAATGCACCTTTTAGCTACAACAATTGTCTTCCTTTGAATGGGGTAATTCAAACTTGCCAAACGGCAGGTCTCCAATATTCGACCGACATTCCCATTGTTCCTGTCAAAAGATTAAATTATTGTTAGGCTGATTTAAATGAAGGTATTTTGAAGTGTCAACGAATGGACCTCATTCTTTTGACATTTGAATACCGTCATTTAATCCCAACCTAACAAGAATTTAATCTTTTGAATGGAACATTGGGAATGCCGGTTGAATATTAGAGTCCTGCTGCTTGGTAAGTTTGAATTTACCCCATTCAAAGGTAAGACAATTGTTGTAGTTGGGAGGTACAAACGTCCAACTGCAACAATTGTCTTCCTATGAATGGGGTAATTCAAACTTGTTAAACGGCAGGATCCAGCATGCGATGTGCATCTTGAACAATGACATTCAAGTGTCAAGGAATGCACCTCATTCTTTTGACACTTGAATACCATCATTCAATATACTCATCAGATGCTGGAGTCCTGTTGTTTAGCAAGTTTGAATTTTCCCCATTCAGTGGTAAGATAATTGTTGCAGTTGGAAGGTACATTCCGGAATGTAATGTAATGTGATAACATATATTTTGTTTTGAATGAAACAATAATTATCTTATTTATTCACTTTTCGAATTTATTTATTCATTACGCAATTTTAATTAGTTGAATTCACGTTAGATTTAATTAGTTTTTATTCGAATACGCAATTATTCAAAACGCGACTTTAATTGAAATGATTTCAAATGCGATTTTATTCTAAGTACCATAATGTCAAATAAAATGTGCGCGACACAAAAATAAAACATAAAAAAATCCAAAACAATTAGGCATTAAAAACCATTACATTCATTCTTCCTTGTCACACAAATCAATCGGGTTGCCCGCTACAGTCCCTGGGGCACCTTGTTTTGGTTAAGAACCAAAATAGCATGTCCTCCCGCTCCTCCTCAACCTCGAGTGATTGTACACCGGCACCTTCGAACCCTTCTTTTTTTCGGAACCATCACAAACAATTCTGTGCCACGTCATAGGTGATTTTTCTTTGTTCTTCTCATCACCCTGAACGTTACCCTGATTCTGAGACATATCTACATTAAAAAAAAAATGGCGATCAAAACCTAACTAAACAACAATGCCATAAAATCGTAAAATCAAAAACTAAACCTAAACCTAAACTATCATCAAAACCTACACCTAAACCTAAACAATTTTAACAATTCTACAACGATTCATCAAAACCTAAACCTAACAATTCTAACTTAAAATATCCTAACATATCATAAAATCAATAAAACCTATATAATTGAAATTTAACAAAAAAAAAAAAAAATTTGACCACAAAACAACAATGCAATGGGATTCAAAAAACTTACTTGTTTTTGTGATTGAAATTGGTTTGGAATGACTTCAAATTGCTCAAAATCGCACCAAGGAGAATAAAAAACGCAACAATGGAGTTTTGAAAACTCCTATTTATGTTCTTATAACATATTTCTCGGTAGTTAACTACCGAGGTTTTCCTCGGCAGTTAACTGCAGCCGATTTTTGAATTCTTCGACAGTTAACTGCCGAGGAGGCAAAAACGTATTTTACTCATGTTTCTCAGCCATATGAAATGTGTCAACAACAATACTCCCATATTTTTTGTTGTGGCTGGGACAAGTATGCCCTCCATATTTTATTTGAACTTGAGTGATGAATTGAGGCATATGAAGTAAAGTATGAACCAAGAAATTGGGTAGATGGTAACAACCATAACTCACGTAAGCAGTCCTGTATAAGTAATCATAGAGAGGGACCAAAGCGTCCACGCGGAATGAAATTTGAATATTCTCTATATAAGACTATAACCCCTTTTGTCTTGAGTAGAATTCTAGATAGCTTAATAATCTTTTATAAAATCATGACTTGTAAGAACATGGGCCTATCATTAACCAATAATAATAACTTATCACAGTGAAGTGGACTTGGTCAGCATTCTATTGGTCACTGGTCACTGACCACATCTCTAGTCTTTTTAGCTGAAAAACTCGGTTTCTTAGTCAAACTTAGACTTTCAACCCTCCAACACTCATATCTTTGCTCCCTTAGTTGCTCACTTTAAATACAAGGCTTTCATTTCCTTCATTCAGCAGAACAAAATTAGCACTCAATAAGATTTCCTACCCTCACTCCAACAATCCATTCAACAAAGAAAATATTTCATTTGAATTTTCAAATCTATTTCACATTATTATGCTTTACAATTCAAACAATATCCTAAATTTCTTCAGTATCCAACTCTGCCTCTCAGTAAGAAACTATTAGTTCTAGAAAGAAAAGTGCACTTTCAGATATCAAAGTGATATATACAATACAAAATGGAGAATGAATGTAACTGGGAGCATAACACACTCATCAATGAGCTAATTCAAGGGATGGATGTAGCAAAGAGACTGAAAGAAGACTTGAGGACACCATATTCCCTTGGCACAAGAGATTCACAGATGCAGATGATATTATCTTCCTATGAAAAGGCTTTACAAATTTTAAGATGTAATGAATCAACTTCTAAGTCACAGCCAGTGACTCCAGTAATAACTTCGTTACCGGAATCCCCAGTGTCTACCAATGGGAGTCCTCTGAGCGAGGACTTTGATGGGACCTTCCAAGATCACCAAGAAGTTAAAAATAAATCAAAGAAAAGGTAAATTTATTAGACACACTTGGTAACAGTTTTATACCACAGAAATCAGCTAAATTTTGGTTATACTAAAACTCCTTTGTCCTAACAACTTTTTTCTTCCTGAAATTGCTTTCAGAAAGGTTGCGCCCAAATGGATGGATCAGATAAGAGTGAGCTGTGACAGTAGCCTTGAAGGACCAAATGAAGATGGCTACAACTGGAGAAAATATGGTCAGAAAGATATCCTTGGCACCAAACATCCAAGGTGAGAGGAATTCTAATATCATGCTTAAGAAAAAACCATAAGAATTCTTGAATTATGTATAAATTGCATTTACCTGTGATGTCATCTCATTAACAACCCATTATGACATTTGCAGAAGTTACTATCGGTGCACCTTCCGCAACACACAGGACTGCTGGGCGACGAAGCAAGTGCAGAGATCAGATGAAGATCCGACAATATTTGACATAACTTATAGAGGAAAGCATACATGTTCTCAGGGAAACAATGCCATTGAGCCATATAAGTCACAAGAAAAACAAGAGAAACCGCACATCCATAATAATAATATTATTCACCATGCACAACAATCACAAGAAAGCTTTACAAAGTTCAGCAACACCTTGACTGTGAAAACGGATAACCTTGGAAACGAAGAAATGACATGTCCTTTCACCTTCCCTTCCACTTCATATGGATACACAACGCAGGAAAACCACAGCTGGGTTCCGCCAGCCCTAGAAAACGATTCCTTCTTGAGCAGTCTTTTCCAGACACACTTATTATCTCCAGCAACACCAGAATCAAACTATTTCTCATCTCCATCTTTCAACATGAATGACTTTGATGGGTTCTATAACAACCCTCGTTCAGAATCCGGCATTACGGAGATCATTTCCACCAACACATCAGTAACAAATTCACCTATTCCCGATTTCCATTTCCCACTTGATCCCGTGGAAATAGATCCAAATTTCCCTTTCAATACTCCAGGCTTTTTCTCCTAATTGTACTTGAGAATATATGGAATACCACGAGTATAAACAAAATCAACTGAAGTATTTTTATACCAAGGTCACTTATGTTTGGATCGTAAGAGCAACAAATAACATCATGATGTCCTAGTGTAAATTATGTGTGAATAGTATGATATAAAGTCATGCTATAACAGGATACTTCAGAAAGCAACGGAATTTTAGAATAATGAATCAGCAATGGTAGCTAGGAATTTACAAGTGTCCTTGAAGTTAATATTGGAACTACAATTTCAGCACTTTTTAGCAGCATTTATTTTCAAATAAGTAGTTGCTCCAAATTTGCATTGGTACAATTTGTGTCTCACATGTTTAGTACAAGAGCGTCGAAAATTCGCAATGATAATAATGAGAGCTATTAACTAAAGCGAGCTAAGTGACATAACAGCATCATTCATTTCATTCATGTAGCATAAAAGAGAACAGACTGATCATTGCACATCAAATTTTTTTGAATATCTCATTCCAATCAATGATAAATTACACAAAATACAGAATTTTATTTACAAACAAAACAATCGAGAGGATGGCAAAACTGTCGGTGATTTTTAAGACAAATATAGAAAATCACAGCCAAAATTTGGAGGCACATCTGAGTCAATGGAACAAATTACAATAACACTGGCAATAGTAAGAGCAATGAGTCCAAATATCAGACCTTCATCCCAGGTTTCTTCTCTTCCTTCGATTCAGTGTTTTTCTCCGAATTTTCAGCTTTTCTGATTCCCTCTCTCAAACCCAACACAATGAACAAGTTAGTGAGAGTGAGAAGGGACTCAGCCCCACCATGTAACCAATCCACATTGGACAAAGAAGTTCCATAATGCACCTTAGCTGTCAAGCCACACAACTAAACATAAGTAATATAATCACTTCAAATTTGGCCCAGTGTTTTAAAAACCAAACCGAACCAGACAATTCAACCGGTTGAATCATAAATCAACACTATCTAGTGTCTACGATTCAGTAGTTATTTGAACGGTTCAACAGTCATTCTGTATGCCGTAACTGTTCAATTAGTTTCATAGCGACGATGCTGGTTTAATGTCCAGTTCGGTTTTTAAAACATTGTTATGTCTATCAAATTGAACTTTTATATTTTCGGCAAATAAACTTAACTCACCATAAATTCCAGCTGGAACTGTTCAAAATAAAAATAAAATAAAAAAGTTAGTATTTAATTAAATCAATAAAGAAAGAAGCATGTATGTAATAAGAGAATTTAAGAAAGAAAAGAAAACTAACTTGTGGCACCAACAAATGCGAGCAAAAAGTAGAAACCGAAGAGGGTGAGGTTAGGAGAAGTTTTTGATTTGGTAATGAAGTACAAGAAACCAATGTAAGGAAACAAAGAAAAAGCGAAAAGTTGAGAAGCTATGCTCTGTGAATCAATGGAAGGTGCCCATGGATCAACACCCAGTGGCAACCCACACACGATAACTGCTCTCTTTCTAAGGCTGTTTGATTCTCTAATTGTTCTGATGCTGATTAAATGAAAATCACGTTGCAGGAAGGTAGTTGAAGGTTTGATAAATTTAGGGGATTTACAGAGAGATAGAACAGGTAAGTTTAAAGCAGAAGAAGAAGCCATTCTGCAAATTAATTAATTAATTAATTTCTTGCAGTGTTCTTATCTCTTTGTATTGTATTGTATTGTATTGATTGGGAACCGCTCAATCTGATTCTCAAACGGGCTGGCTGGGCCACTATAGCCTAAACCAATAACATCAAGCCTAGTCAAAACTTACTCAGTAAACCCCTTGAAATGCTTACATGCCCCTCAAATTTTCAAAAATGCCTCTCGAGACCTAACTGTCCTGAGCATAGAAGCAAAACACAGGACACCAGCAGAACGGAAGTAACAACATTTGGCATAACATGCTCAAAGCTCAAACACATTGAACACTTAAAATTCATTCAACATTGAAAATGACATAAAACTTGTGCCATTCATCTAAATTCAAAATCATTCAACATTTGTCCAAAATTTTGACATAAAATTCATACATGATTCAACCTCACCAACACAAAATTAACTATTCATTCCAGCATTTCATCACACTCATTGAGTATAAAAATTAACAATCACATTGGTAACTAAAAACTCTACAGAATTGAACAACAACATAACTGATCAATATAGTTAGCCCTCCAACAATCACTCATTGATAAAATTCTCGCAAATGTCCATTTATATTTTTGTTAAACCAGTCTCCTTTGTATAGTTAATATCAATATCTTTTGTATAATTATTTATTTTATTTTACGTTTGGCTATTCTTAGACTCATTGATAAAATTATGACACATATCCTTTTTCTTGGTAAACTTCATCGTATCCCCCAGTCAATATCAATATATCTTCTGTATAATTATTTATTTGTAAAATTGCACAATTTATTTCTTAATTTAATTTCAAATAATACTTTTGGCCTTTTTTATTTTTTGTTTAAATTTAGTGCTTTATCTTATAAAATGACAGTATCTTAACAGAGATTTTTCAATGAAATCTGAGTTTCTTAGTTTGTATGATAAAAATTTGGGTTTGTTTATGATTTGATGAGTTTTTGATGATTTTTATTGAAGTTTTATTTTTTATTTTTTGGGTTTTATAAAAAATGATAACTATATTTAACATTTTATAACATAAAGGACTAAATCAAGAAAAAAAAAATAGCGAAAATGTTACATAAAATTAAATTAAAGGACAAATTGTATAATTTTCCCTTATTTATTTTAGTTTAGTTTTACCCTATTCTTGGACTCTTTGATAAAATTCTGGCACATGTCCAATTTTTTGGGTAAATTTGTCTCCTTCGTATCCACTAGTCAATATCAATATCTTAGGTATAATTATTTATTTTATTTTAGTTTTAGGCAATTCTCAGACACATTGATAAAATTCTGGCGCATGTCCAAATTTCTTTTGGTAAATCAGTCTCCTTCAATCATTGAATTAGTATTATTCTTGAGTAAATTACCTAAATAATCTCTGATCTTGTGTTGTGATACATTTATTCATGATAATATGTATATTTCAAAATAATTCCTAACTATCTAAAATGTTTCTCATGATACAATTTTTTTATTTTACGAATCTCATGTTACAACTTTAATGTGTCAATCTAGCATCCAATTAGACCTCTTAGTTACATAATGAAAAATACAAATCATAAGAGTTATGTTAATAAAAAAAAATTGTTTTGAAAATTGTCTTGATAATTAAATAAACCATTTTTTGACAAGTTAATTTTTTTTTTGCTCAAATAAAAAAAAAGTTTTTTGATTGAATTATTGTAATTTTTTTTTTTTGAAGGATGAATTATTGTTAAACTTAATATTTTGATTGTAAAGTTTAGTGTTGAAAAGTTCATAAAACCTTTCCTTTGCCACGCTGAACCCATCAGTTCAAACCAGGTCCAAGAAATTAACGTGATTAATTGTGCAGTGTGCAAAAGGGAAGCCAATTGAACAACAACTTAAGTGCATCCAAAAGAAATTGGCACAACCATGGAACTGTGCGGCCAAAAAAGAACGCAACCATGGAACAAATTACGTGTGGCAAAAAAATGCAAAGACCAGATATATTTACACAAGGTGAGAACAAATCAGTGCCTGTCCCATATAAAGTTACATTGTTAACAGGGTCGATCTTAAGATTTTTGGTGCATTAGCGAATCAGTAAAGTTGTGTTATTTTAATTATTTGAATGTCTTTCTTTTTGTTTTTTTGTTGAAAAAGATTCATTAATAATCAAGATTCTTTAAAAATATATTTTCAATAGAATTAATCAATGCAAGTTAAAAAAATATCTATATAATAATATTAACCATTAAATAAATAAAAAATTGACACCCTTTAAAAAAATTGTTTTATGTCTGGAAGTCTTAATTCAACTGGCAAATGCCGAAATTGCAAGGTCGGACGTCGTGATCTGGGTTCGAATCCGGAACCTCACTGTTGTGTGTGAGTTTAATTTCAGTGATTACCATTTCATCTAAGATCAAAAAAAAAAAATTGTTTTCTGGACTGCTATCTCTCATGTCCACCCTTACGCCACCCCTGACTGGCATATGCAGGAGGTTGCGAGGATGAGAAGAAGACACACACGAAAGAGAATTTTAAGGAGGGGGTTTCATCTTATTCCTACCAATTGGGAGAACAAAAATTGAAGGACATAATGGAATACATTTTTTTTTTTTGAAAGAGGTAGACATAATGGAATACATGAATAAGACGGAATACGTTTCACTATGTTACATTCTATTTCATCATATCATATTATTTTTTAGATTGATAAATTCAATCAATAGAATAGTATATTATTCTATCTTATTCTATTCCATTTACGGCCAATCCAAACACACAGTGCAAGAGAAAACAATTTATACAACTTACAAGTCATATAATTGTCCAAATCGCAAGATTTACGGATGATCCAAAATTCAACGCTATCTGATCTAAAATAAACATTGAAACATTGCATCGTGAATCATTCATTACAACGTATATATAATAATCCCTTAAAAAAAGTATATATAATAATAAAAAATAAAGATAAAAATACTTGCTATACACATGTTAATAAAAGTAATTTCTACGTTTTTGACTTCATTAAACTAGTCCAGCTTAGCTAGCATTATTGATATTGTTATATGTTAATATTATATCACCATCATGTAATTAAAGACTACCCTCAAGCACACGAAATACCAATATTAGCTGGCGCCGTAAATCTCTCAGAAGATGACTTTCTGACGAAGTTACTGATATCCGGTGAAAGTCCGGCAATCTCAAAATCAGGAAGTTCTGGAATGGTTGATAGAAGAATAGGTTCTGACTCATATTTGTCATAAACCATACATAAACGTTGTTCTTGATCTTTAGGATATGATCGAAAACTATTGCTATACGAGCTGCTAGAATTAACCTTGTTGGATTTATTGGCACTGGACTTGAAAACAAAGCGAACAAGTTTTTGAAAGGTACGAGAGATCTTGAAAGTTGACTTGTTGTTGATGACAAGAGAAGAGGTTGGCTCATGATTTTGAGGTTGAGGTTGAACTTGAAATTGGAGTGTACGTTGTGGTAAATGAGGCATGGAATGTGTTCTTGGTGAGTTAGCTATAGCTGAATCAATTTGGCGTTTGAATGAGTTTAGTTCGTATGAGTCATATAGAGTGCTACCACAATCCCACTTTGTACTCTTTGAATATTTCTCCATGTTTGTTAAATTTTCTTCTAAGATAGGAATTGAGAAGAAGAGAGTTTTAGAGAAGGGATTTGTTTTGAGTTGATGAATGGGTGGTGAAGGGTTTAACGCGTTAATTAGTAATGTGCACTTGTCACTTAGAAAATATAAAAGGTGTTTCTGCTTATAAGAGTTTCACACACGTCCCCAAGGTATTTGACTATTACTACGTTTAAGCATTAAATCCGTGTGGCAACTTTTTCATTTTTAATTGTTGTGCCAGCGTTGCAGTTCTACCACATGCAACCTCCATACTGGTTATAAATAAGGATAATAGTAATAGTATTGATTATTGCTACAGATAAGCTTTTTATTGGTCAAACAGGCTCATTTGATTAGTGATTAAAAAACATAAATAAAATCACGAGTGTGATGAAAAATATTGTAAGGAGGGTAAAACCACATAAGCATTGCTCCGTCCGTTGTACAAATTTAGTAAGGATCTCATCTATATTTACTATTGACAATTAATGTGATCAAGTACTAGCTTGCGATCCACCTCACAGATGACTTGTGAGAAACCAAAAGAAGCTATCCATTACTTGAAGGTTCCACAAGCCTCTCCTTTCACTGGTTTCACGTTTCCAAGCTCTCCAATCTCCGTCGTAGCTACCGTTTGCTTGAATGATTCGTTGTTAAAATATCCCAAATATCTCCATCATTGTCCCCTAAGCATAGTTGATAGAAATAATACAATGTAATATGGGGTTCAATTTTTCGATCACCTATGTATTCATTCATTTTAGGCTAAAATATGCTTTTAGTCTCTGCAAATATAGCGAATTTGAGTTTTGGTCCCTGATAATTTTAATTCTTTTTAAATTCATCCCTGCAAAATTTTTTGTTTTTTTAAAGTAGTCTCTGAGCCCACTTTCTTGCTTATTTGGCAAGTTTTTGCTTAAGTGTCACTTGCTGACTATATCATTTTGTGCACGTGGATTTTAATTAAAATTAAATAAATATAAAATAAATCAATAAATCTATAAATGTTTTTATTTGTTTTTTTTATTAATTTCCTTTTTTTTTAACAGAATATTAATTTCCTCTTCTTGTTCTTCTGCATCTCAGCTTCTTCTTCCTCTTCCATAGATCTGCATCCATAACAATCATATAACAACATGATTTCATTCTCAAATCAACCCATGGAAGCCACGTGGTCAAATTTACACGGTCAGCATCTACCACATAGGCAAAAATGGGACAAATTAGCACAAAAGTGGGTCTAAGGACTATTTTAAAAAAGAAAAATTTTTGCAGGGATGAATTTCAATATTTTTTTTACCAGAGACCAAAATCCAAACTTACTATATTTACAGGGACTAAAAGCATATTTTAACCTTCATTTTAAAGGTAAAATTTTAGCTACTAAACTGTTTGAAAAAAAAAAATATCATTAAAATGTAGTTGTGACATTCATAATAAAAATGGGGGAGTAACATTTATTTGAAGTGGAGAGTAACTAAAAAAATAATATATTTGATATTGTTATATAGTATTTTTTTTTCTTCAAGTAGTTTAGTGACTAAAACTCACACAATTTAATTGTGGAGAAGTGGGGTATCTGGAGTTCGAACCCGACCCCTGTATATAATATGCAATATCTTTATAACTGAGTTAAGTTTACGAGGATTGATGTATAGTATTTATTAAGGGAAATGGGGATGTTGACAACAATTAAAAATATAGGTAAATTATTTGAGCAGTGGGAAAAGGTGTGGGACGTGTAATAGAAGTGGTCCGTTGAATCATGTGTGTAAGTACCTGTCATGGAGTATATGAAAAATAAGGCTTGGTGCATGCGAAGATATACCACCGGAATTCGTGGTTTGAATCATGAGTAATTTATTCCCTTGATTTTCAAATCAATATACGTAAATATGGACCATGTGATGGCTTAATAATAATAATATATGTAACCTTTAATAGATTGAATATTGGTGAACATTTCGGTAGAATTTTGTTTGATACGTATTCATCATTTAATCATTTTTATATTTAATTATTTTAAAATAAATTAATTTTGTCTAAATGATGCAAAACAAAAAACAAGTACCCAACGAATTTCCCATAATTTGCATGTTCATGATGTTGTGTAGGGTGACGGAGTGCTTCTCCACAACGACAATTAGATATATTACTTTGAAGCTAGACCATACAATTCCTCAAAAAAAACAAAAAGTTAGACCATATAAATAATTTGTTGGTCAACCAAGTGATTGAATTCAAGTGCTTATATAATTTTATCAAAGACTTTGTTAAAGAAAAGAAAAGTTTCACCAAATACGATTAGTTGAAGAGAGCCCGAATTTAATTTTTGAATTAAACAATTCTTAAAAAGAGAGTTAACACAGGAAAAAGAATTTCGTTGATGGTTCATCATGTAATAGTATCGTATTAGAACCTGCTTATATAGTTGAACAACTAAACACTCGTTTTTTTTTTTTTTTTTTTTTTGTCTCCATGAGCTTAGCTCATTTGGTAAGGGATAATGCACAATATGTGCAGGGATCGGGGTTCGAACCCCGAACACCCTATTTATTCATCTTTAAGGTGAATTTCTTTAGCCACTACTAGACTACTTGACAAAAAGAAAAAAAAAAACTAGCTTTTTTCTTCCTTAGCTCTTCAAGTATTCAAGCCATGAGCAAGTTCTTTCCGTTTTCATTATTTCTAAACGCAAAGAGTTCTACTTCCATGTGATAATGGAAGTATGATCACCAAACGTAGTTCAAACATTTTGCAAATTAGTCTTTGCCAGGATTAGGATCCGTTTGTTATAGATTCTAAAAAAATAAATTTTTCTTTGTATTTTTTAAAATAGTTTTTTTGGAAATTTATTAAAAAATAGTATAAGTTATTTCAAATTCATTTGTTATAAGTTAAAAAAGATATTTTGACATTCACTAATCTAAATATTCACTGTTCGAGATTTTGTATTGTAAAAATCACATATTTTTTCAAAATGATATATTTCAAAAATATTTTTTATGAAAAGCTATTTGAAATAGCTTTTTTTTTTAGAGATTTTTTCAAAATTTTAGTATCCAAAAAAATTATAACAAAATGATGAAATATCTAGAATCACATTTTAAGATAAGCTATTCGAACCGGTTTTTTATTTGAAGTTTCCCCTAAAAATTTCTTTGTTAAAAAAATTATAACAAAAATATGTTACACTACAAAAATCTATTTTAAAAAAGCTATAACAAACGGGTTTGATTTAATGTCTTTGACAATAAATATAATTTGATTCATATTTTTGTTTCTCTTAAAATTAGTTTTCTCTTTCAAATATCAAGATTCAAGATGATAGTTGATCGAGAGTGATAAAAAACGTTGGCTTGTGTCGAGCAATAACCTCCAAAAGGTGAGTTGGGGGGATACATATAAACACTTTGGCGTCCAAATAAGCAAGAGGGCAAGAGTGAGGGGTATTGAAAGGATAGAAGTTGTGTACCTTTATATAGGCATGGTAATTGAGTTTTTGGAATGTTGTTTCAGGTGGTGTGTCATCAATGTCGAGCTCATGTTTATTACGTGTTGTTGAGGTATTACGACGTTACAGAATGAACGATCGTCAAATAAATATATGAAGCAATGAGGAGGTGAAAAATTCAAGGTCACTAGAACCACGTATTTTTCGAGAAGTTTTTTTTTATTTTTTTATTATTATTATAACCACTTTTGACAATTTTATAAATCTTTTATTTATTAAAGTTAACCCATACACTAACTGTTGCCCTAATTTTAATCTAAATTCTATGCTTACTTTTACTGTATTACCCATGTTTAATTAAACCTATTTAATTTAATTAATTTAATTAAAATCTTATTTTCAAACGGAGATATCTCTTATCTCTTATTTATTAAAGTTAACTCGGATGCTAACTGTTGCCCAAATTATTATTTATTAAAGTTAACCCGAACGGTAACTGTTGCCCTAATTTTAACCTAAATTCTATGTTTACTTTTACTGTATTACCTCTGTTTAATTAAACCTATTTAATTTAATTAATTTAATCAAAATCTTATTTTCAAACAGAAAGATCTCTTATCTCTTATTTATTAAAATTAACCCGGACGCTAACTGTTGCCCTAATTTTAACCTAAATTATATGCTTACTTTTACTGTATTACCCCTATTTAATTAAACCTATTGAATTTAGTTAATTTAATTAATTTTATCAAAATCTTATTTTCAAACAGAAAGATCTCTTATCTCTTATTTATTAAAGTTAACCCCGACGGTAACTGTTTCATCCTATAATCGTTGCTCCTATTTTCAACTCATTGTTGCTACTTTGTTTTTACTAAACGGAGTCCATCCTATAACAGTTTCCTCCTATTTTGTTTCCCTGCTCCTGCTTTGTTTGCATGATAAACAATAACAAATATATACTGAGGTGTGGCGGTACTTGAAATTTTTAGAAATTGGAACTTTAGAATATAATTGTTCTTGAATGTATGATTTAGGGTATCTCTATCACCCCTAATTTCTCAAACGTTGTTGGCTTCTACTTGGAAATAGGAATAAAACTTAATAAACTGATCAATTCAATATGGTGATAACTAAGCTACCCATGAAAGAATGATGGGTAATTTACCCCAACCAATACACATTAGCCACATAAGCACATATTCATGAACTATCTGGACCCCACAAATAAATTGCTCATTTTCATTGGTTGGTGGGTAAATTACCCACCATTTTTCAAAGGTAATTTAGAAAAAACCATTCAATATGCTATATTTATTATTATAAAAAACTTATGAGTGGATGGTAAGAAAAAAGAGAACATGAGTGGACCTTTAATTAAAAAAAATAAAATTTAGTATAAGTGAACCAAGTGGATATGAAAGCAAGGGTGGCGAACGGTTAATATGTACATGAGTCCTATAGGGGTCCTATATATTTCATGGGTGGCGGCTGCCCCTTTTCATTAGTACCTAGCTCTGTCCCTGTACTTAACCTATAATGCTACGTTACGGTATCAAGGACGATGTCATGAAAAATTATGTTATGGTACAATACCAACGTCTATACTTCTTAATATTATGAAATACTATATGACAATCATGACATTCATCTAAACTATTTTGTTACCTATTACCGTCAGATATTACTTTCCATATGACCTGTGCATTAGCACGGGTCGATGGTCTAGTTATTAGTTAAAGGAAATGCTAACTTAAATCATTAGGGCACATGTTAAGAACCTAAATTGGCCTCCTAGATTATAAACATCTATAATTTTTCATCCCTAAATTTTGTCACTCATTTTAATCCCTAAATCAAGTTTTTTCTTTGTTTAGCTAGTTCAATAACTCTTTAGGTAAGTTATAGGCAAAATCGTCTGTGTTCCTTTAACTTAATTTTAAGTAATGATTCATTTTTTATCTTTCTTTTTTCTTGATTTAATCTTTTATTTTTCTAAAATGCTAATTCCACCAATTTTTACATAAAACTCCATTATGTGAAGAAATTGATTCCTTCCATAAAATAATCACACTCTTGATTTGAGCATATTAGACCTTGATGTGATCACGCCAAAGAATGCTAATTTCCTCATAAAGGAAGGTGAGAAAGTAAAGAAACTTGCGGAGATTGATTTCCTTTAACTTTATGTTGAAACAGCCTAACAAAATAGAAAAAAGTTGATTTCAATAGCACCATTTCATCCTCAACAAGATTTCTTGAGTTATTGTTAGTTGTTCACCTTTTTGTTAGGTGTGACATTGTTCACTGTTTTAGAAACTTATTTTGTCTGGTTACTGTGCATATGTCGGATTTTGCACCATGAAAATGGTGCTACATTGCACAGAATGGGGATTGATTCCGAGAAAGACTATTCGGGAAAGTTTGCTATGGGATCGAGTGTGATTCTTTCACATCTTCTTCTTAGAGAAGAGAATTACTATGAAGATTATTTAGCTAAAATGAGAGGAACTCAAAGTGAAAGGATGAAGATCTTATACCATTCCTCATTTCCTCCTTATGGCTCCAGTAGCTTCGTATCGGCAGATTCTATGGGGTGGAATTCCAACGTTTATGTATGTAATGTAATCAAAAACTAAAACAAGCACACGGTCAGAATGAAATGAAGTATTATGCATTGCTGTAACTGTATATGTATCATACATACATATACATAACATTTTGTAGGATTTCAGGGAAAGTTGATTTTAGTTTATGCTAACTGTATATGTATTGCCGTCTACATGCACACTTTTTAGCCTATGTTCTTTGGAGTAATTACATGTTAATTTTACTAGTATATGTGTTTTTGGGTGAAACTGATGTCAAATGATTTTGATATACACATCGTCTCAGAAATAACTTGTGGTTTCATTGTAGGTAATGTTGGTATTTATTCTGACGATTATGATTATGTGTAAATAGATTTGTGGTCTGCATATAAAACGAATCACTGATTCTGGAAAGTTGATTTTAGTTTATGCTAACTGTATATGTATTGCCAGCAATTAAAAATAATCATTGGTGAGCTTCTCAAAATCTGTAAAATATATCGTTGACATGAGATTTGTCCTTGTTGGAAGCTCAAATCACGTATCCTTTGCTTGGAATTTGGTCTCTGTTGGCCATGCCATGCGTACAAGAACCATTGAGTCCCAAGTTGTTGTCTAAGTTTAGTCCCACATCGCTCGTTTAAGAAAGCAAGTGAGTGGATGTGAGATATAAAAGCAGAAGCCAACCCATCTTTCAACTCATACCTTTCTCGGCCTTTTGGCTAAGATCAAGTGTAGTATCTGTTCTTATCAGTTTAATATCTGATATGTGGTCCAATGGGTCACACGATATTAAATTACTTTTTTGATGGGGAGAAGCCACCCCAATAGCTTGCTATTGGGCTTCTCGAGTGTCGCCTATGTGTTGCACTATTGCATGGGCTGGCGCACCCCATCAATTTTAGTTTCAAATATCTTTTTGGCTATCTATTTTAGTGTTTTGATTTTGTTTTTTTGACAAATTGATTTTATTTGATTTATGAGTGTAGTATTTGATCCGAGGTACAATGGGTTGCACGATTTTAAATTACCTTTTTTATTAATTGAAGAGTTAGATAAAATAGCAAGATAAATGTAAAATATCAATGAATTATAATAAAATCTATGAATTTATATATATTTTTTTAAGCTATAACCTCATGAAATAAGCTATACAAGCTCATGGTTTCTATAATATATGCAAGGTCTCGATTCGAACTATGGTCACCACAATAAAAACTATAAGCTCATGATAGTGAAATAAGTTATAAGTTCATGATAAAATAATGTTATCAAACATGACTATTTTGGCCAGACAAACTTATGCTATAAGCTATAAACTCATTTCTTGAACTTACCAAACATATTTAATGTAAAGGTTGATTTCTTAATTTTATTATGTGTTTTCAAAAAATTGGGGTTTAGTTCTCAAACATGTTACTCCCTCATTCCCGAAATATATAACGTATTTTATCATTTCACACAGTTTAAGAAAATTGTAATAATAAGAGAAAGAAAAATGATATTTTGACTAATTTGGCCCAACATTTTTTTTGTAAATTTCACTTATAAATAATGATTGATTTTCTTGTTTCACGGCAAACATCTAAAATTTGGAAAATTGGTGCTACTAGTTGATCGCGTTTTTTATACTCCTTCCGTTCTAAAATATATATTGCAGTCAACCACTGCGCACAACATTTGACTTTTCCCTATCTCCCCATCTTACAAACTGAAATAACCTTGTGTGGTTTTGCATATTAACAATATAGATCTAATTCTTGGTTTCTACATACATTTGCTCAATCCACAACTTCACTATCAAACAGCTTAAATTGGTTGGCATCAAGAACTAATTTCCTTATGGACGAGAATGCACCCATGATTCCTGCACCGGTGAATGCCACCATGATTGAGATGTTGATCCAATAAGTCAATGATGATTTCTTTGGCTTGTGTGTTTTGTTGTATAAAATCATAGGCAGGACAAAATCCAGAGGAATGAAACCAACAGCACCAACCACGCCATTGATGTCTCCAAAAAACGGCAACATGGCTGCCAGAAATCCACAGAAAATCATGTAAGTTGTTCGAAGAATCAGGCGAGGAAGAAGATTTCTTTTGGAAAACATCCCTTGCTTCACATCTGCTGATTTCTTCTCCATTATCTCATAAGCAACTTGAGAATAAACCTATAAATATGATAAGACTAAAATTATTATTGCTTATTTTTTAGTATAGTCCTAAATTGCAACCTGCAAAGACCGTGACATTGTAAAGGCTTTGGAAATTGGAAACCTCTACAACTTATAGCAACCACAACGGTAGTTGCATTTATCTGCAGTTGTCCGCAATATCAAGAATTACAGTATAATTACAAGTCTGTAACCGCGACCATAGTTTAAAGTTTAAACCAATTCAATCCCTTATATTTGTGTTTGTGAGCTTACCAGACCGATTGCGAAGAGTTGAAGAAGAACAAAGACGATAGCGAGTCCAAGGACCCAAGTTGGAGCCAAAGAAGGTCCATCATCTGGCATCAAACTCTTCAAAATGTTGGAGTTGGACTTGTTTCCAAATACCCAATACCCAGAAACTGCAGCAGAGTAGAATGTCACCAAAATTACAGCATAACACATAGTAAGGCCTTTTATCATCTTTCCAGTTGCAGGAGGTGCTAGAGTTGCCTATACAATTAATACATAATGACATGGTTAATCTAATTTTAAGAAGCAACATATTTGTCTAGTAATTATTTCAATTTAGAAAGAGGACAAAATGGTTACTTGTATCTCAGGTAATATGCCATTCCCAAAAATTGCTGCAATTATGGAAATGGCAGTGAAGGCACTGAAGACCCTTGAGGATTCCTTAGGTTCCAAGGAATAGTCCCTTGGTGGGGCATTTTTTGATGTACCTACAAAATCAAGTTTAATCGCATAAATGTAATCAAGGGGGTAATAGTTTTGTAATATAATACTAGTCCATACCTGCATGAATACAAGCACCAACTACAAGGAAGGTGTAGCCCAAGCTGAGAAAAAGGGAACACAAGTTGATGTGTCGTAGGGAATGGAAAGTGGGAAGCTGAGACAAAATTATCATGACTACTGTCACCATTGCTATGAAGTCGTACAGTTTCAGTGCTCCATGAGGTGCAATATTGGAGTACACGATCTAAAAGAAAATACTACCAATTATAACAAATTGAAATATTAAAACAAATACCATTTACTTGGGCCAAGTATTTAACATTCTAAATCATTGTGCATTTTACAAAATGTGGTACATTATACATATCTATAGAACTAATTAAGAACAAGAAAAATTGGGCTACCCTGTTCCATAAAGATCCGCCATCCACTATCGGTAGCAAAATAAAAATGACTACTCCGTTCTCAAATCTAGAACCTAGAGAAAAAAATTCATGCCTCTTTTTATAGAATACATTTTTATACTTTTAATTTCATTAACTATTATTTTTACTAACATACTCCTAATTATTTTACATATTTGTCTATAATCAACAATAAATATTAAATACAAATTGTTATTAAATTTAATAAATAACATTACCGGTTTTCTTAATTATCTTGATCTAGCATGGACAAGCTAACAAGTGGTACATTGAAGCAAAAGCCCAAGACCACAATGGGAGAGGAAAGCGCCCTTCTGGGCACGTGATTATGTGGGAATCACACCAACTTTAGAGTAATGAAATATCTGTTGTAATCCCCTTGGCCTCTAGCCTAAGAAGCACGGATACGGACACAAGATACAACACAGACATGCCGACACAGTTAATAATTTGAAAAAATCACATAATTCAGTGTAACTACAAGTGTCGTGTTGGTGTCGGACACGATACGTATCCGACAACAGGACACGTCTAATTCGAGGAGTGTCCATTCTTCATAGCACTAGTTAGTTTGTTGCCATCTTTTATGGATCTGGGCACATGTGTCATTAGATCCCATAGGCTAGGACAACAGTGGACTCGATATAGTCCCTTGCTTGTAATAACGACAACAGAAGAAAATTAATAAAATCTATCCTTTCTCTCTTATTTTCTGGAGTTGATACTGCTCGAAAGTATCAATTCTCTCTACCCTAACCTATCATACATTGTACAATATTTTAGAACCATTATATTGTGGAGAGAATACACGAACTTAGCTGAACCTAAGAGTTATCATACATGGTCCAAATTAAAGTGGACCAAATGTGAAAAGTTCCATATACACCATAGTGATAGGGGTCAACTATTTCATCCTAGTATTGAATGTGGATGGAATTTAACTTGTCATCTCCGCAACGACAACGCTCACCCGTTTTCAGATCGTCACTCCTACGATATGACTATTTAATAGTGCATAACATTATGTGTCCGTCTATGTTGAATGAATACCATACGTGTCTACAATAACAACTAGTTGCTTTCATTGGTGTCACTATCATGGGAAGTGGGGTATTACATTTTTTGGTAAAAATTCTATTTTTCTAATTTCTTGTATATGGTCTCTTGATTTGAGAATGACGCTATAGAAAAAAAGCATGTCAAATGATAGAAAAAGACAAAGGATTACCACTATTTTAGTAAAGTAAATTTAGTAAAAATAATTGGAAAACTAACCTGGAGGCATTGACCAGCAAGCAGGATTGCCCCTACGCCAACGCCGGTATTGATTGCCGTTTGGATAAAGATTACAAAATAGAACATCCAACCCGACCCTGTCATCAATGAAACCAACAAAATTATGAAAATTCATATCGTACAAATCTAGAAATGCGGTTCTGCACGATTGGTCCTTGTTACTAACTTATTACTCATTAAAAATATCACTTGTGTTATGAAAACAACCCACCACCATATCTTGTAATTTAAGACTTGTATATCATTGAGTCTAGTAGGCATCGGTCCTTACGAGAGAGAGAACATACACTCTCAAAAAATAAATTACAAAATAATTGAAATAATGAATGCTGAAAATAACAAATATTGATTGATAGAAGAACAGTTTGACTTTAATTCAATGTACGGTGTTTCTAAATAGGTAAGTAATTATTAATGTTTAAAAATGACATATCCTGAATATAGAAAATCTTAAATACTAAAAAAAGAGTTAGAAAAGAAAAAGCAAAAAAAAATTTTTTACACAATGCAAACGTACCTTAACCATGGTTGAAATATTGCAAAGTAAAGATCACATCACCTACCTAAGACATCGGCGGCGAGTTCTCGGAAGCGGATATGGCGGCGACCGGCGTTTTCGCAATGATCAAGAACTTTAGACATGAGGCAATATGAGTAGAAGGTTACAACACCCATAACTGTTAGGCATAACATCCCAATCCCCCACCCTAATCCTCTGAATGCGTACGGCAGCGTTAGGATCGTTGGTCCTACAATCGCCGTTGTTAAATGAAACCCCGCGTGCCACCATTCACCTATATCATAAATACATGTAGATAGATAGATTATTTAATGAATTATTAAAGAAGAGAAAAATTAAATGTTGAAGAATATAGAAAAATTGCATGCCTTTGGACTGGAGGACGAAAGCAGCTCCGGCGTCGTCTTCATCTTGAGGGTGGTGGTGATTCTGATTCTCCTTAGGTGGGTCTGCCATGGCGTGAGCTTAGCCACGCACGCCAATAGAGAGAACTTAGGAGAATCAATTTTCCATTATTTGAAAAAGTGTACTATGTGTGCTTAATTAATTATTATTATTATTTGGCCTACAAAATTGCCTAACGCGTGGCTTTGTGCTCAGTTGTCTCTCTGGTTTATATTATTTATATGATTGATTTGAGCCGTATCTTGTTTTTTTTTTTTGTTACAGATTTGAGCCGTATATAAAGCAAAGAAAGGAGCGGGATTTTTTATTTATTTTTATTTTTATTTTTATTGTGCAAGGGTGTTTTTTTTTATAAAATTTTGATTTTAATTACACTTTTTAAAAGACAAAGGAAAATCAAACATATATATTTATATTGTGTTTGTTACATTTTTTTTATATTTAAATTTATTCTTATCTATTTGTTACATAGGTTATCTGTATTTAAAATTGAGAACATTTTTTAAAAAAGAAAAAGTCAACCCAAAAGAGTTGAATTTTTTTTTTTTAATACATCTCTTATGAAGATGTCTTTTAGCAAGTTATTCTATGAACATTTGTTAAAAGACACAAACTAATTTTTATGAAGATGTCTTTTAACAAAGTTAAATCTTTATATATATATATATATATATAGGGAGCTGCTAACTTACTCTCACCCCAAAAACATGAAGGAGTAAGTTAGCAAGTCTACTCCCACTTGTCTTTTACCAAAAACCAACACACTATTATTCAAACCTATTTTAATTTCAAGGGCAATTTCGTAACTTTTCAAAACAGAAAAAAGTGCTTGTCTTGCCCATTGTTTCTCTATTATGATTTTTTTTTTCTTTATGTTTTTTTGGTATGAAAGTTTTTTTTTTCTTCTTATTCTTTAAAAAAAAAAATGTTGTTGAAAGAATTTGGTATAGAAGCTGTGCTACAACTTATACGCAGGTTCATTCTAATACGTTTTTGGCACATGCACATAAATTTTTCCAGAAATTTTTGCACACATTCATTCTATTATGGTTTGATTACTTTTTTTTTTCATTTCCTCGGTAATATATTATTATGGTGATGGTTTCGTTTCAGAAGTTGTGTAAAAAAACATGGAATGCTTTAGTATACACAACAAATACTAAGGAAACATGTTTTTTGTTTAAAAAAATAAAACAAAATGAAGTTTACAAATTTATCCTTAGTATTGGGTTATTACTCAAAGACAAGTGGGAGTAGGCTTGCTAATTTACGGTGGAGTTTCACATGAGAAAGGTTAATCTTTTTCCATCATGAGAAAGTTTTTTGTACCATTAGATTAAAATAGGATCATAGATTTTACGATTGTCTGCCCACACTATATATTTTCCCCTCATCATCTTCAACCTCGTGAGAATGCAAATATGTTGTTACTACTAGCAAGAGACTACAATCCATCTTCATCAAGTTGTTCTTAAAAAAACCCATAAAATTAAAATCAAAGTACAATCCAAAATCAATCTTCATGTAATTAAAAGATCAATCAACAACAATGCTAAACCCTTTCTTATTTACATTTGAATCACACCAACTTTCTCTAATTATCTCAAGTTCCAATTTTTTTAGGACCCTTTGATTTATTTTTAAGCTTTCTGTCTAAAATTTACTGACTTGAGAACTCATGCATGCAACTGATGTCGGGAAGATTGAACTTTGAAAGTTCCATTTTGGAGAAAATTATGATTGAAGTGACTTTGGGGTTACCTTAGTTCTTTGACAAGTTAACATGTATCAATATTTCCGTGAGTTATGTCATATGGGAAACCAAAGATTACTTTTTTTTGTTGGAGCACTTGCTCTTAATTGTTTATTGTTTCAACCAATTTTGGTTCCATACAAAAATGAAAGAGCTCCTTGGTCTTCTTCTGATTTCCATAATGTTGTTATGGTGGATTGAACTTTGATTTTAATTTTGTGTTTTTTAAGAACAACTTGATGAAGATGGATTGTAGTATCTTGGTGGCGGTAAATTGCAGATTTGCATTTTCACGAGGTTGAAGATGTGTTTTTTTTTTATTTTTCAACATTTTACGGCTGTATATGGGCATCAATTATTTTACAACAATAAAAGCTCTAATTTTGTAAAGGATTAAAATTACCATTAAAATTTTATATCGACTAAACTTAAAAACTTATGATTTGTATGATTAAAAACTATTTAATCCATTTTATGGTGTATGATTCGTATTATATTTATTGATATTTTGAATGAACACAAGGCTTTGTTGATGAAAATGTGTTCACGTGAATTTTGTTCATAAAATCCTTTGGAAAAAAATTCATGGATCATTAATATGGTTGATTGTATTGCCACAAAGAAGAAATTGAGTAGGGGTGTTATACTAATTTTTAATGCTGGTTAGTAGCCTTTGAATCTTTACGTCCATATCATTTCTTTGGTGTAATGTAATTTGTAGTCATGAGCTGTTTGTCATTTGTTTAATGTTTATTGTATGTTGTATGTAGAGCTGTCAAAACGGGCCGGCCCGTTTAGCCCGAATAAATATAGGGCTTGGGCCTAAAATATTGAGCCCGAATTTTAATAGGGCTTTTTAGCCCGGCCCTTAAAAGCCCGGTACCCGTTAAGGCTAGCCCGAATGGGCCGCGGGTAGCCCGTTAGCCCGCATAACAAAAAAAAAATCTATAAATTATATATATTTTTCAAATAATTATTTACTTAGTTGATTATCAAAGTAAAAAAACAAAAGTGAAAATTCAATGAATTAACACAAATATAAATGTAATATAAAATTATATTTATTCATTTCGTTATTTATAGTTTTAAAGATCGAATATATAAATATCTATAACCATAACATATCTAATTTATTTAAAATCATTTTTCTCGTCGTTTTAGTTTACGACGTTTGTACGAAAATGTTTACAATTTACTTTTGTGCTAGACATTATTTAAACATATTAAAAATATTATTTATAAAAAAATTATAGTAGTGTTTTATAGTATTTTTTTAAAATTAAAAAAATATAATTTTTAATACGGGCCGGCCTGTTTAGCCCGCGGCCCGTGTAGGGCCGGGCTCGGGTAGTATATTTCAAGCCCGTTTTGTCAACCGGGCCGCCCGTTTTGACAGCTCTAGTTGTATGTTTATCTACTTTATTGTTTTAACCATTATATCAACTTGAATTTTGGTGTCATTATTTATTTTGTTTTATTTAAATTACATCGTTCAATAATAGATATATTAGCCCGTGCTCGTGCGTACGCACGGGTATCACACTAGTAACATAACATAACAAGAGCATAAAATCCAAAATAAAAATTCTTTTAGCGTGAAACAAAAAAAAAAAAACAATGGAAGAAAAAAAAATCAATCAATTAATTAAAAGTCATTTATTGTTTTGTTATTTTGTGGTGATAAGTGTTGACTACAATAGAAAATGGAATTAAAACCTACCATATCAATTAATCTAAGTCATTAACCAAAATTGAAATTAAAGGTCAAGATTTGGAGTAAGATATTACACTTACTCTTGGAGTCAAAATATCTCCATCCATATATATATATATATAGTACAGATAAAGAGCGAGCATGATTTTTTATTTCACGTGAATAAGTAAGAAATTTCAAAATTAGAAGCTATGTTGGATAGAAATAAGTTATTTATACGAGGTGAATAAGATTCATTTAAAGAGTTGAACTGAACTTAGTTCAGTTGGTAAAGACAATGTAAGGTCTGGATTTAAAACATCAGAAAAAAAGAGTTGCACTATTTTAATATATGTTTTCATACGCATTTAATTAAAGGTAAAGATAACATATGAGATTTATTTTTTTTACAATGTATGAGATTATTTAATACGAGTACCATATATGTTTTCATATGCATTTAATTAAAGGTAAAGATGACATATTAGATTAAATAGTCAATGAACGTTTGTGCTCACTGCACACCATGTCGGTTGCAAGCGGGACTACTTCAATTGGTTTTTTTAGTTACAATTTTACTTTTAAAAAAAAAAAACATTAGCAAAAAATTACTACGTGAATAAGTTTTAACAAATTTTCCTTAAAAAAAAAAAAGTTTTAACAAATTTAATTAGATTTCTTTGTTTTTATTTTTCAACAACGGAGTTCTTCCTGTTTAAATTGCTTTAAAAACAATTCCATTTAAATCATTTTTGAAATATAGTAAGATCATTTTGGGGGAAAGACTACCATATTAGTAATATAAAAGAGATTAGATTAAAACTAACTAACAAACAAAAAAAAAAAAAGGAAGATTAGATTAAAACTAACTTTAAAATGAAAAATAAGAAAATCAATTCAATTTTAAAAGGGAAATGCTGATGATGAGTCACGTGGCCACAATCTAAGGTCAGAGGATTTTTTTTTAATAAGATATTGATTAATACCTCAAATTCGTCCTTGAATTTTCAAAAATCAAATAAATTCGTCCTTGAATTTTGCGAAATATCTATTTAGTCCCTGAATTTTACAGACGTCCATCAAAATGGTCACTCCGTCCAAAAGCTCTGTTAGTAGTGATGATGTGTCTTCTTGCATGCTGTGTTGTCCTGTACACATGTCAACAAGGCAGTCACGTGTACAAGGACTAATTTGATAGAAATGGTAAAAATTGCAATTTTAACTTTTCAGTGTCATTTTTTTATGTGTTTCTAATTATACCCCTCTATGATAAGGATCGATTTGATACTTATTATTGTCATAATTTAAGGACTAATTTGATGGATATTGTTATAATTTAAGGGCTGATATGATTGATTTTATTTGCAGGGAATGAATACAAGGAGATATGACATGAGAGAACCAGTGATTTCAAATGACATACATAAACAAACTTCACTGAGGGGTCCTGCTCCACAAAATCCAACTGCTCCTGGAGTTATTAGAGTTCCAAATCCAAATTGCGGGGCATCCGCTTCTACTCAACCCCAATACCAGGATTTCCAAAGCAGTGATGCTTGCTTAAATTATGTTTTTTGACTAGTTTAATTAATGTTTTTTGGACTTGTTTAATTTATGCTTTTTTGGATATGTAATGACTTAAAAACATCAAATAACTTGATCGCTATGTAATGTTTTTTTTTTTTTTTTTTGCTATGTAATGCTGTTGAACATTAAATGCATGATTTATGATGGTATGCAAATGTCTGGCTTTTTACAATCACAGTGTATATCTTTTACTTTTTACTTTGTTCAGCAAATGTATGCACCAAGCATCACGGTGATATATGTTGTGAAAATTCAAGGACTTATTTGATGATATTTTCACTAATTTGGGGATCAATATGATGGATAGACATACAATAGAATGACCAATTTGATTGAATTTTTTTGACAGAAGGGTTAAATTCATTCATTGGCAACCTCTTTTCATTACAACATTACACAGGCTTGGCACAATACAATAACATTTTAAACAACTCAATCACACAAAAACTTACAATTTTCACCATCATCCTATACAATCAAAAGACAAAATCAGTACTATTTTAACAAACCATTCACACATCACATAACCATTGTTATACAAACCTTTGGCAGAGGGCAGATATAGAAAGGCCTTCCTGGGTTATTGACAGTGTTACTTTTCTTACAACACAAATTTTAGGACACCAACATTGAAACTCTCTCACATCATCATTGTAGATAGAGCTTGAAGATGAAGACCGACTGCTGTAGCTGTTTTTGCCCATATGCTCACCACCCATCATTTATGAACATCAAATCTTCAATAATGACCACTCATTTTTGAATTTCGAATTGAATCAAAAAAATTAGGGTTTTAAGTTTTTTGAATTGGGGAAGAACTTTGACATCAATTCATGGAAGAAATTTTGGGGATTTTGAACTCTACGTGACAAATTATAACATTAGGGTTTCAAATATATATATTTGGGGAAGAAAGAGTCGTTCATGAGAAAGAGGAGAAAGAGCCGTCGGTAATTTTGCAATTTTCTGAAAATCAATCAATTTGATCATTGGCAATATTCTGAATATCAATCAATTTGGTCCTTTGCACTTTTCTGAAAATCAATCAATTTGATCCTTGGCAATTTTATGTAAATCAATCAATTTGGTCCCTGTTTGCGTGGCTTCTGACGTGGTAAGCCATGTAAGAGGTTAACTGTACAAGTCACCTCCGTTAATAGACCAACTTAACGGAGGGACTGATTTGATGAACATTTTGTAAATTCGAGGACTAAATAGATATTTCGCAAAATTCAAGGACGAAATTAGCTGATTTTTGAAAATTCAAGGACGAATTTAAGGTATTAGTCTAAGATATTTTGCCTAATAGTCTAATATATGAAGTCAAATAAGACCGTAGTGGGTGAAAAATTTCTTCCTCAAAAGTCAAAAGATTAACACTATTGCATAATTTGCATTATCGTAACTTTCGTCTTGATAATTAAAACCATCATTTTTTACTATCGTAAACTGTGGTTCAATCCTCTTCAATGTCTATCAACTTTGCAAAATATCTTATTATAAAAATCCTCTGACCTTAGGTTGTGGCCACGTGACTCATCATCAGCATTTCCCTTTTAAAATTGAATCGAATCTCTTATTTTTCATTTTAAAGTTAGTTTTAATCTAATCTTCCTTTTTTTTTTTTTTTTTTTTTTTTTTTCCTGTTTGTTTGTTAGTTTTAATCTAATCTCTTTTATGTTACTAATATGGTAGTCTTTCCACCAAAATGATCTTACTATATTTCAAAATGATCTTACTATATTTCAAAAATGATTCAAAAGTCAAAAGATTAACACTATTGTATAATTTGCATTATCATAACTTTCGTCTTGATAATTAAAACCATGATACACAACTTTCATTTTTGACTATTGGGTTCAATCATCCTAAATGTCTACCAACAATTTCTTAGTTTGTTTCTTGTCATGTTTTATGTCTACCAACTTTTGGGTTTTTCAAAAAAAAAAAAAAAACACCCTAATGCATTATCATGGTTGGATGATTTAAATCAGGATCTCTATTTAAAATTGAAGAGATCACTTACCATGTAATCTAAAAATTATAGTATGTTTTTTTTTTTAGATAAACTTAAATTTTATTAAACTAAACATGTACGAAAATGGGGACTAAAGACAAAAACCCATTAAAAACTAACAATCTATATTCTACAATAGTCCACTATGTCATTTCATGTTCAGTGAGCAATTTACAATCTATCAGGGTTAATTTTTTGATTGTGCAAGAATTTAGTTCTCAAATCGAAAATATAATTGTCAAAATAGGTACACAAAATTATTTTCACTAGTTTTTTTTTTTTTACTTTATCTGAATTAGTTTTATTTTTTAACAACTTTTACTACTGGGCCTTATTTTTTCTTTTTATCCCTTCAATAAAAAAAAAAAGGGGGTATGAAAGTTACATGAAACGAAATCAGATAACAGTTGAAACGGAAAATGGTCTGAAATCAAAACCAATTGTTATTCCTTCAAGAAATTATTACAACTAGAAAATTAAATCAAACATATGATTTATTTTAAGAAGCCAATCAAGCATATATGTTCAATACAGATTTGAACATGACAAAGTCAATTATTACTCATTGGTTTTCTGCTCCAGCTTTGCAACAATAGATTTGTTGTATTCCTCCATTTCCTTCTTGTATGCATCCATTGCTTCAGATGCTTTGCCATTCCACAATTGTTTATCTTCCTCACTCATATCCTATATGAATAAATGGAACCCACATTAATATATAATAAAGTGAAAAATGATGTTCAACCATAATCAAAGATAATATACCTACATAAAAAAAATAAAAAATAAAAACAATACCTTCCACTTCATTGAAATAAGTGTGTTAAGCATGTTTCCTCCTACTCCTGGACGTTCCTCCAGTATACTCTTCCTTGCTTCTTTGCTGCATGGAATTAAATTTTTTATATGTTAATTTACACATCATAATGTAATAATAATTTTACAATGTTTGCTACAAAGTTAAATTGACTTTTACCTGAAAAGAATATACGAGGATGCAGGTCTTTTAGGCCTGTTTGGATCAGAATTCTTTTCTTCCTTGTTATGTTTCTTCTTCTGCCGATTCAATTTTGTTTCCTTGATCATGTTTTCAGTTTTTTCCTTTTTCTTGAGCAATTGCAAGGCTTCATGTTTCTGAAGTTTCATATGTTCTTCCTCTTCCTTCATAAGATTTGCAGCCTCCTCATCTTTCTTCTGTTTGTAAGCCTCCATTTCTTGAGCATATTGCTCCCTGTTCTTCTTTGCAATCTAAAAGTTTCAAATTAAGTAGAGTGTGAGAAAGATCAAATAGCTTCAAAAAAATATGAATGAAAACCAATGGTTTTGCATAACTGTACCTCTTCATAAGGCCTTTTTTGTTCTTCTGTCATGTTTTTCCACTCTTCAGCCGTTATCTTGGAAACCTGTAAAGCACAACACCACCATTAAGTAAATTTTATTCAATCATAATGATAATTCTACTAGACACCGAACGCAATCCAGGTCAAGAATGTGCGTGAATGCGGGTTCCTCCATAGCAAGGAATCTGCATTCCACCTAGCACAAGGCATGTCTCCATTTATCTACTCACATATGTTTTGTGAGACTCTTTGGGAGAATTCATAAAAATAACTTACGACAATTTAACATAGTATTATCTTTTTCTATAATAACAGCGTACGCAAGCTTATACATAAGTGCTTATCATGATAAGCACTTGTGCTAAGCTGCAAATAAGCTGTTAAGTCAAACAGGCCCAATCATATCATCAATTACCTCCAAGATACCCTTGTTGTCTGCAAGAATAGCTGCTCTTCTATCATTAGTAAACAGGAAAAAAGCTGACATAGGATGCTTTGGTTTCAATGGATCCTTCTCTTTCTTGTTCTTCTTGCTCTCCTTTTCTGCATCTTGTTTGAATTGCATAAACTGTTCAAGCAATTCCATAGCAGTCTTCTGCTTCTGTTCCTCTTCTAAGAGTTTCATTGCCTCAATTTCACGTTTTTCCTTTGTAATTACTTGCAAATAAGCCTCTTTTTCAGCTTGGTATTTCTCCTCATAAGGCTTCTTCTCTTCTTCACTAACTGTCTTCCATTTAGTCCCCAAAATGTTTGAAATGTCCTTAAATTCTGCCTCTGGATTTTCCTTCTTAACCTGCATCAATCATCAATCCATAAATTCACATTGCAACATCAAAAATTAAAGGGTTAATACCGCTTTTGGTCCCTGTAAAATTAGCTGATTCCGGTTTCAGTATTAACCCTAAATTAAAAGAAAATAAAAATAAATTTAATTAATCATTATCCTAATAGTTGGATTAATCATTACCTCATGCCATTGATCTTTGACCCATAACATGTATGCTGAGGAAGGCCTTTTCTTCTCAGGGCACCCATTCTTTTTCTTTTCCTTCTTCTCTTGTTCCTTGTCTTTCACCATAGGCAAATTCTGTACATTAAGATCAAAATAAGATACAAAAATTGAGATTCAATTAATATTACAGGACCAATTTCAACACAAACCCTAAACCCCATAAATAAAAAAATGGTATTTAATCCAATAAGATAATTGTAAAAATGAAATTGAAATGAACTAACTAACCATGGTGGGTTTGAATTCTTTCAATTTCTGCAATTTCTTAAGCTCCTTGCCACGATTCTCGAGTTCTTCATCCTTTTGCTTCAAGATCTCATCTTTGGCTTTCAACAGCTCCTCGGTCTTCTCTTTCTCGAGACGCAACTGCTCCATCTTTTCCTGCATCTCGAGCAAATCTTGCTCGAAAGATCGTTCCTTTGGATTTTGTTGTTTCTTTGATGCAGCTTTACCCTTCTTAGGGTTAGAAAGATTCTCAGAAATGGGAGAAATAGTTGCCTCCCCAGCTATGATGTTGGCATCATTGGTCGATGGTTTCTCCTTGAGAGCCTTTCTGCTTCCTCTTGATTTCTTTGTGGGGATGGGGATCTCGGCAACTACGTCGGCCATTGTTAAAACGAGAGAGAAAACTGAATTCAGAGAAATTCAGAAATGTATTGAAATGGTTTGTGTTGGTGAGAGGAAAGTGAAGTCATTTTATAGGAGAGTTGTGAAAGATTACAACGGTCGGATTTTTTGAATTTGGACTTGAGGTGTGTGTGACCATATGTTTGTTCTCAATTTAATTTCATTTTGACCGTTGGTTCAAACTAAGAGAGGAATGCAATAAATTGTTTACCATAGGTTTCTCACCAAATGTAGGGAAATTTTTAAAATGAATCACTGGATGGTTTTAAAAGGAAATAGTCGTTATATGCAATTTTTTTTTTTTTTGAAAGATATACAAATTTTTTTAAATTTAAAATAGAGCAATGTTATATATCAAGAAAGATTTTATCAAGAATGTTTTAAGAATGATATGGCAGAATAATCACCCTTAGATTTTATCAAGAAATTGTCCTGAAATTAATGTTAGCCAATAAAATCTCAGCCCGGCCGGAAATCATGGGGTGGTGTGTGTTATGTATTTTTTTTTTTTTTTTTTTATGATAGGTTAATAAATGAGACTGAAATCTAAGGGTGATTATTGTGTCATGTCATTCTTGAATCTTTCTTGATATCTAGCATTTTCCTTTAAAATATGATAGGTTGATTGAGATTTAGATAAGATAATGCTGACGCAAAAATATCATTAATTAAATAACTAATTATTTTAGATCACCTTCGTGAACTTTACAATTTTTTTTTTTTTTTTGTATATATTTAATTCGGGAGGAAACATATAACTACATCTCCATAGATCATGAATTTTTTTTACAACTAGAAAAAATAATATTTATGCAACCACTTTAAAGCAACATTTGAAATAATATTTTCTTCTCTAAATACATGTTTAGTATCACTATAACTCTGCCATAATCACGATGAGCCAGCACCGCACCATTGGATCCACCATAACTATGGCAAAACCACCATCATATAATACCAACATACACTAAGTTATGAAAATGAAACTCATTGCCCTTTTGAGTTTTGTCTTGATAATTTTTGTTGCTCAATAACTCTTCTAGAATAGTTGCTAAAGACACTTAAAAGTATGATAGACAAATAAACTTATTTGAAGTAGTTAAAATATATATTTTTAGGATAGCTAAATATAAAATCTACCTACTTGTTAAAATAAAATAAAATAATTCAGAGAACACAAAGCTCCATCATCCTTCAAGCCCACGGTCCTGGTTAAAGTCTTCCATAATGGAAAAGGGAGAGTATCCCCATCAAAAAATTCCAACATTTGAAGTATTGAAATGAATTTTATCCATGTAGCTTATCCCTTCACAGTAAATATGAGAGACAAATTGTCTCAAATAACCTCAGATGACCCCCTCAACAAAAAAAAAAAATCATAAAAGAAAATAGATTGTTATGGCCATGCATTTCCAACTCAACACATCAAAACAACTATAAAACTATAATTAAACCTCTGTGCAATATTACATCGTACATCTGTAAGAATATCAATCAAGAATCATAGTATACATACATAGAGAAACAATTCAGTGAATGAATTCACACACATGCACAACTAGCATGAGAAAAGAAACTAACTGCAAGGACCATTTGACTGATTTTGTTATCCATTAACAACCATCTCCATTATGATGTCATTCCAAGAGTCTATAGGCCCAGGTAAGCACCAATGCAAACAATCAGTCTGAACTTTAGCATTTTTGTCCTTGGCAAAGGGTTGAAATTGCCTGTATGGACCCGGATGCCCATCTGGTCTCAAAAGTGAAAGTGGTGCAAAATCAGCAAGCTTGAGATTCACTCCATTTTTTGAAGCTTTAGAGGCTGCCTTTTTAAACTCTTCTAACTCGATGTCGCGAAGAATCCTAAGCAAAAGCTTAATTTCCATCTCACCTTCTTTAATCGGCTCAGTTCTGTTGCACGTTCCACCGCTAAACCACTCTCCATTTTCAAAATGGTCAGGTGTGGATGTCCTGTACAAAATTAAGCCCTTGTGATTGGAAGATACTATGAAGTTGAAGATATTTTTCAAGACTTTGCGATATGCAAAGTCAAACCCTAGGTCTGTCAGGTTCTTGTTACTAGAACAGCCGTGACAGCCCAATATAGTGTCATTCTCATAGTAGATTGCAGATTTGACAAACCACTTTCCCGTTGAAATAATAATGTAATCGAAGTTTAGGTACTGATCTGTCCATTTACTATCCAGTTTGTCAAGATATAGCTCAACTTCAGAACTTGAAACGCCGTTTATGTCTTCAAAAATAGCAGCTTCCACAAGGAACGGTGACCAAATAACTGACATACTGAAGTTGTACAACGGAAAGTGCCAGCTTTTGGACTTGTATCCCTCATCGTGGTAGACTAAGACAGCTTTTTCTACCTGAAGGTCAAAATAATTCAAGTGAATAACACTCGCTTCCTTTGTGAAAGTTTATATGATTAATTTCATAATCAACCATGCTTCAATTCAGTCCAAACAAGTGGTCAAAAAGTCCAGGTCTCATAAAATTGACAAAAAGCAGTAAATGTAAATCAATTATAGAAAGTAAATTTACTAGTATCAGTGTTGTGCATATTCTTCTATTTAAAACAAAAATAGCGAAGGAAATGTTCTTAACTGTGTACATGAAAGTAAATCTAATATCATAAGAGTCGTACATATTATTCTATTTTAGATAAAAAAAAATAGTGAAGGAGATGTGTTTAATCGTGTACATGAAGAATAAACGAAGTAGAGAGAGAGATTGCCTAAAAACTAAATCTCATAAGTTATGATTTAAAACAAATGCATAATTGTGTAGACTGGTAGCAAATATACTTGTATGGACTTGTAACTGGCCTCAGCTTGTTCAAGCCATTACCTTTCATAATCATTATCGTTTTTAACTCTTCTTAATTGAGTTGAAAACTTTTTAACTTTTTAAGTTTTGCTAGTCTATACTTTTTCATTTTTTGGCCTTAATCACAATTCACAGGTATCCAAGAAAAGCTTTCCGCTACAAGTACAAAGTACAAAGTGAATAATCATTCCAATCAAAGTCCAAAACAATATCTATCAATTGACCATGAAATATTGTATATTAAAATGCTTCTATCCTCAATTACTTTGGAGCTGATAAACAGAACCTCAAAATCCCAGAGTTCTTGTCCAATCCAATTCTCAGGTGGCATATTCTAATGCAACTATATCTCAGTGCCTTATCTATTGAGCTAGATTCTGATGCAATGTAACTAGGTCAAACAAAATAAAAACAATCACTTGACTTCATTCTCCATTCTTTTCATCCTAGGTTGATTAAGTACTTCATAAATATATAATCATCAAAGTGTTTAGACCTATTCTATCATCGTTTATATGCAAACAAACGGTGCAACTGAGCAACAGCTTTCTCACACAAACTAACAGATTCTTGAGTTATTCTCCAGACTCAATAAATAAACTACCAAAGATGCATTGGAACCAAAACAAGATCCGGTCAACGCATCATCGAAAAAAAAAAACACGTAAAAAAGACAGTTGTCTGATACTCAAAGAAACATTCACAAAAGATCAAACAAAAAAGGAAAACAACATTGCGGCTTAATGAATGTTATCTTTGTCCAATCTATTTTGTACAAGTTTTCGTAACAGGACCAAGACAGTGACAAAACCATTGACAACAACAATGAATACAATGGTTGAATTTATTTAGCAATGAAAAAACCAAACCTTAGAAAGCGTGCAGAGCAAAGACTGAACATGGTTACGAGAAATAGAATCACCAATAAGTGCCCACACTTTACCACGCATCAAGTTGAGAAACCTTTGAGGATCAAAAATAGGTAACTCACAATCTGTAGGTGCCCACTTCCAGTACAAAAATTCTCTGTCTGGTCTCCCATTTTTCATGCAATTTTGATGTGATTCAATCAGGTCACATGTTTCATTTGTATAAATTGGACCCAATGGGTTTGGTACCCAATCACCATTAAAATAATCACATTTACCTGAATAAAAAAAAAAAAAAAAAAAAGTAAAAATCCCAACTTTAACTTGTTTTGGAAACACGGTAGTTGATTCAAAACGGACTAATTGAATCATTGGAACGACCCAGAATAGGAATTAAACAGTACTATTTCGGATCTAAACAAATAAAAATTAAGAATTAAAAAATAATGTTACTGACCAGTGTCGGTGGGAGAGAGTTGATTTTGGAGAGGGAGTTGTTGAAGGTCAGAAAGAAGAGAAGATGAAGTTTGAGGTGGGGTTTGGGATTCAGTGAGAGTGGGAAGAGATTGAAAGAAGAGAAGACGAAAAGCGAGTACAGAGAAGAAAAGAGTGAGAAGTAACTTGATGAGGTAATTTTTATGGTTGAAATTGAAAGAAGAATCGATCCTCATTTCTTCTTCTTCTTCTTCTTCTTTGTAGTAGTAGTAGTAGTAGTACTGTTACTGTTTTGACAAACACGGAAATACACCGATTCTTTTGGAGTTGGTGATGCTTACGGATAGATTGATATTGGTTTTGGTTGGGGTGTTTTTCAGTAAAGAAAAAAAGTTAAGAGTACCACAGTCACAGTATAGATCAGAGTCAAGTTGTGTCTGTGTAATTTCTAGATCTATGTCAAATGCCTTTATTTTCTTCATTCTTTTTCCTAAATTCGGTTATCATTTTTATCTTAAAAATATTTAATTTCTTTACCTTATTTACTTCGTATGTGATTTATATTAGTTTTCTTCTAAAATCGAATTATTTGTAATTAGGGTTAATTTACCACTTATTCATATAGGATTAACGTATGTCTCACCACGTACGTGAGATTCTTACTAGTACTCTATTAGAACTTACTTTAAAATTAAAATTAAAATTTTGTTTTTTGGTTAAATTCGTCAAATTTTTATTTATTTTGGTAGTTAATTTAATACTATTTTTTTAAGATATCAAATTAATCCATAAAATTGACACCATGAAAAAAATAAGATCTAAAAGCATATTTATTGATCCCAAGTCAACGGTAACTTGCCAACTCTTAATATAATGTTAACTTCTTCTTTTTTTAATGCTTTTCCCATTTCTTTTTAAAGAATAACTTTTTTACTGTTTACAGCAAAAAAAAATTGAAAAAACTAAAAACTCACTAGCCGTAGTTATTTCTATTACCTTTATAAATTATTTTGATTTTATTTGGTTAAAATTATTTTTCCATGCTGCATTTGTCCATATAAAAATTGATGTATATTGCAAAATTTTATATTAAAATTAATTTTAACATTTATTTGAGCAACTAAAATCTACTATTATATGTCTTATAAACACAGCTCAATTGATAGTTGCAAGGACAATATTATGTAAGAGTTGAAATTTGAACCTCATACTCTTCACTTTTCCATATTTAAAATATGTGAACTCCAATCACTAGACTACTTTATAAAAAATATCTATCATTTTATTTATTACGATAATTAATTTGTATATAATAAGTTTTACAATGACTAAAAAAATATTTTTGTTTTCTTTTGCAGATATAATAAATTATATTACAATTGATTGCCATATATTTATAATATTTTCTTTTGTGAAATGTGTAATGTGACAGGTGTAACAATCGTGACTTAGAAGTTAGAAAGTGAAGTTTAAAAATTTAAGCGTGAGAAAAATAAACCAAAGTCTAAAAGAGTAGTATAATCTCATTGATCATATACTATGGCAAAAATCATCACTACTTCATTGATTTTAGTTCTCCTTGTTGTGGCAATTATCAATGATTGTAGTGTTGAGGGTGCAGAAAGAGCTAATCAACATGAGAGAGAGATGATCATATTTACAAATCTCAAAAGCTTGATCAGGGTATCGATTGTTTGATTTTGTATAAGAAGTGCTTGATTTTTCCTTATTTGTGGCCTCTATTCTATTATAAATTGTGTGCTTCTCAGGATCACACAGTTACCACCACAACTGGTGCTCCTAAAGCTGAAGAAAGTCTTCCATGATTATTGATTAGTACTGATTGTGTTGTGGACATGGCTTGTGTGTGTTATACTGATATCTATATATTTAAAATAAAATAATTAATAATTAATATTAGGTATGTCCAGTAGGTTAGATATATATTTTATTTTTGTGCTATGAATTTGTATTATGGTGCCATGTTATGGTTATATGCAATATTGAAATATGTTAATTTCACCATTTTCTTTTTGTAAATGTTTATCAGTTTTGTCTGTCTTAGATTGAATTGTCATTGCGTCATTCCCTCGTGTCCAAAATTTGTGTTTAACAAAAAAGACGATTGAATATCATTATACTTGGTTCCTAGTAAATCATAGCAGTGTTCACAAAAAGATTTTAACATAGGGTTGGAGCTTCAACCAATGATTTTTATCTGTTATTAAATCTGAAAAAGAATTGCATAGGAGCCAAATAATGTCTCTCTGGCTTTTTAATGGAGCCAAATCTGCTGAACTATTACAGTATTTATAACGCATGTATTGATTCTTGTTAGGCTCATGTATTGAAATATTAACTTTGCGAATCAATTCACCATATTCTATTTCGATTAATATGATTATAACTAGTATATTTGGACATCCTGTGTAAAAAAAATGACTATTGGTGCATACAAATTAAACTAAAAGTCAAAATGAAATTAACATTGATCAACTTTTATAATAGAATTTTCTTATACAATAGTTATTCAAACAAAGCATTTTATTAAAAAACAATGCACAAAGCATTTAATTAATTTTGTTAACTTTACAAGAGATATACAATGTATACATGTTACTTAAGAGTATTTGTGGCCACTAATACATAATTTTCTCTAATCACAGTCACACAGTTCTTTATGTGAAAACCAATAAACATAACAATATTAAGAAACAATTAAACAAACCATTTCTTACAGCCAAATAAGATCTACAACATGCTAGATTGTTAAGTATTTGGTCAATATCTGAGTACGCTAATTTGGTGCTGGTTTAAACTTTTTAGGGTCAATATTAAACTTTCGGCTAAATTAGAACATTCAGAATCTGCTTTTGGGATTGCTCTATTGCTGAGTATGGTTCGTAGTTATTGATAAGTGGATAGGTCGATCAAGCAGAGCAAGAGCGACCCTTTCGGCCAGGCCCAAACATTTTTTGGGTTAATCTTATCAAGTCCTAGTTTGTAACAGAATATGTTCACTCTAATGGAGATGCAGTGCTCTAAATCCACCTAACTAGTCCACTGGCGAATGAAAAATAATTTTATCATCAAAATCAATACAACTAATTGTTTTCTTACGAACTGTACACAACTCAAATGAGACGCTTATAAGTTATAGCGATATGGAGGGAATATTTGTTTAAGACCATAATGCCAGTCTGCTTAATAAGTTACATGGAACAAAAAATTTCTATACTGAGCAAAACATAAAGACCCCACTTGTCACTATGATACTGGAAAAATCGAATTATACTAGCTCACTTATCCAAATTTCAAGAGAAGAACAGAACTAACTCTGCTCACGATACTGGAAAAATCAAATTATACACACATACCAGTGTTTTTAAAACAAAAGAATCAATTCACAGAGAGAAAAAATGAGCTGATTATATGCTGAATCACGACTATACCTAACTGGGAAAATTTGCATAAAAAATATATGAAAGGATTTAAGCTTCTCTCTGGCCCCTTTGAGTCTTTGAGATGATTCCCTTGAGATAGACATTACACTCGCGGTGATAATCAATCAACAAACAGAGCTGCCTGATGGCCTCCCTCTTTTCCTCTCCCAAATCCAATATTCCTTCCTCTTTCTCTTTTATCAACTTCTGTAGCTCTTCAACTGTCTTCTTAAGTTCATCAACAGTTGCTGTCACATTCATCTTCTCTGATTCCTCCTTTCTTGCCTTTGCCTCTAGCTTTTCAACCTCTTTCTGCAGAGTTGATCCCTCTTCCTTTTTACCCTGCAACTCCTCCAATAAATGGTTTTTATCTGTCTGTAACTGCCCCTTTTCCCTACTCATCTCATTGACAGATTCTTTTGCAACCTGAAGCTCGTATGAGATGTTTGAGATGCGGTTCTCATAATTATTGCAGTCATCCGAAAATTTAGAGCTTATAGTATCTATCCCAGATATCATACTGTTGACACACTTTTTAATACTTGTGATAGTTTCATGAAAAGCTTCATTGTCAGTAGCAATCCTGTCTTCAAGTGCTCTCTGAACTTGCTGAAACTTTTCTTCCACCTTTCTAAAGCTCTCTTCCTCTTGGTTTGACAGGCAAAGCTTTACCTCAAGATTCATGACATTTTCAAGCAAAGAGCTGACCTCATCTCCTTTCTCTTCCAGGTCTCTTTTCAGTTCTTCAACTTGGTGTTCCAAATCAGCTACCATCTGATCTTTTGAATCAATGTCTTCAAGAAACATTTCTGCCATTTTTCTCATCTTCCACTCCGCACGTTTAAGTTTGACCTGACAGTCACTATACCAACTATCAACGTGTTTATATTCTTCATCCCGTTCTTCCAATATTCTCAAAAGATCTAGGTATTTGTTGGCTAATTCATTATTTTCATTGTCAACCTTTGTGAGGGCCTGTGCATGTTCTTCTCTGATTTTTTCGATGTGGTGCTCCAACTCTTCTTTTGCTTTCTGCAAGGAAAGCAGGTCCTTTTGCAGGTTATCAACTTGGGCTGTGAAGGCAACTATTTTTCCTGACGACTCTTCCTCTGCCTCGGAAAGTTTATCCTGAAGTGCAGAGAACTCAAATTCTCTTGTTGCTAATCTTTTCTCTGAATGATCTATTTTGTCTGCCAGCTCCAACTTCTCCTGTGCCAGTTTAGCGATGTGATCACAGTAAGCAATTATTTGCTTTTCGTTCTCACTTACTTTTTGCTTTAAAGTGTTCAACTCACAGTCTTTGGCTCTTAACTGTTCTTCAACTACACTCTTCTGGTTGTCTATGTAATCCATCTCCAATTTCAGCTTTTCGATCGACTGACCTAATTTTTGCATCTCATTATACATGGAAAGCTGATCATCTTTATGAATCTTAATTTGCTCCTTGCAGGTAGATATTACAACCAAACATTCTTCCTCTGCCTTATTAAGCTTATCTTGGAAAACTAATAACTCCGATTCTCTCTCATCTGATATTTTCTCTAATTTTGCTATTCTGTCGTGTAGCTCCAACTTCTGCTGTGTCAGATGACTAATCACTTGGATGTTGGCCTTTATTTGCTCTTCATCTTCGCTACTTTTGCTCTTTATAGTGCCCATCTCCAATTCCAGACTCCTTATATGCATCGTTAAATTTTCTTTATCTTCCGTAAGTCTCTCTTGCTCCAGGGTTTTTCTCTCAACCTCCTCTTTCAGACTTTGAATTTGAATCGTACACTCAGAATTTTCTCGGCTTTTTTCCACAAGCTGAACTTCCAAGTCAGATTTCTGGTGTTGTAGAGACTCCACTTCCTGCCGCAATACATTCACCTCATTTGTATTGCTTTCGGCCCGAGTTGAAGCTTCATTACTTTTAACAATCTTCTGCTCTTCCAGTTCATTTTTCTGAGCATGTAATGACGCATTCTCCTTATTTTCGAGTTTCTTCATGATAGCAGATAGTTCCTCTTCTCTTTCTTTGGACTTCATTTCAAGTTCTGAAATTTGGTCCCTCAACTCTAAATTGTGCCCCTCCAGATGATCATGATAGCAGATGCATTGTTTGAACAATTCAGTTAGTTCTGCTCGGGTACCATTTTCGCCAAGTTTGTCATCTTTAATAAGTTTCAAAATCCTTTTTACTTTGTCTTCAATTTCTATAGGAAAAGTAAAAAAAAAAAAAGTATCTTGCATCACAATCTTCCATTATATCACAATTCTGCTGTCATGGTGCATAGTGTAATTGTGTGGGTAGAGATTATACCTGTTTTAGCTCCCTGAAGCTGCTTTTCTTTATCAGGATCAATGTCAATTTTCACCATCTTCTCCACTGATATCCAATTTCTTAGTCAAAGATAATTTGTTCACCGTGTAGATTCCAGAAAGTGAAGAGCTGAAAATTTAAAAACAATTATTTGATATTTGAATGAGCACACTAATTTTGAAGAATCTGTTTATTCCTTTTCCAGAAAAATGAATCTGTTTTCAAGAAATTTCTGAAACTAGATTTTCAGTCAATTTTAAAACAAACAAAAAAAATACTAACAAGCATCAATAACTTCTAATTTTGACAACAATTTCATGAATCTTTCAAGAATTTAAAAAAAATAAAAAACTATGTAATAATACTACTACCCAAAGAAGAAGAAAAAGGAGAACACATACCCTAAAATCGATTTTGAATATTCATACAATAATTGGTAAATTGGAATAATTAAGTACCTTAAATATTGTAACAGTTTTCCTTGTATCTTCTCTTCTGAATCTGTTAATCTCCAAGAACAAGATTGCTAAAACCTCTCTTCAAAAAAAAAAAAAAAAAGATTGCAACAACCTATAAAGAAAAGGAAACAAATTGAATGCAAGAAACAAAAAGAACGAGCTTCAAGCTATGTTCTTGATGATGATGATGATGATAAAAACCATATGCATGATTGATTATATTGAGATTAAGGATCAAGATTAAGTTCAAATCAAAATCATGTGCAAAGAAACAATGAAGCTTACGTGAATGAGTGATTTCAGTTTGAGAGAAGATTAAGTTGATCGGTAAGCTGAAACGAAAGAGCTTATTCAAGACTTCAACTATAAGAAATGAAACGCGCGCAAGAAGAAGAAAATGAAAAATTTGAAAAACGGAATTCACGGTTGCCGCTAATATATAACTAGTTATTTAATCAACTCTCATTTTAATTGTTGATTAAGCGCGGTTCTAAATTATATTAATTGGCTTGATTTCTATTCTGAAATTAAAATCATTTATTAACTCCAGTTAGTGTTAGTAGAGTAGTCTGTGGTCAAGACTTTACACAATTTAATTGTTATTCTTGCATAGATAAAATCACAAATTAAATTATTTGGATGCATACACAATAAAGAAATAAATAAAAGATAATTAAATTAGTCTTGTCGTTCAACATCATCAAACCATTTAATCTTTAAATAAAAATGTACTCCTCCGTTCTAAAATATAAGCAAAAAAAAACTTATTTTTTTTGTCTCAAAATATAAGCAAAAAAGACAAACTTTTATTCTATTTAATCTTGTTTTTAAAAAAAATCATCTTTCCAATGAAAACTTTTGCTTATTCTCATGAAATTAATTGAAGTTTGAAACCAATAGCCAATAAAAATTAATTATTTCAACTCAACATCATTTAATCTTGTTTTTTAATTTGTGATTTAATCAACTTTTGCTTATTCTCAATAAAAATTAATTATTGTTGAAATAATTGAAGTTTGGAAGAAATCAACTCAACTAATCCACTTAACTGATTTATTATTTATTGAATTTCAATTCACTTAATTAATCAACTAACTACAATGTTTTTAGTAAATGAAATTAATTTTATCCTTAAGATCTATCTACGAATCATATTCTTAGGAATCACCCAAAACTCAAATGGAACAATTAAAATGAGACAAACAAAATATTATAGTTGGATAAAATAACAAATGTTACATTAATATTATAAAGTGATAATTATTTTGAAAATGGAAAAAAAAAATTAAAAAATAACAATTAAAATGAGTCGGAAGGAGGAAACAAGATGCATTTGGTAGTAATTTTCTCACGAACTTAAAGTGTTTTGTGATATCCTAATTCAGGTAGATTATAACTTAAAACTTAAAACTTATTATTTTTTCTCTCTCAATTAAATATATATATTTTATATCGTTTCATTTTTATAAACTTATAGCTTAAAAAACATGAAATAGTAATTAAATATATTTTTTATATCATTTCATATTTATAAACTAGTACAATCACTATTTTTTAAAACACTATAAATTCAATCAACTAATAAACTATAAGTTCATCCGCTATTTTTTACTAAACAATATCTAAGTAGAACTAGATGTTAAAAATTTAGGGGTGGAATTTGATCAGGAGGATATGAGTTCAAATCAATATCTTATTTATTTATTCTTGATTTGACAAGTAACTATTTCACAATAAAATGTAATTATTTAAACAGTATAGATAAAATGGATAAATATTTTGGGTGTAATATCCAATTGATCACAAGTCTAAAGAAATTAAGAAAATATTGTCTTGTATAATTGTAGTTTGAAAGAACTATCTGTTTTAGACAAGAAAGAATGATAGTAAGTGAACAAACTTAGGAAACTAAAGACAATGCAGGAAATTTAAATTCGATTTGCATTATTTTGATAATAATGATGTCATAGTTGGTCCATTCTTACCATTTGTTAAGATCTACCTTTGATTTCTTTTGAGGATCTTACATGATAAATCTTTGTCTTTTTCTCAGGTCCGTGATTACATTCATGTTGTTGATTTAGCTGATGGGCACATTGCTGCATTGTGTAAGCTAGATGATCCTAAGACAGGTACTATTCGAAATTTGATCAAATTCTTCTAATAATTTATTCAGCCAAAAACAATGGTTGCGAACTGATGTTAGATTCCCATATACAATGATAGTTGTTTTTGCTTTGGTGCGTTTTTTGATTTTCACTTTGTGATGTTGTTTTGGTAAAATTTCATGTCTGCATACAGGTTGTGAGGTTTATAACTTGGGAACAGGAAAGGGAACATCAGTTTTGGAGATGGTTGCAGCTTTTGAACAGGCCTCTGGAAAGGTAACAGACTGATGATTCTATTTATGATCCTTTTTATTTTGCTATCCCTTACTCTCATTCTTGGTTATAGCATAAACACTTGCATTAATGTTTGTTTAGATAATAAATTATGCTATCTCTTTAAGTTGTGTTCAAATTATTTCCATTACGTCTATTCTAATTAAGCTGTAAATATCTTTCACTTTGGGCCCTTAAGATAAATGGTTTTTCTTTTTAATATTATGGGATATCAAACAAAGTCAGCTGTATTTTTATAAGATATACAAGGAAATGAAGAAAAAAAAATGTGTCAGTAAAGGAACAGCTAATCTTTCTATGCAACTGTTATTCATTTTCATAGCTGAACAGATTGAACAATGAGTTTTACTAAAAAATGGCTTAAGCTTTGTAAATCTCAATCACATTTTTGAGCTAGATGACTTAACAATATAATTTTACTTTACCTCATTCTATGTTTTGTTTTTCCTCCGATTTTCGCTTTGAGTGGGACCTCTATAATTTAACAAAAACAGTTTGAACTACAAACAACCAATTTGAATCCCAACTAGACCATGTAATTCAACCGAAAACTCAAAAAAGGAAAGATGTACGGATATTAGTATCTCTAAAAAAAAAAGTACGAATATTAGTATATTACTCAAAAATAGGCTAGTCATTCTTTGCGGTTTTTAGTTTTTGGTTTTATATTTTTTTTTCCATCATCTCATCTCTTTCACCTTATTGAGTGGATTGTTGTAGAGTTGTATTTATCTACATTTCCAATATACTAGCTCTTGGTTCCACTTGAGCCAGACACCTGTGAATCATTTTTATGCATGTATTGAATATAAAGAGGATTATTGTCATATGTAGGATACTTATGTGACATCAATATTCACTAGTTGTTTAGGATCAGAAATTAATATAGACTACATCTAGTACTTTTATTTCATGCTCAACGATGGGAGTTAGATCCTAAATGCAAGAATCACAGGTCGCATTCGATGGGAGTTGCTTTGAATACCATGCAAGTTCACTTGATCATTAGACAAACACAAAATGTAGGTTTCTCTCTTCTGAACCAGAAGAGATAAAACAAGCAGCACAGAAAAGTCAGGAAAAAGATGTAGGAACTTGAATGAGGTTGACAAACACAAGCCGTAAATCTTCTAAATATTTCACTTACTACTGTTTTTTTCTCTCCAAAGTTAGATGCATTTCCTTTTCCTGCAAAGTTTATGGTTTGTGTTTGATTTTGTGAGATTCTCCTTGTTATTTGATTTTATAGGTCCCGCGGAACAAGAGAATGTTAACTGTAGAAAGAATGTAAGACGGGCTTCTATAAGCACTGAAGAGAATACACGTCCTGGTTCTCAGCATCAGTAGAGGTCCTGCTACTGATCCCCAGAGCCTCTATACAAGAGCAAGTCCTTTATGGAATAAGAAGACTTAATTAATCAAGTTAACTATCACTGCTAGCTAGTTTCTAGAAATATATGATAAAATGTAAAATAAAAAGCATCAAAGACGGGTAAGAACTGGAAAATTTTGATAGTGGGACATGTTAACCCAGCGTTCTATACTGAACAAAACAATAAGACGTCACTAAGATTATTCAATTCAAATTCAAGAGAAGAACAGAACTAACTTTGCTACTGATACAGGGAAAAAAATATAACTATACACATACTCATGTTTGTCAAATCACGACAGTACCTAATTGGACAAAGTTGCATAAAAAAAATATAGATGGGTTCACACTGCTCTCTGGCCCCGGCGAGTCTTTGATATGAATTCCTTTAGATAGTCATTGCGCTCCCTGTGATAATCAATCCGCAAACAAAGCTGCCTGATGGCCTCCCTCTTTTCCTCTCCCAAGTTCAACATACCCTCCTCTTTCTCTTCCATCAACTTCTCTAGCTCTTCAACTCTCTTCTTAAGTTCAACAACAATTGTTGTCACATTCATCTTCTCTGATTTCCCCCTTTCTTGCCTTTGCCTCTAGCTTTTCAACCTTTTCCCTCAGAGTTAATTCCTCTTCCCTTTTACCCTGCAGCTCCTCCAACAAATGGTTTTTTATCTGTCTGTAACTGCCTCTTTTCCTTGTTCATCTTATTGATATATTCTTTTGTAACCTGAAGCTCATGTGAGATGCGGTTCTCAATATTTTTGTGGATGTCAAAAAAATTTAAGCTTACAGTATCGATTCCAGATATCACACTGTTGAACCACTCTTTAGTACTTGTGATAGTTTCATGAAAAGCTTCATTGTCAGCGGCCATTGTTGCTTCTGCAGTAGAAATCCTGATTTGAAGTGCTCTCTGATCGTGCTGAAACTTTTCTTCTGCCTTTCTAAAGCTCTCTCCCTTTTCACTTAGCAATTGTTCTTTGTCCCGGATATTTTGGTTTGACAAGCGAAGCTTTTCCCCAAGATTCTCGACATTCTCAAGCAAAAAGGTGATGTTATTTCCTTTCTTGTCCAGGTCTTTTTTCAGGTCTTCAACTTGGTGTTCCAAATCAGCAACCATCTGATCTTTTGACCCAATGCCTTGAAGAAACTCTTCCGCCATTATTTCCATCTTCCTCTCTGCAACCTCAAGTTTGACGAAAAATTCATTAAACAAACTGTTAACTTGTTCATATTCTTTATTCAAATTCTGATATGCATCTGCTCGTTCTGCTAATGTTCTCTGAAGATCCATGTTTTTGTTGGCTAATTCATTCTTTTCATTGTCAACCACTGCGAGGGTTTTTGCATGTTCTTTTCTGATTTTTTCATAGTAGAGCTCCATTTCTTCTTTTGCTTTCTGGAAGGCAGAGAACTCAGATTTTTTTGTTGCTAATATTCTCTCCAAATGATCTAATTTCTCTCCCATCAACAAATTCTCCTGTGCCAGTTTACTTATCTCATTCCTGTGATCATTTATTTGCTTTTCGTCTTCACTTGCTTTTTTTTTTTGAAGTTTTCTCCACGTGAACTGAATCTTGTTTATGTTGCTGAATTATCTCCAGGAGGGACTTATTAAATTCACGGATACATGATAAGGCCAATTCTCTATCAGCTGATCTTTTTTTTAAGTCAACATTTCTATCATGTAACTCTAACTTCTGCTGTGTTAAAGCACTGATCTCTTCAATGTTGACCCTTGCTTGCTCTTCATATTGTGCGTAAAGAAATTGGTATTGAATGTAGAAATCCTTAATAAATTCAGCAAGTGGTTCCCTCTTCAAAACTTCTGTCGGGGTGCCATCCTCGTTAAGGTCGTGATCATTAATAAGTAAGTTTGATTATCCTTTTTACTGTCTTCAATTTCTGTAGAAAAAGTAAAAAAGTCCAAATCATTTGTTCGAGCTACCATAAGGTGATATACAAAAATCATAGCATATTTTGCATCGCGAGCTTCCATCATATCACAATTCAGAAGTCATGGTACATAGAGATTGTACCTGCTTTAGCTCCCTGGAGCTGCTTTTCTTTATCATACTTTTCAGTATCTTCGAGCTTCTTCATGATAAGATTGATAACAGATAGTTCCTTTTCTCTTTCTTTGGACTCCATTTCAAGTTCTGAAACTTGGTTCCGCGGCCCTAAGTTGTGCCCCTCTAGATAATCATGAAGATAGCAGGTGAGTTGTTTATGGAAATCCTCAACCAATTTAGCAAATGGTTCCCTCTTCAAAAGTTCTGCTCGGATACCATCCTCGTCAAGTTTGTCATATTTAATAAGTTTGAATATCATTGCTACCTTGTCATAAATTTCTGTAGGAAAAGTGAAAAAAGTCCAAATCATTTGTTTGATCATCCAAGGCTGATATACATAAATCATAGCGTATTTTGTGTTGTGATCTTCCGTCATATCACAATTCAGTTGTCATGGTGCAAAATGTAATTGTGTGGGTAGAGATTGTACCTGTTTTAGCTCCCTCAAGATGATCATGATAGCAGATGCATTGTTTGATCAATTCAGCTAGTTCTGCTCGAGTACCATCTTCGCCAAGTTTGTCATCTTTAATAAGTTTCCAAATCCTTTTTACTTTGTCTCCAATTTCTATAGGAAAAGTAAAAAAAGAAAAAAAAATGGTTTCTTGCATCACAATCTTCCATTATATCACAATTCTGCTGTCATGGTGCATAGTGTAATTGTGTGGGTAGAGATTGTACCTTTTTTACCTCCCTGGAGCTGCTTTTCTTTATCAGGATCAATGTGAATATTCACCATCTTCTCCACTGATATCCAATTTCTCAGTCAAAGATAATTTGTTCACCGTGTGGGTAGAGATTCCAGAAAGTGAAGAGCTGAAAATTTTAAAACAATTATTTGATATTTGAGCACACAGTTTCAAAAAAAAAATTGTTCTATAGAATCTGTTTTCAAGAAATTTCTGAAAATGTCTCTTAACTACTTTTGTGCAATTGAGTAAAAATGAATTATAGAGGTCGATAATGAATTATAGTTAAACAAATAAAAATGACAAATAATGTGGTCGATAATGTTTCTGTTGTATATAACATATAAAAGATGATATACATGATCAATATCTACCATCATTACAGTTACTAAACCAAAATGTGGTCCAAAACTCCAAATTTTAGGATTTAACGCAAGAAACAATAATTATGAGAACAAATAAAAATGAAACTAGATTATCTGTCAATTTTAAAACAAAAAAAATACTAATAAGCATCACCAACATCTAATTTTTTACAACAATTTCAGGAATCTTGCAAGAATTTAATTTTTTTTTAAAGAAAAAGAAGCAATAATTATGTAATAATATTACTACCCAAAGGAAAAAAAATGGAGAACGCGTACATAATCCCTAAAATCGATTTTCAATATTCTTAGATATTGAAAATTGGAATACGTACCTTAGATATTGTATCAGCTTATCTTCTGAATCTGTTAGGTTCCAAATTGAATGCAAGAAACAAGAAGAGTGGGCTTCAAATTGTAAAAGACGCAATAAATTTAATGCAAGAAATTGAGATAGTGAAATTGAAGCTTACGTGAGTGATTTCAGTTTGATCTGATTGAATCCAAAAGCTGAAATCAAAGTCGAGCTTCTTCAGCTATAAGAGAGAGGATCAAGAATTGAATTGAATTTGAAGAAATGAAACGCAACAGGGAAATGGAAAATTTGAAAATCCAAATTCGCGGTTTCCCGGTAAAATTATGTTGTAACAATACATATATATACTTTGAGGAAATTTAATCTTAATTATTCGTGTTACTTTTGTATTCGGTAAAACAAATTCTTTTAAACTAAAATTATCGCTTAAATAGGTCTTTCGTTCCTGCAAATATAAATGAATTTTCATCCTTGAAGTTACTAATCATTCCAATTTGCCCCTGCAAATATTTATCATTTGACATTTGATCCTAATTACATCTGATTATTAGCTTCAGGGACGAAAATTCAAATGGCCTATATTTGCAGGGATGAAAGACCTATTTAAGTAAACCACATCACCCAATCATCACTTGCCACGTGGGCACCACGTCGCTAATAACAGCCCACCTCAGCAAAAAAACCTAATTATGATCAAAAGTCAAATGATTAATATTTGCAGGGGCAGATTGGAAGGATTAGTAACTTCAGGAACGAAAATTCAAATGACCTATATTTGCAGGGACGAAAAACATATTTAAGTCAAGAATTATTTATCATCTACCTGTCACAATGTAAGTTAATTATTTTTTATTTGACAAATAAATAATTTAATAATTATTTTACAGCAAAAAATAGCAAAAAAGATTTCAATAATAATGTTTATATATTAGTTTATATTAAAATTGAAGGCAAATGGACAACAAACTACACCATTATTAAAATTGAAGGATTTCAATAGTGTTTATAAAAATTCAATAATAATGTTTATAATGGAAGGCAAGCAGACAACAAGTTGAGCAGTTAATTCATTCTCATTGACAAAACCAATCCTCTAATAATATTATTTAAATAATTTAAGACATTGCTTTTTAAAAATTCTCAAATATTCAATGATACTTTTTAAGAATTGTTTATATATAGTTCAAAAGTCTCGTAAGACTTGCTCAACCGGCAAATGCCAAAAAATTTATGTTGGACGTCATGATTCACTTGAAACTTGGATAGAATTTTCAGGAATTTATTTTTATTTCGTCTATTTCTCAAAGGAAGCAGAAAAAAAACATCACATGCTCTTTTTCTTTTAAAATATAGAACCTCGTAAGCTATCCTATTCTTATGTGTATTTTTCTTCATCTTGATATTTCCTTTCTACAACGTGCAACAAAAGAGATAAATCTTTTATTTAAGAAAACGTAAACTTTATGTTTTTACAAAAATGAAAAGAAACATCACCTAAGAAAACTACATAGAAATTAAGCTTAAATGTTTTTTTATCCCTTAGTATTTAATTGGTATCACTTTGGTCCCTTAGTTAAAAAAAAGATTGTTTGAATATTTAAGTTTTGTTTAGTCTCGTTTTACTCCCTTCTGTTAGGTTTAATAAAAATCGTTAAATGTGGACACGTGTCACCTTATCATTGACTTTGAGAATTGTTTTTTACAAAAAAAAAATATATTATTTTTAAAAAAAAAAATAATAATAAAATCCCAGAACCAATGACAAGGTGACACGTGTGAACATAGGGACACGTGTCACTTTGTCATTGACTTTGAGATTTTTTTTAAATATATATATATATATATATATTTTTTAATTTTTTTTTTGTAAAAAAAAAATCAGAGCCAATGACAAGGTCACACGTATCCAGGAGTTAACTTTTTTTTTTAAACCCTAACGGAAACGGAAACCTAACAGAAAAGACCAAAACAAGACTAAAAGATAGTTAAAAGTACTTAAACAATCTTTTTTTTTAGTTAATGGACCAAAGCGATGCCAACTAAATACTTAAAGATCAAAAAAACATTTAAACCTAGAAATTATTCTAAAAGGCATTTTTATAAACTTGAAACACAATGTTTACTTGAATAGAAAATTAGAGAACAAAATCTGTGATCATAATAGTTTGGTTAAAAACAAATTGTTCAAGATAACCCAAATTTGTATATGGTTGAAACTATTTGTTAGACAATAGTTTCTCTGGGTCAAACTATGATTCCAAATTCACTCCATATACAACCGAACCCGACGAGAGCAAGTTCTAGCTGCCAAGAATTTGCAGGCCCAAAAGGAACGTGAAATACTAGTTTCTGAACTAGAAGAAGATAAAACAAGAAGCACAGAAAATTCAGGAAAAAAGATGTAGGAGCTCAAACGAGGTAGAAAAACACAAGCCGTGAATCTTCTAAATATCTTACTTCTGTTTTTTATTCTCCAAAGTGATGTGCATTTCCTTTTCCTGCACAGTTTATGGTTTGTGTTTGATTTTGTTAGATTCTCCTGGTTATTTGATTTTATAGGTCCCGAAGAACAAGGGGAATGTGAGATGTGCTTCTATAAGCACTGAAGAAAATACAAGTCCTGGTTCTCAGGATCAGACCGACCTTGAGAAATTGTTATTCAGAGTATGAGTCCAATTCTTCTCATGAGGTACGTGGAAGAGAATCTTCAAGTTTGAACCAGAACAATCTTCAGCTCTGAGTTAAGTAGCAAATCATGACACAGTAGAGGTCCTGCTACTGACCACAGAGTGACAGAGTCTCTATGCAAGAGTAAGTCCTATGCGGAATAAGAACACTTAACTAATCAAGTTAACTATCGTTGCAAGCTAGTTTCTAATAATCTATGATAAGACCTGTTTTAGACCAGAAGGCATGAAAGAACTATCTGTTTAAGACGAGAATGCCAGCCTGCTTAATAAGCCACATAGAACAAAAAAAGCAAGAAATGTAAAATAAAAGCATCAAAGACGGGTAAGAATTGGCAAAATTTAATAATGGGACATGTTCATCCAAATTTGTATACTGAACAAAACAATAAGACCTCACTAAGATTATTCAATTCAAATTCAAGAGAAGAACAGGACTAACTCTGCTCATGATATGGGGAAAATATCAAATTATACACACACTCATGTTTGTAAAACAAAAAACAAAAGAATCAATTCACAGAAAAAATATGAGCTATTTATATATCAAATCACAACATTACCTAACTGGACAAAGTTGAATAAAAAAATATACAGAAGGACTTATGCTGCTCTCTGGCCCCTGCGTGTCTTTGATATGATTTCCTTGAGACGGTCACTACTCTCACGGTGATAATCAATCCACAAACAGAGCTGCCTGATGGCCTCCCTCTTTTCCTCTCCCAAATCCAATATGCCTTCCTCTTTCTCTTTCATCGACTTCTCTAGCTCTCCAACTGTCTTCTTAAGTTCAACAACAGTTGCTGTCACATTCATCTTCTCTGATTCCTCCTTTCTTGCCTTCACCTCTAGCTTCTCAACCTTTTCCCTCAGAGTTAATTCCCCTTCCTTTTTACCCTGCAGTTCCTCTAACAAACAATCTTTATCTCTCTGTAACTGCCCCTTCACCCTATTCATCTTGCTGACAGATTCTTTTGCAACCTGAAGCTCATGGGAGATGTTTGATATGTAGTTCTCATGATTTTTGCTTTCGTCGGAAAATTTCCGGCTCAAAGTATCTATCCCAGATATCACACTGTTGACACACACTTTAACACTTGTGATAGTTTCATGAAAAGCTTCATTGTTAGCGGTGATTGTAGCTACCAGAGTAGCAATCCTGTCTTCAAGTTCTCTCTGAACTTGCTGAAACTCTCGTTCCGCCTTTCTAAAGCTCTCTTCCTTTTCACTTAGCAATTGTTCTGTAACCCGGAGCTTTTGGTTTGACAGGCGAAGCTTTACCTCAAGATTCCTGACATTCTCAAACAAAGTGCTAACCTCATCTCCTTTCTCTTCCAGGTCTCTTTTCAGGTCTTCAACTTGGTTTTCCAAATCAGTTACCATCTGATCTTTTGACCCAATGCCTTCACGAAACTCTTCTGCCATTTCTTCCATTTTCCTCTCTGCAACTTCAAGTTTGACCTTCCATTCATTAAACCAACTATCAATTTGTTTATATTCTTCATTCAACTTCTGATATGCATCTTCTTGTTCTTCCAATGTTCTCTGAAGATCCATGTTTTTGTAGGCTAATTCATTCTTTTCATTGTCAACCATTCTGAGGACTTCTGTGTGTTCTTCTTTGATATTGTCACAGCAGAGCTCCAATTCTTCTTTTGTTTTCTGCAAGGAAAGCAAGTCCTTTTGCAGATTGTCAACTTGAGCTGTGAAGGCAATTGTTTTTCCTGAAGCCTCTTCCTCTGCCTTATAAAGTTTATCCTGAAGTGTAGAGAACTCAAATTCTCTTGTTGCTAATCTTCTCTCCGAATGATCTATTTTGTCTGCTAGCTCCAAATTTTCCTGTGCCAGTTTACTGATCTCATCCCGGTTAGCACTGATTTGCTTTGCGTATTCACTTTCTTTTTGCTCTAAAGTGTTTAACTCACGGTCTTTGGCTCTTAATTGTTCTTCAACTTCACTCTTCTGGCTGCGTATGGAATCCAGCTCCAACTCCATTTTTTTGCGCTGCTGCGCTAATTCTTGTGCCAAATTAAGTTGAAGATTCTTAATTTGCTCACCAAAGGCAACTATTTGGGTTGAACCTTCTATCTCTGCCATATGAATTTTATCCTGGAGATGACTGATCACTTGGACGTTGGTCCTTATTTGCTCTTCGTCTTTGCTATTTTTGCTCTTAATGGTACTCATCTCCAGTTCCAGATTCTTTATCTGCCTGGTTAAATTTTCTCTGTCTTCCATAAGTCTCTCTTGTTCCAGGGATTTTCTGTCAAACTCCTCCTTCAGACATTGAATTTGAATTGAACACTCGGAATTTTCTTGGCTTTTTTCCACAAGCTGAACTTCCAAGTCAGATTTCTGGTGTTGTAGAGACTCCACTTCCTGCTGCAATACATTCAGCTCATTTGTAATGCTTTCAACTCGAGTTGAGGCTTCATTACTTTTAAAAATTATTTTCTCTTCCAGTTCATTTTTCTGAGCATGTAATGAGCTAATATCAGCCAACAAATTGTCTATCTGAGATGTCAAATCTGATATTTTGGAAGATGATTCATTCTCATTATCTTTGAGTTTCTTCATGATATCAGATAGTTCCTCCTCTCTTTCTTTTGCAAAATTTTCTCTGTCTTCCATAAGTCTCTCTTGTTCCAGGGATTTTCTGTCAACCTCCTCTTTCAGACTTTGAATTTGAATTGAACACTTAGAATTTTCTTGGCTTTTTTCCACAAGCTGAACTTCCAAGTCAAATTTCTGGTGTTGTAGAGACTCCACTTCCTGCTGCAACACATTCAGCTCATTTGTAATGCTTTCGGCTCGAGTTGAGGCTTCAGTACTTTTAAAAATTATTTGCTCTTCCAGTTCATTTTTCTGAGCATGTAATGAACTAATATCAGCCAACAAATTGTCTATCTGAGATGTCAAATCTGATATTTTGGAAGATGATTCATTCTCATTATCTTTGAGTTTCTTCATGATATCAGATAGTTCCTCCTCTCTTTCTTTTGCAAAATTTTCTCTGTCTTCCGTAAGTCTCTCTTGTTCCAGGGATTTTCTGTCAACCTCCTCTTTCAGACTTCGAATTTGAATTGAACACTCAGAATTTTCTTGGCTTTTTTCCACAAGCTGAACTTCCAAGTCAGATTTCTGGTGTTGTAGAGACTCCACTTCCTGCTGTAATGCATTCAGCTCATTTGTAATGCTTTCGACTCGAGTTGAGGCTTCATTACTTTTAAGAATTATATGTTCTTCCAGTTCAGTTTTCTGAGCATGTAATGAGCTTAAATCAGCCTGCAAATTGTTTATCTGAGATGTCAAATCTGATATTTTGGAAGATGATTCATCCCCGCTATCTTTGAGTTTCTTCATGATAGCAGATAGCTCCTCTTCTCTTTCTTTGGACTTCATTTCAAGTTCTGAAATTTGGTTTCGCAAGCCTAAATTGTGCTCTTCCAGTTCTCTTTTTTCAGTGGTGCAGCTCTTAAGTTGATCCTCCATATCTTTTTTCTCGTTTTGCAGTGATTCTAATTCCAGCCCCAGATTTGTGATCTGTGTCTCTAGTTCCCTGATAAGATTTGAGGACTCATTCTTATGCCCTTCGTGGATCTGAGTGAGGGTTGAAACTTCCCTGTCTTTCTCATCATGTTTCTCCTTGAACTGACTTAATTCAGATTCAAATTCCTGTATTCTGTTCTGAGACAGCTGAATCTCATTTGAAGCTTGTGAAATTTCTGCTTTTAATGATTTATTTTCTTCCTCTGTAACCTCCAGCTTGTGGCTTATTGTTGTTATTTGTTGTTCTGCATGTTTCAATTGCTGCTTCAGAATAGAAAGTTCATCTGTTGCTGCTTGTAATTCTTTTGCAATCACTAACTTATCATCTTTCAATTGATCAACGAGGTTTCTCAGGTCATCTGCAGTCTTCCTTTCCTCGTCAATCTGGTGAAGAGCTGTCTCTTTCTCCACGGCCAAGCTATTGTTTTCTGTCTTCATATCCTCCAATTTTTGACTCAGTTCAGCTTCTACTTTACCAGCAATGTCCAGTTGCTTATTTAGTTCAGTATTCTCAGCCAAAAGTTTTGATATCTGTATCCCAAATGCCTCGGCATCAGTTTTCAAATCCATACTAACCTTGTCTGCTTCTTGTATCTTGCTCAGTGCTGCAAGGTGTTTTGAATTTATGTCATCCTTCTCTTCATGTGTAATTGTCAACTTCTGATTTAAGTCAGCGGCTTCCTTATGTGCCACTTCAAGTTCTTGCTTTAATCCATCAATTATCTTTTGAAACTCATTTTCTAGTTGACCGTTTTTGCTGCCTCTGTCCTTTGAAGAATAATCCGAATCCGAATCTGAATCAGAGCTAGATGAAGAACTTCCTTTTTCTCGCTTGCCTTTGATCCTTTTCTTTAACTCACCTGTCAGATGATCATGTTGTGTGTAAATCAATTGGTATTGATTGTGGATATCCTCAATCAATTCAGCAAGTGGTTCCCTCTTCAAAAGTTCTGCTGGGGTACCATCTTCTTCAAGGTTGTCATCTTTAATAAGTTTCAATATCCTTTTGACTTTGTCTTCAATTTCTGTAGCAAAATTAGAAAAAGTCGAAATCATTTGTATGATCAACATAAGGTGATATACATATATCATAGTATAATTTTCCTAGTGATCTTCCATGATATCATTTCAGCTGTCATGGGGCAGAGTGTAATTGTGGATAGAGATTGTACCTGTTTTAGCTCCCTGGAGCTGCTCTTCTTTATCAGGGTCAATGTGACTTTCAAACAGGGATTTTATAGACTTTCTCAAGTGATGTTTCACCATCTTCTCCACTGATATCCAATTTCTTAGCAATATCAAGTCAGAGATAATTTGTTCACCATGTAGATTCCTGGAAGTGAAGTGCTGAAAATTTTAACACAATTATTTGATATTTGAGCACTGAGGTGCACATAATTTTTTTACAAAGTCAATTTTGAAGAATCTGTTTTTTTCCTAAGGAAAAGAAAAATAATTATAGATGATATAAATGGTTGAGATTTTAGGCCTGCATCGTCTCAGTTAATGTTTTTGCTTTGGTTCTATCAAAAGAGCTATCTTAAGATCATGGTTTCAGATTAGGTGTTATTTTGGTTGTGTCTCATCGTGCTGGCTGGAAATAATTGGGAAGGTTGTGTCAAGGTGTTGTTTGCAGCTATATGGATAGAAGTGAGGGATCAACTACTTGATTGCCATATTTCGTTAGTAGATATATTTTGGAAATTAAGAACCTGAGAGAGTTATGGTTGTTTGATTTATTTTGGTTCTGATTATTTGGATAGTTAGTCTGAAATAATGTTCAGTCTAAATTGGAGTTTTCACTATGCAGGTTGGTTTGGGAGATTGCAGTAGAGGAGTAATTCTTGTGTGGAGAAAACATGTACCATGGGAAATAATAATTTAATGAAGATATGGAGGGATGGTTGTTTGGGCTCCTGTTTGGTTTCTTAGGGATCAACTACTTGATTGCCATATTTCGTTAGTAGATATATTTTGGAAATTAAGAACCTGAGAGAGTTATGGTTGTTTGATTTATTTTGGTTCTGATTATTTGGATAGTTAGTCTGAAATAATGTTCAGTCTAAATTGGAGTTTTCACTATGCAGGTTGGTTTGGGAGATTGTAGTAGAGGAGTAATTCTTGTGTGGAGAAAACATGTACCATGGGAAATAATAATTTAATGAAGATATGGAGGGATGGTTGTTTGGGCTCCTGTTTGGTTTCTTAAAGTGAAGTACACTGGTTGTGAGAGGTTGATTGCCTCTATTGGCTGGTTGCAGTATAGGTGTTATACTTGGCTTGCAAAATGGTTTAGATGTGAATAGCAACGGATAGAAGGCTGTGAGGCTTGGGATTTTGCAAGATTGCAGAATTTTATCCTTGATACTTAATGTATTCCATAGTTATCAATTATATAGGCTTCGAAGGGGATAGTTCTTCTTTTGCTACTTATTTGTGCCAATTCCTGCACAGTTTGGCAGTGTGGCTTTTAGGTTGTGTTCATGATTGTTTGGTTTGATTGGTGTGTATTTGCACGTATCCTTTTTGTATTGTTTGCTATCTTCCACTTGTGCATGCTGAGTTTTTTTAAAAAATTTAATAAAATACTTAACGCAAACACATGTTGCAGGGAAAACAAAAACGTTGAAATATAGGAAAGATTGTATCATTATTTGGGGTTCATTCGAACAAGGCACTACTAATGTTTCATATGATGGAAATTGGGTTTAGTTACGGATTATATGTGATTAACTGGGGCCATAAACTACAAAAATAAAGGACAAAAAGAAAGGTGAATGGTGTCAAAAAGATACTAAATGCGGTTGCCATAATTACTGTTACTAAACCAAAATGTGGTCCCAAACTCTAAATTAACGCACCACTGGTCCAAATTTTAAGCTATTACGGATTTAACAAGATTCTATTACTGAGAACGGAATTATCAAAATGCAATTTTTTTTTAAGGAAAATAATCAAAATGCAATTAGATTATCAATTTAAAACCAAAAATAAAAGAAAGAAACAGAGCCACTAAGTTCCAAGACTACAACTCAGCTACAGTCTACCGCCACGACTACAACTTCCAAGAATTAAGTTTTTTATTATTTAATTTTAAAAATTAAAAAACAAATTTGTAATATACTACTACCCAAGAAAGAAAAAAAAATGGAAAAAACATGCTTGCAATCTTACATACATGATCCCTAATATATATGCTCAATGTTCTTATAACAATTATCAATATTTTGGTAAATTGGAATAAGTACCTTAAATATTGCTTCAAGTTTTCCTTATATCCTCTTTTCTGAATCTGTTAAGCTCTAACAACAATATTGCAGCAACCTACAAAGAAAAGGAAAAAAAATTATAAAAGACACAGCAAATTCAATGCAACAAACAGAATTGAGCTTCAAACCTATGTTATTGATGATGATAAAAATACCAAAGGTAAATAGAAATACTAAAATATACTCATACTGAATAGGATGTATGGTTTTCTTACCAATTGACTAAGCTAATCTAACGCCTGTTTAGCAAGCACAATAAGCTAGTTTATAGTTGATATTCTTATAATTTTTAAGTTCATATGACTGATAAAAACTCTTTGATAACCTCTTTTTCACCAAATTATAAGTTATTTTTAATAGATTTTTTATAAGCTAATTCAAGTAAATTAAAGCTTATAGCATATCTTTACTTGAATTAGCTTCTAGCATATCGTCCCCGTGAGCATAGCTCAATTGGCAGGACATGCATTGTTATATGCAGGAGCCGGGGTTCGAACCCCATACATCTCATCCAATTATTCATCTTGAAAAAGGTTAATTCTAGGCACCTGACCAAAAAAAAAAAACTTATAGCTTATCTTTTTTTTTTTATCTTGATTGAAAAAATTAAAAATTAGTTGAAAAATATTTTTTTTATAAGTTCATTCAAATTTCAAACACTGATTTTATCAAACAAAACAAATTCAACCAGGTAGTGCTATCACTTATCCGTTAAAAGCTCATCTGGTAACATATCACCATTCCAATATCATTATTACTTTAGCGAAAAAAAAGGCTTATTAGATTTTTATTTCTTAGATTCCAAAGTAACGTAAAGAGCATAATCATCAAAGATCAGCATCTTTTACAAGATTAATTAATAGCACAATAAATAATTCAGATTAAGGATCAAGATACAGGATTAACTAAGTTCAAATCAAAACAATATCCAATTTCTGCGGAGTATACAAAGAAACATTAATAATTAATTAATAAACAAAGTAGAAACTTAGAGAATTGAATAAAAGCTTACGTGAGTGATTTGAATTTCAAGTAGATTAAGTTGATCTGATCGAATCCAAAAGCTGAAACCAAAGAGCTTCTTCAAGTCTTCAACTATAAGAGAATCAATAATTGAATTGAATTTGAAGTGAAAACGCAAGAAGAAGGAAATGAAAAATTTGAAAAACGGAATTCACTGTTACCTCTGTGAGAGTTGAAAAAGAAGATGATGAAGAAAAGAAACTTGGAGAAAGAGAGTTAGGAAGAGGTGTTGAGTTAATGCAAGAGAGACAGATACAGAGACTATAGTTTAAGTTTACAAAATATTAATAATTTGTTTTTGTAAAATAATAATAATGGAATTGAAAAGTGGCTTTGTTTTGTTTGGATTAGAGCGCTCTAAAGAGACGCCAGCACTTTTCATCTTCAAATTTCATGAATGGAATCTTTGGATTGTTTATTCCGATGTTTGCCCCCTCTCTTCTCTATTTATTACCCATAATGCCATTCATTTTACTTGGGCGGGGACATGCCGACGTGTCATCATCCTTATTATTTTGAAATTTCTAGCCACTCCAGATCAATGTAATTTGCATCACATAAAAAAGTCTAACAAATTCTAATTCAACTTATAAATATCAAAATTGCAAAGCCGGACGTCGTAATTTAAGTTTAAACCTAGAACCTCATAGTTGTATATAAGTTTAATTTCAGTCAAACACCTATTATAGTCATAATCATACAACTTTAAAGATAAAGTTACTCTTTTTATTTCATAAACAATACTCCCTCCGTCCTAAATTATAAGCAAAAAAAAACTTATTTTCTTTGTCCTAAATTATAAGCAAAACAAACAACTTTTATCATATTTAATTATCTTTTTTCAAAAAATCATCTTTTCCAAAAGAAAATTAAATGTAAAATGCATTCAATTTGCTCTCTTTTTTATTTTCTCTATAATCAACTACCAATGAAAATTATAATAGTTTAGATTTAGATCCTAGACGTTTATGTACTGAGTTAATTTTTCAACTAGAGTTTCTCTCCTATTCTCCCTAGTCTTTAGACTACAAATTCACCTTTACAAGTTACTCGCCTATATACTACCCCTAGTCCTTTACAAGTTTAGGTATTTAAGTTTTTGAACCAAAAGGAGAATTAATTTCCCTATAATCTGATTTGGTTCTGAAGATAAGTGGGTCGATCGCTTTTGATTCGAGATCGAGAGTCACTTCTTTGGTTCAAGTTTAGTTTTGGACTTTTTTGGTGTTATTTCGATGGACTAGAGGTTGCGCGGTGGTGGAAGCGGATTGATATTTGGAAAAGGAGTTCTTCAGATGTGACTCACTTTTGGTGATGAGGACTGGTTCCTCTTTTACAAGGGTGTTCTTTTGAGGTGAGTAGTGGTGATGAGGGTTATGAATGTCGTTTTTTCAGTGGTCAGTAAGTATATGAGTCAGTTTTAGGGGGTGATGTTTATTTTGGTGGGGGTTGTCCTTATGAGTGTCTTTATTGGGTTTTATTTTTGGGTGTTCCGCCTATATACGACATCTTTAGTTTGTACCTTCTCTTAGAAATCGTGGTTCGCCCTAACACACCCCCCACAAATTCGGCTTGTGAGGTGAGGGTTGCCCCCACTTATCCCCACATTGGGACTCTTAACACACCCCCTCACGACCAGCACTCTTGGGCTTGGTTCATGGACATAAATGGTGGGTGGCTCGATAGCGGAAACCTGATAGCAGGTGGCCCAATGGATCTTGAAGAGGCTCTGATACCATCTTAGAAATCGTGGTTGGGCCTAACACAACCCACAAAACCGGCTTATGAGGTGAGGATTGTCCCCACTTATAAACACATTGTCAGGTCATCACCTATTCGATGTGGAACTTTTAACACCTTCTGTAACATCGGTCTATGTTCGTCTTGTGCAAAAACCTGATTTTTAATAAAAAAAAATTGCTGATTCAAAAAAAAAAATTCCCTAAATATAATATTGTATGTAAAGCTAGTTTCCCTAAAATATCAAACATAATACTAACATTGATATTTTTTCTAGTGAATAATATCATTAATCTATTAGTCTCTCAATAATCTTTTGTACCATATATTATATAGAAATGGAATATGTGGTCTTAAACAAACTTGTCTATTAAAATATTATATTGTTGGTGTTATTAAAAATGATAAGAATTTATATCATATTTGATATTCCCTCTCTTTCAAAATGAGTGTCACTTTAGCAAAAAACATTGTTCAAAATGAATGTCACTTTACATTTCTAATACAACTTTAATTTTTTTTCTTTCAACTTTTCTCTCACACAATTTTCAATCCAACTTTAAATTTGTCTTTTTCTTATAAAGCAAAGACAATTTAATAAAAGTATTATGTCTAATGATTATTTCATTTTATTCATTAATTTTTTATGCAATTGGCTAAAACGACATTTATTTTGAAACGGATGGAGTATATTGTCGGTATCATGAAAAAGATAAGTATATATTATTACTATCATTCAAAAATATAAACACGATTTGTTACAATTCAAAAGTCATAACTCACAAATACCTAACCTTATATCTAAAGCAAATAAATAATTCAAATTAACATATAAGTAATTCAAATACAATCCAAAACTCTATAATTCAAGTACAATTAAACCCAATAGAATCACGGTTCGGAAGTAACAATGTCAATAATAGAATCAAAACAGCAAAATTATTACTTAGGAACAAACAAAAATTGCCAGAAAGGTGCAGAATACGATGCCGCGAAGATCCCCTTTACCATGTTGTGTTTGATCTGTCTCCAGCTACTCCACGTAATCACTAACTGGACCTTTTTCATGCTCATGCTCTCATTGTTCTGTAACGAGGCAGTTTCCTCGTGCCGGCAATTACAAATCACGTGACCAATTATTGTCACCTTTTACAGCTTCATAATGTTTTTGTTTTTGTTTTCGTTAATGTCTTTTCTTTTTGGTCCTTGACATAGTAAGTTTAACTATTGTCAGCGAACACCAACATATGCTCCCTCCTTTCTCAAATGTAACTAATTTTTTACTTTTATTTTCTTAGGTTCATTCAATAAATGATGTACATAATCTATAATATAGACCACATATATTGTTTATTGAATGAACTTAAAAAGTAAAAAGTTGCTTACATTTGAGACCGGAAGAAGCAGATTCAAGCATGTGAATAGAATCCAAGCATGGGAATAAAATTAGTAAATAAATATTAAGGTTGTATTTGGTAACACAAATAAGTTAGCTTATAACTTGTTGGACAAACTTATAACCTTATTTTAATAGCATTCGATGTGTTTGGTAAAAAACTTTTTTTATTAGCTTAATTATAACGTTTTTAAGAAGCTAATGTAAGTAGTTTTTGAGTTTTTAATTTTTAACTTTTTACATTTTCTTTCATTTTTAACCTTTAACATTATTTTATTATTTTTTATAAACAAAAAAAAATTGGCCACGTTAAAAACAAGCTACCCACGTTATTATTCTTGAGACAGTAACCGCTGCACTACCTCAATGCTTTTTTTTTTTTTTTTTTTTAACTTAATTGCACTTTTGGACCCCCCTATCTTTTCAAAAGTTGCGGTTATGGATCCCTAATTAATTTAAATACAAAACAGCCCTCTATGTTTTAATTCTTTGACAGTTTTGGACCCCAAGGCAAAAAAAAAAAAATTGACACGTGGCACCTCACTTAGGGTGCCACGTCAGCGTTGACCGAGTCAACAATGGACTGGGGGTCCAAAATTGCCAAAGAATCAAAACATAGGGGGTTGTTTTGTATTTAAATTAGTTAGGGGTCCATAACTGCAACTTTTAAAAAGATAGGAGTTCAAAAGTGCAATTAAGTCTTTTTTTTTAATTGATTTTATGTTTGAAACGGTTTCTGTTAAATTCCTATTACTTATATAGCATCTTTTTCTTTTTCTTTTCGTATATTTACCATATTAAATAAAACATACAAATATTTTTATTTATTTTTTTCAAAAGTAAAAAATAAAACATACAATTTTACAAAAAAAAATTGAAAGATATAATTATGAAGTTGAGCAAATTTAGTTAAAAAAATATCTCAATGAAGTTTATATTTCATATTTATAATTTTCTAGAGGAAAAATATTTATAATTTAGTTAAAAATGTTTATATATTTTTTTAGGTGAAAAAATGTTTATACATATAACTTATATAAATTAAACATACATGTACTTTTATGTCATTTCATATTTATTAATTACTTAAAAAGCTAGTTTTACAAAACATTTTAATTTTAATAGGTTCTGATACTATTTTAGAAATTATAATTGATCTTAACATAATCCCACAAAACTAGATTGTGAAACGAGGATTGTCATCACTTATGAACACATGTTCAAACCCAATTTTGTCCGAAATGAGACTCTTTTAAGAAGATGATTTTCTGAAACATTAATGTGGGAGGTAATCTAACCTCGAGCTTAAAAAATTGGATGTCTCTCCTGGATTATATTTCCCCACACTGTAATTTTAGCATATATATTTTGATATATTTTAGGAAGGAAAATGCAACACTAGTAACCCTAAAAAAACCAAATATAATAAAAAAAAAAATTAAAACTTGTGTAATTAAATACTTAAAAGTGTAAAAAATGTTATTTTCAATGTAAAATTTACGTTTCTTATTTCTTTAACTAATGCCTTGAGACACTAGCTTTTGACCCAAAATAAAATAAAAAGATGTTTTGTTATATCAACCGTTAGATTCTAGCTCTTTGCATTTTCTAGCTTTATCTCTTTTATAAATAACTTAGAGCATGTTTGAAACACTTCCCTAAAACTCTTTTTTAGTTTTTAAAAAACTTGAAAATTAAAAACTTATTCGTTAAACTATTTTTTAAAATTACAGTTTTGGAAACTGTTTCGAATTTTTTAATTTTAAAGACTAAAACTAAAACATGTAAAAAGATAACTATTGTAAGAAGAGAATTTATATATTTTAAAAACTGAAAACAAAAACTATTTTAAACATGCCCCTTGATCATCCATCATTGAAGTATTAAATTCAGTTTCCCAGTATCAACTTCCTACTATACTTTTCTTCTTCTTCTTCTTCAATGGTTACTTCTGATAACGATCATTCTATTTTCAATGTGAGCAACAATGATACAGCCATTGATCTTTCTTTAGCCATCACCGTGGAAGCTTCTGATCCTTACTAGAATGCCTATTATCTTCATCCAGAAGTAACCTGGTGATATTTTTTGGTAGCCCCTTTGAATGTGACGAATCATCTTCGATAGAGCGTGCAATGAGAAGAACTCTTTTCTCCAAGAATATTCTGAAGTTTGTGTTGTGGCAAGCGTGAGATGAGTTAGTAATGTCATATTGATTGATTAGTAAAGTGAAGATTGAACAACATATAAGTGAGATGACTCATAAACTCAATGTCTTAAATTTTTGAGTCAAGATGTAGTGTTCAACTTGCTTATATAATTGTTATTTCTCCAATAGAGGATGATCTTGTCGACTCCCTAATTACAACGAGTTATTTAAGAAGACATTAAGTATTGTATCAAATCCTTATTTATCACTAATTACATATACAATTTTTTTTAGAAACACTAATTACACCTAAAGTATGATAACTATTCAGATGAGTGATATTTGAACAACGAAAGCATATAACAATTTTTTATATACACCTAAAGTATGTGTTAGTTTGATTAAAGAAGAGAGGAACAAATTGTTAGTAAATTGACAACTGTATAAAAAAAATACCGTATTAGACAAGTTTTAGATTGTCGAAATAACTCTTTTCTCAACTATTAAATTAAGGGAAAATTCTAAAGCATATCACAGTGTATCTTCCACACTCTATTTTCTCACAATGTCACTAATATGTTAAATTTCGAAGAGTTACATTACATAAAAGAAATATTTGAAAATATCAATTGATGAGGATGAGAGTCAGGATACAAACATCACTTTAGTTGTAAGTATTACTATTCTATTCTATAAACCATTATTTGGAAATATTAAAACTGTTTTGCAGATTTGGATTTAACGAATGTGTAAAAGGATAAAGAGTGGCTCTTGAGTCTTGCTTGCGTTGCAGGTGTTTGTATTTCTTTTTGTAAACATTTCTAACTGTTTTTTCTGCGATAATAGATCCACCTATCACTTTGGTAATCAGGCCTATTGTGCCACCATATTTTTTAAACTGGCTAAAATCAAAAATTGAAAGGGGTAAAGTAAGAAAAACAATAATAGAATGAATCATTTTTCAATTTTACAAAACTTAGGAGTATTGGTTTCCAATGACTCCATCTCCATGTACAATAATAAGCAGAAAAAAGAAAGTTCATGTCTTCTTATTAACTCTCATACTTGTGACCAAATTCATTAGATAGTTACACCGGTCGCGATGAAACTCAACAACCAAACAAAGCTGTCTTATTGCTTCCCTCTTCTTCTCCCCAAGGCTATCCAAATCCTCATCCTTTTCTTTCAGATTCTTTTCCATTTTCCCCACTTTCTTTTCAAGCTGGCTCACTGCATTTGTCAAGTTCAATTTCTCTCCTCCTTCTTTGCTCACTGTGGCTTCTAAATTCCATACTTTGTCTCTTAACAACAATTCCTGCTCTTCTTTTTCGCTCAGTAGCGTTGTAAGACAATCCACATTTTCCTTCAATTGTTTCATTTCGACGTTCATTTTCTTTATCCAATCCTTCGCAAACTGAACCTCACAAAGCATTTTAGACACATTGCTCATGACACACTCTCTGTGTTCCTCGACTTTCGCAGCCACTACATCTAATCCATTTAGAGCAGCATCAAATTCAAAACCCTTTAGATCAACCACTGGTGAGTGTGTTTCCTCACTTGCATTTGCAGTAACATTAGCAGCACCCTCTTTAAGCCTTCTTAGTTCCTCTTCATAAATAGAAACTTTCTCCCCAAGAATCTTGTTCTCTTCCTCGTACCTTATCTTTGTTAATTTGCAACTGCTTTTGTTCTCATTGTTCAATTGTTCTGCTACGTGGATCCTCTGGTGCAACAAGCGGATATTGTCTTCCATTTTCTTCCTCAACTTTTCTGCCAATTCTTCCATTTTCCTTTCTGTCGATCGCTGATTCAACATAAGTTTATTCGAGGTGATTATGGTTTGTTTTTGCTCCGCATTTATTCGGTCAATGGTTGATGTCTGATCCTTTATAGTTTTCTCTTGATCAGCTATCTGGCCTGTCAACTTTGTGTTCAAAGTTTCTATCTTTGCTAAGCTTTCTGCATATTCCTTCTGGTTTCGCTCATTCTGGAGTTCCAACTTGGTTTTATGTTCCTGCAAATTGTCCAACGCTAGCCTCATGTCATTAACTTCAGCTTTTAAAGCCATAATCTCAATTGAAGCTCCATTTTCATCGCTATCGTTTTCCTTTAAAAAATTTGATATCTCTTCACCTCTTTGTATCATTGCTGCTTTCAGTTCATGGTTTCTATCCTGCAGGGCCTTATTTTCATTCATCAGTTGTTTAATCTCATAATTTGTATCTCTTAACTGCTCTTCCAACTCATTTCTCTGATTGATTTGAGTTTCCAATTCGAGTTCCATGTTCTTTAACCTCGCAAGAAAACCTTCTTTCTCTTCCATCATAGTTTGTTCAGTAGATCTCATTTCAGCTAACTCCTCTTGCAACTCACTTTTCTGGTTGCTTTGTGTTTCCAATTTGAATTCCATTTCCTTTAACCGCGCAAGAAAACCCTCTTTCTCTTCCATCATAGTATGTTCGGTTGATTTCATTTCGGCTAAATTCTCCTTTAAATTTTCCATCTGAATTAGGAACTGGGATATTTCTTCTGCTTTTCTTTCCAACTGAGCTTCTAATTCTTTGTTATGATTCTCTATAGAATCTAACTTTTGTTGCATAACGTTAAGCTTCTCCATCAAGTCATCTCTTTGCATAGACGCTTCATTTTGATCACATTTTATTTTTTCTTCCATCTCATCTTTTTGGGTCCTCAGAGATTCGGTCTCAAGTACAAGTTCGTTGACTTGTGCCATCAATATTACAATGTTGGATTTTGCTTGTTCCTCGCTGTTGTTGAGTTTCATCTCCAGATCAGATACCACACCTTGTTTCTCTTTCAACAACGACTCAAGTTCCATGACATGATTCTGTAGCTCAGTATTTTGTATGCTTAGTTGTTTAACTTCATTTGCTTGGCTTTCAATTTGAAGTTCTAGATTCGTTTTATCGTTGCTCAAGCTCCTCATCTCTTCCATTAGTGAAGTTAATTTTCTTTCAATTTCGGTTGCCTCAACTGATGCTTCAGTCTTAAGAACTTGATTGGTATTGCCAATATTTTGGCTAAGATCTGTCACCTCTCTATTATCACCTGTATCAGATTCCTGCTTAACAGTGTCCGCTACTTTTTGTTCTTCCTTTGAGGAAAAGTACTCCGAGTCTGAGTCAGATGAAAACATTAAATCTTTTCTTTGGTTAGAAACCACTTTCCCAATGAGATTATCATATTGTGCATTAAGTGACTGGTACTGCTTGTATAAGTCCTCCGTTAATCCCATAAGTTCTGTATCTTTTCTAGAACGTCTAGGACTCGCATCTTTTTTGCTTTGGTTTTCGTTCTTAATAAGCTTCTGGATTTTTGTGATCTTGGTTTCAATGCCTGCATAAAATGGGAAATTATGATACATTTACATTAATAAAATCCCAAACATTTCAAAATTCAGTTAGAAAAAGCTGTCAATTGCAAAGACTACAAATATAAGTGTTACGATTTCTTAGTTGCAACAATATTAGCAAGAACATCACTGATGGTGTAGTCCGCCTTGGGGTGTGCTAAAGTAGGCCTTATTATACCGCATTACCTTTAAGCAACTCACCTCCTTTTCACTTCAATAGTGCAAACACTCCAATCGGATTCCAAAAGTTACCACATTTTTTCGCATTCAATGTTTCATTTTAATTTTTTATTCATATGGATTGGTTGCTTATTCTACAAGCAACCATCCTTACATGTGATAGTTAAGTCACACCTTTCATGTATTAAACTGATTACAGTTTAAGAACTCCTATAAGCATTCTAGCGACTTCATTGACTAGTATGCATCCAAGCTTTAAGTAATCATTTCAATCCTTCATTCCTATTCTAAAGCAAGGTGACTGATCTCTTAGTAATCTTACAGGCCAATAGCCTATTCCAAAATTCATATGTGATATAAGAAAGAATCCACACCTGTTTTAGTCTTTTTGAGTTCTTCAGCATTTTCAGGATCAATTTCGACAATGATCTCAATTGATTCCATTGAGTTGTGATTTATCATCTTTTACAATAGGAGTACCAGCAATGCTACATATAGAAGGAAATCCTGACTAAGGAACTCTCCCTTGTCTCCACAAATGACCAAGAACCCTGAAATTGAGAAATGAATAAAAAACGACCATTTAGAAGGCAATTAATTGTATATTTCTTTGCATACAAGTCAAAAGGAAGAAACGACATCTCAGTTCAAGATTTTCAAAAGCAACTATGATTTTTTTTTTTTTTTTAAAACTAATTTTATAAAAAGATGATGTTATAAGTGTTGGTCGACATTGGCTTTGTTTTTTTTTATTGAGATTTTAACATATTGTGGAGTGTTTGTTCAATACGAAAACATGAATAACTTAGTTCCAAAAAATAAAAAAAAAAACATTGTTGGAAAGGCTGAAACAAATTCTAAAGATGATTTTTAAGAGATTAACTGTAAAGTAAAAGAAAAGAAATCAAAAACTTTCTGCAAATTTAACCCATAATTTTCCCAATAACTAAATTGCACTTTAGCCTAATTGACATTACTATAGCCGTATTTCATCTGTCTTATTTTAAATTCAATAATTAAAAAACCATGTCATTCCAGTTTGGTTCTTATAATTCAATTGGTGGTCTACATGTATTGAGATGTTGACAAAATTTGCATCATGCCTTGACCCATTGCACTGCAAACAACCATGCAATTGTTTGTTTATCCACAAAACGGTGAATGTGTCTGGCTTAGGTTTAGGCACATGTCAACTTCCCACATACATTTGCAAATTGAAAAACAAGACCTTATTATATTCCCATGTTACAAATCCCTTACATCAAGATAAGCCTTTAAAAATTCTTTATTATTTGTTTTTTTTTTTCAAACAGAAAATGACCTTTGCCATTTCATTCAAAGTTCACTATTGAGTGCCAAAAAAGCAAATATTATATACAAAAGAGGGCCAAGGTGACAGCTCCAACTTATTACTATTGTTCCTTCAAAGAAAATTATTATTGCATAAATGGAACAATTAAGAAAACATAAGTCTTAAACTTACAGTTCATAATTACTAACACCCTTATTATATAAATCATATGGTTGTGTGTGTTTCTTCCTCTTTGTTTTGGAATCACTTTCTAATTTTAAAATGAAAATCATTAATAACCACTTTGATAAATATTCAATTTGACTTTATGATTTATGGAATATATTCATCAACAATTGAGAGAACTATAATATGGTGATGTACACAGAAACTAGAAAGGCTAGACCAATTTTGATCAAGGACATGAATCTAACAAACTCAACTTGGTCAAAATAAAACAACTTGTAAATAAAGGGGGGAAGAAAAAGCAACAACATTGATAAATCACAACAAGAAGAGAAACATAGAAAAGGCAACATAAAATTCCAGTTTCAAAAACATCACAATCGAATCTAGAGGATATATGTACAAACAATAAATTCCAATCAAATGGTACTAGTTGTTATGATGCTATGAATTTATGAAATGTAATCTTAATCTGAATTAGACAATTCGGCACATTTTTTTCCAGCATTTTATGTTGTACAAAATTTTGTTACATTGATCATTCCAATTTTAATAACAATCGGTTTCATCCTCCAAAAAAAGTTATGCAAATCAACAAAAAAATAATAGATCACGTAGCATTTGTGATTTCTCCAAATGTGTGAATGGAATACAATAATTACCTGAAAATGGAGCTTCATATGTACCGAATCGATTTGATTAAACCTGAAAAGTAAAGTAAAAGAATAAAAAACAAATATAATAAAAATGAATCTGAAACAATAATAATGAGTATATATATTATTGTTGTCGTGCCTGTCCCATTCTCTTTTGAGAGCAACATGTAATCTTGGCACTTCTATGGAACAAATGCCCTTGAAGATTAGAATTGTTACGCTCGGAAGCCCTTCAATATCATCACGCGAATGAGATACGAGATTTGAAACACTGCGATACAAATCAATTTTTTGGTGAAGTGAAATTACAAATCATCTCAAATTTCTTATTTTTACTTTTTTCTCATAGTTTTTTATGGAAACTTTTTTTTTTCCCTATATACATCTCAATTTTTAGAGGGTTTCCCAATTATTATTATTGATTTATCAAGATAAGCCATTCAACAAAAAAATTTATACGTCATTTATCAATTTCAAATAAATTAATAAACGTAATTAATATTGGATGGCGAAAAGAAAAATATGTCATTTTACAAAAATATCATTTATTAATGATATAAAAAAGATAAATTAAAAATGTTGGAAAAAGATAGAGTAATAAATAATAAGGACATAATAGAAAAATAAAAATTAATATTTCTTTCATAGTGTAAAATGACATATACTTTAGAATAAAGAGAGTTTTTATGGAAACAATGTTAATCGGATATTTGTCCAAAAACAATTGCTAATCACATATTGTTTATGTGACAAACACATTTAATTTGGGACAGACATATTTTTATGGAAACAAAGTCAGTCACATTTTTTTTATGCGCCAAAAAAATGTCACTCAGTGATGATTAGAACAATGCTATGAATACTTGACAACTATTGATGTTGGTGGTGATGCTTGTGGAGGAATGCGGACCAAAATTATATTCAAATCAGGATGATGCTGAATCATAATTTTTATTGCATGTTCTCAACTCACTAGAAGAACAAAAGGACGAGAATGCCTACAGATTGGTAGAAGAAATCAAATGCTTAGAATCAGATTTAGAAGAGGTGGAGATGTAACATGGCATAAGAAAATCCTCCAACTTGCAGAATGGCTCTTACTGTCAAAAGGAGAGTCTGTTTCTTAATGAAGAACTTTCAAGTTCAGAAACATTGGCGCGAGCATCCACATTTTCTAATGCAAATGAACTGACATTAAAAAATTTATGCCAACTTGAAAACCATTATGTTTCCATGAGATTTTGATGGTTCCGTGTAGTTAAGGTTTACATGGCTTTGCACATGAGAAACCATTTGAATATATTATTGTTTATAATTATATCATTAGCAGACATGATCTGTATTAATCAGTTGCTTTTACCAGGATAAACTAACTACTGTTATGAGGTAAATCTGTTACACCCTTAAAAATTGGGGGACACATCAATCTGTTGCAGAAAACACCTATAGAATTTTTAGATTAGCGTCTAAGTTTGAATGAACTGATGATAGGAACCCAACGTGAGCGTCCAAGTTTTCACAATCAACTGAACATACAAGAGGGCTTGTTCCGTGTTCCGCGGATTTCTCTAGTATAATGGATGCTCGATGATGACAGACAGTCATTCACTATTTTTAAAGTCTTTTTAATTAAGTTTTAAGTCTATTTTTATTAGTTTAGTATTTAATTTAGAGTCATTTTCAATAAGTTGTCGTTTTTAATTTATCGAGTGAAATAGCGTAGTATTATTATATTTAATAGTCAAATGTTCAAAGAAAGAAAACTTGGTTATGAATTGAAATTATTGTGCCACTTGGCTTTGTACTATGGGCCGGTGTGAATAAGAAAATGAGAGAATGACATTGACATTTGTTGGGCCAAGGAAGTGTCTATGAATTCTGATCCGTAACCAAAGAAAAGAAACCAATTATCTTTGCTATAAAAGGAGGCGCTACACTACCAGGAAAGTATTCAATCGCGTTTTGGTAAATCACGACTTGGCACGTAGAGATTACGGTTTTGGAGATTAGGATCAATTGGGAAAGGAAGCTACAACATGCAACACAATAGATAGATAGTAGGACATCTATGATTGCAGAAAACTTCAGGAGCGTGACATCTCTCGTTTGTAATTTCTTTTATCATGTTGTTTAATTCTATAATCATGAGTTGCTAATTTTTCAAGTGGTTGAGACTTAGATGAATCTGATGTAATCCCTAATTTGTTGAACTCCTTTAAATATCAATGAAAGTTTAGTCTTTATCCATGTTACTTTATGTTTAATGCTTTTTGTATGTTTATCATCGACCACTAACCTTGACTCTGAACTAGGTAATAAGTTTAACCTAAGTAATCAAGCTAGAGATAGATCATTATTAGGTTATGACATAGGGATTGACATAATAACATTTTGGTTTTGAATTCACTTAAGATATTAAGGGGTTGCCACTTGCGGGGAGAATTCTAGGTCAAGAGATTGGGTAGAGTTATTGTGTTAATCTGTCGTGAACCTAGATAATCATTGTTTGAATTACTAGTGCAAATTAGCATAGGAGAACTTCGGAAGATTTGAAGGTCTTAACCATACTTCTCTTTAATCTTCTAAATCAATCTTTTATTGTTTTTAATTCGTTTATGTTACAAAAATCAATTCAACTGCCTAGGGCACCCTTGAATTTAATACATCTTTTATTTTAACGTTTTTGCCGAGTAGAAATTGAAACAGTCCTTGTAATACGAACTTATAAATTTTATTACTTCGATATATTTTTAGTACAGTTGCTAAAAGTCTATCACTCGAGAGAGTATTTAATGATTTAGTGGGAGGGTTTGGGTAGCTCAACTCGTTTGGGTCAATGGAAATAAAAAAGTTAAGGAGAAAAATTCTAACATAACAACTAAAATTTGTCATTAAAAAAAAAAAAAAAGATTAAGTGGTTTGGTTCATCCAGAAAGGAGAAAAATGCTAACATAATAACATTTTTTTCTCAAGTACCTGTAGCACTAACCAATCTATATAAGATAAGCAAAAATTTGATTGTAACTATTCATAAGCCTCAAAGTCATGAAAATGTTGATCCAAATACGAGCCTTCTGATTTTATGCCAGAAAAATATCAAATGTATGAAGGTTCAGGTTTTGTTTTTACAATAATATGGTTAAAGGCATCTGTTTAAACTATTTGAGCTATGTTTTGCAAAAATGTATAATAGTACAAACCATAAATTTGCACATGATCGGTTCACTTAAACTCAAGCTACTTCAAAAAGAAAATAGATGATAATTTCTTCACTTTGCATTGAAACACTTCAAGCCATTAGAAATGCTGCTAATAATACCATTATTTTCATTTCTTTGCTCATTGCTTTCATTTGTTGACCCTTGGTTCTATGGATTACTTAACCTATTGTCGCAATCTTCATAATCTTAGAAGGCACTGGTGTGATTTGGGTGCCATCAAAGAGTTGTAAGTTATGTTCAACACTTGACTCTAAAACACTGGTTTCTGCATCAACTGATAATCCGTTGAAGATTTGGGACTGGGATCTCAATAAAACATCGCCTGTGGGTCAACCAACTAGTGTTTGTAGCTTAACCTTGTCAGAGCATACTAATGAGAAGGTTTGGTGTTAAATTTCATAGTATTATTTGGAAATTATGTTAGTGGTATCTTCAAGTGTTTGTGCATCACAATTTAAAGTTCATTTACAAAAAAAAAAAAAAAAAAATTGTCATTTTTGGATGTTAGATAGAGCATCAATGCATTAATAATGTGATTGATTTTCTGAGACTTAATAGTGACAACAAGTTTATGGTATCTAGATTTCCTCTGCTCTAAACGATCTCATTAACTACTTTAGTTTAAAACTCCTAAGGCTGCATATCAGAAATTTGACCTGTTTTTGTGTTAAACTCGCCTTATATTTTCATTCATGTCATTTTGTTGCTCACATCTTCCACCTCTTGCTTGAACAAAACTTTGCGGTTTATAAGCTACCAATGTATATCTTGCATGTGGTTCATAAACAATTGAGGAATATACTACTATCCATTGTAGCATTTCTTAGCCCCTGCTTGTTTTCACAGTGGAGGCAAGTTGGACGTGCGGTAGTTATGAAGCTACCTCGTGGAGCTGCGACATCAGCGCATATTGGGAGTAACATCACTATGGAAATAAACATCTGCTTAGGTTAGCTTTAACTTGACAAATACAAAAATGTTAAATTAGTAATTCAGCTATTTAGGTTAGTTTAATTGCACTTGTATTGTAATTTAACATCTATTCACAATATGCTCTGAAATGAGGGTATGCATCTCCTATTATGCGATTATGTATGCACAAATTTTGTGATATGTCATATCCGTGTCTTGCAGTATTATAATCTGTAATACTGAAAAGTTTTAAAAGAATATTATGATCTAGATGAGGGAGAGGGTAGTCCTGAGTTTTTTTATTTTTATGCTTATTTTATTACATTTATTTATTTTTGTATAGCGAGATACCTAAATAATCATGAAGGTTTACTTCAGATATGGTTTGAGAGAAGTTTTGCCTTTGTTCTTTATTGAGCCGAACAGTTTTACCCTTGCAACTCAGGCCAATATCTCAATCTAAATCTACACCTTTATGATTCTAAGGTTGAATTCAACATGTCAGGAAGTAAATTCAAGTTTTCATTATGGTAAAAAAATCATAAGAGTATAGACCATAATTACAAGTTTTCATTTGAATAAAAAGCTTGTTTATATAAAATTCTTGAGGATCAATCTTAAATCAGAGAAGCGGCTTCATCGTGAAAAGGTTTAACACTGCATAATGTACATGTTAGTTACTAACTTCGAAGCTCAAGAATATACCCAAGTTTTCCATGTAAGGTACATAGTACCATAATTTTTTCTGTTTTTGCAGTCGCCCTTTGGAAGATATTTTTTATTTTTAGAATGACTAGCAAATTGCTCGCTAATGTTTATTTTTAGAGTGAAGATCAAACTTTATTCTACTTCTTTAACTCAGAGCAATGCTAGCTTGACCACTCCATGTGGCATACATCCATTGTACATCTACACACAAAAGTGACATGTAGCGATGTGGTTCCCACACACTCCTCAACTTTGTCTCTCACCCTCTCTTCTCCCTAATGCCACATGGGAGTGTACAAGGATGGTGAAAAAAGAGTAATGATATTTGAACAACTTTTTTGCTACAACTTTTGGGACAACCTTGTTGTGCTCTCTTTTCATTGGTCAAAAACAATGGAGAGAGAAAAAAGAAAAGAGAGAATGAGAAGATGATGTGAGTATGAGAGAGAAAGTTGTACAAAAATAGTTGTACAAATATCATTTCTCGTGAAAAAAAGAGCGTCAACTTATAATTAATCCTTTAACTCCTCTACCATAGTAACCAAGCAAACTGAATATGCTCACACCTCTGGTGATGATGCCTTCAAAAGAAAGAAAGCATCTTGAAAGTTTCAACTGTAATATTCCCGGATGACTATATAATTCAAGTATCATTACAGCTTGACCATGTATATATGTTTCTTTTTGTTGCCCTACAAATGGCATCCATTTGCAATGATAATGCACAAGGATAAGGATATACTATAATTTTGATGGTCATGACTCAAATGCATAATGAATCTCAAATGTGACACACAAATTTTATAATTGTCAATATTTTTTTATTTATAATTATCTATATTTAACAATAGAAGTTGGTATTCACAATAAACAACCAAAGTTCTAACTCAACGGGAAAATATGCTAAAATTGTTACAACGAATGATGTGAGCGAGGTTTGAGTCCGACTACTCTATTTATGTGTAAGTTCATAATTGTTGTTATCATCAATGAAGAAAAAAAAATTAAAAAATTAACAATTATAATTTTTGTCAAATTTTGGCACATCCAAATTCTTTAAAGGGATGTAGTGGCGCATCCAAATTCCTGTAAAGGGATGTAGCGGCGCATCTCAAAAAGTAAAAAAAAAATTAATTATAAGTCCATTTTGTGAAGTTTTAAAAAATTGTTCAACGGTTTCAAAATTAACATACATAATTTTTTATCATGTTTATATTTGACTTATCAGCAAATATTTACAAACCTTGTAATTTGTGGGATTCAAACCTCGTTTATATTATTGTGTCAACTAAAAATTTCTCAAATTAACATAAAAAGAAAAGAGACCCACCCAAAGTTTTTTTCTCTCACTCGCCACTATGATCATTCCATCTATTAAAAAACAAATATTTACAATGAACTATTTAATATAATATAAATGACACTCTTTTTCAAAGGGAAAAATAACTTTTGACAAGAACTTCTCCTTTTGTAACAAAATCGTATCCTACATCTTTCTAATGAAATCACCCTTTTTTTTTTTTTTTTTTTTTATAGAAAAAATTACTTGTCTCTCTTATAAACGTGTTTCATACCAATTGATTATTTATTTAAGAGATATTCTTGCATGAACTCTCACCCAACACATCATTTTTACATCCAACAAATAAAAAAAATGACACATGTTATTTACTTTAAAAAAAGTGTTATTTTAATTAAGGAAATGGAAACATAAATGGTGGTGGATGGTTCTTGTTGGTTAAAGAAAGTGGAAAAAGAAAGGAGAAATATTAAAAATAATGAGAAAAAATTCTGATATTAATTCTTTTTATTATTTTAATGAGGTGTTAGATTTTAGGCTTAAACCTACTTTTCACCCTCTAAGTTTGCAAAAGTAGCAATTTTGACCCCCTATTAAAAAAAATGGCAAAAGTGACCCCCATATTTACTCCCTTTTGCAAAAGCTCAATTTTGACCCAGTCAACCATATGTGGCATGCCACCTGTGTATTTTTAAATTTTTTTTTTAATTGGAAATTCCACAAGTTAATAAAACGAAATTAAAAAAAAAAGAAAAATTGGAAGAAAAATAGAGAAGGCACGTGCAAGCTCTCATCAATTATCATTTCATCAATTTTTCATGTGTTCTTCCCCAAAACTTTGATCTTCATGATTATGTATTCTTCCTCAAAATCTATATTTGAAAAACAATTTATCATCATCAATTGTTTGGTCCTAAAAAAAAATCATTCTCATTAACACTCAAATCTTCAAACTCATGAGAACCATCCAACCCATACCCAGCATACAAACACATATCTGGTGTTCCCAAAACCTTGAAATACAACCTTCAATTGAAAAAATTAAATAGATAAAAAACTGGAAAAATAAGTGGAATCGATTTGGATGAATCGAAACATAAAAAACAACAGTGATTATGTACGAAACGAAATTGAAGTGTGATTGGAAAACGAAGTGAAAATCTGAAATCGATTTGAATGAAGAGAACATATATGAGATTTGATGGGTTGAATTTTTGTGTTTGAAGTTATAAGATGATTAGAGAATGGATCTGCGAAAAAAATGAAATTAGAACAAGGAGTGTGAAATTTTTATGTTTAAATTCATTTGGTTTAATTATCATAGGGTGATGCTTCTGCTTCTGTTTGTTGGAAAGTTGTTCCTGCAGCAACAATTAATGGTTATGGAGATGTAGAAGAAGGGATTCATTGATGAAGAATACAATACTTTGGCAAATGGGAAACAACTAAATTTCACATGACCCTTCCTTTTTTTTATTTTTTATTTATTTAATCATGTAAATGATTTTGTGGCACTTTGATTTATTTTTTAATTAAAAAATACACAGTTGGCATCCTAATCACTTAAGTGATGTGACACATAAGCGTTGACCTAGTCAAAATTGAGCTTTTGCAAAAGGGGGTAAACATGGGGAGTCACTTTTGCCATTTTTTTTAGGCTTAAATATGTGTCCAGTCCCTGCAAATAGGCCTCAGTTGAATTTTAGTCCCTGTACTTACTAATCCTCCCAATTTGCCACTGCAAATATTAATCACTTAAAATTTGGTCCAAATTAGCAAACACTGCGTACGTGGCAGGTGATTAGCGACGTGGCGCTGACGTGGCGTGTAGTGAATGGGAATGTGTCAGGCTGACTCAGCTTTTTGGACGCGAACTACCCATTTTGCCCTTAATGAATCCTGAGACCGGAAAAAGACTGTTTTGCCCCTGACTTTCATCTTCCCTCTCAGTTGTTTCTGAAACACGATTTGGAGGGGAAAATTATCACACGATTCGGAATTAGAAAGCAAGCAAAACCAAAGAAAATGATAGCTCGCAAAGGAAGTTGATTGGAGAAAACGATAGCTGCGGTGGTGAAAACGATTTCGCCAAGAGTTGCGGTGCGGTGCAAACGATTTCGTTGGTGTTTTAGCTCGTTTATCGCAGGTGTGTTTGTGTTTTATTTCTGGATTTTGTAAACCCTAAAGGTTGAACTTGTGTTAGATATGTGTTAAAAACTTAATTTTTGAAATAAAAACCGTAAAAAATGTTGAAATCGTGTTTGATTTGTTGAAAACCCTGTTCGATTTATGCATACAAAACCCTAAATGTTGAACCTGTATATTTATGTTAAAAACCCTGTTCAGTTTATGCATTTTGAAAACCCTAAATGTTCTTTTCGTCATTTTTTGTACAGGTATGGGTACTATTTCTGTTGATTGTCATTATGGAGGTTGTTTTAGTAGGGACTGGTTGATAAGTTATACAGGAGGGGAGGTAAAAAGGTTTGAAGGTTTAGACCCTGATAAGTTTAGTTATTTTGAATTATGTTGGTACGTAGAAGAAGATTTGAGTATTAAAAAGGGTACATATAGGTTATGGTGGATGCCTCTTTCCGAAGTAAACTTTAGGGTTGTTAAGTTAGATGCTGATGTTAGTGAGATGAAGGAATATGCTTTGAAAGTAAACAAGCCAATTAACTTTTTTGTAGAACATGATGTTGATGAAGTTAGTAGGTTGGTGGATGTTCCAAACTGTGTTACTGTTAGTAATAGGGAAGTTGGACAAAGTTCTGAGGTTGATGTAAATGGAGAAGGACTAGAGAAGGAAAAGGTAGATAAGAAAGGAAAAGGTGTGTTGGTGTGTTCTGATGATGAGAAGTATGGGAGCAGTGAAGATGAGTCAGATGGTGAATATTTTGATGATAGTGAGAATGATAGAGCATTGGGGGTTGATGATGGGTTTGGAGAATTTGATATAATCAAAGAAGGGGGTGAAGGAGGGGCATATGAGAAAGGTTCCAAAACCAAGGAAAAATCAAAGGTTGAAAAAGAAGATGATTATGATCCTGAGTGGGAGAGAGAGTATGAAAGTGATGAACTTTATTCAGATGACCCTGATGAGTCAGACTCTGAAAGGGGACCAAGAGCATATGTGTTTAAGATGAGCCAACTAACACCAGCCTTTAAATTCACAGTTGGTATGGACTTTAAGTCAATTGTTGAGTTTAGAATGGCCATCAGGGAGTGGAATGTATTAAATGGATATCAAATTAAGTTTGCGAAAAATGACAAGGAAAGGTGTAGGGTAGAGTGTAAGGAGAAACACAATGGGTGCAAGTATGGGGCCCACTGCAGCAAAGTGGCAAACAGCCATACATATAAAATAAAGACATTGGGTATGGCCCACACATGTGGTAGGTCATTAGATAACTCTAGTGCCAATGCAAACTGGTTAACCAATATTGTTGTGGAAAAAATGAGGGGTAGTGGTGAACAAAAGGTCAAAGATATCATGAAAGATCTGAGGAGGCAGTATTCTGTTGGGGTATCATTTCATACAGCTTGGAGTGCAAATAAGAGGGCTACTGAAATATTAGATGGTGATGCAAAGAAACAATACACTCTACTATGGAGGTATGCAGCTGAGTTAAAGAGGGTGTGTAATGGGAATAATCTCAAGCTTAATGTTGAAAGAACTTTGTTAACCAATCAACCAAGATTCAGCAAGTTTTACTTTTGTTTTGATGGTTGCAAGCAAGGTTTTTTGGCTGGCTGTAGGCCATTTATTGGAGTGGATGGGTGTCACTTGAAAACTAAGTTTGGAGGTATATTATTAGTTGCTGTTGGAAGAGATGCAAATGACCAATATTTCCCATTAGCATTTGGAGTTGTTGAGAATGAAACCAAAGAGACATGGAGGTGGTTTTTAACTTTACTGCTTGAAGATATTGGAAACAAGAGATGGGTGTTTATTTCAGATCAACAAAAGGTATTTATGATTAACTTAAACTTAATTTGAAGTTGTGTTTAATTTATTTCTTTATGATTAACTTATCTTAATTTGTTTGTATGATTCAGGGATTGATGAGTGTGTTTGATGAATGGTCTGATAGAATTGAACATAGATACTGTCTTAGGCATCTATATGCCAATTTCAAGAAAAAATTTGGAGGAGGAACTTTGATAAGGGATTTGATGATGGGTGCAGCAAAGGCTACATATAGACAAGGTAAAAGCATAAGTGATATTTTAATGTTTTACTGCATAATTTGGGTTTTACTAATAAGGGGTTTCACTGAATGTGTATATGTTTGTGTTTTACTGCACAGCTTGGGCTGTTAAGATGGAAGAGCTGAAAAAGGTGGATGTGAAAGCATGGGAGTGGGTAATGGGACATGATCCTAAATTATGGTGTAAGCATGCATTTTCATATTATCCTAAGTGTGATGTATTAATGAATAACATTTCAGAGGCATTTAATGCTACTATTTTATTAGCTAGAGATAAGCCAATCCTCACAATGGCAGAGTGGATTAGAACATACCTCATGAATAGGATGTCAAAACTTAGGAATAAGTTAAGTAACTGGCAAGGTGATATCATGCCTATGCCAAGGAAAAGATTGAACACTGAGATTCAGAAATCTGGAAACTGGATAGCAACATGGGGAATAGGTGATGAGTTTGAGGTTGAAATGGTGGGTGGTGGACATAGGTTTACTGTAAACACTGCAAATAGGACATGTAGTTGTAATTTTTGGGAGTTGGTAGGTATACCTTGTAGGAGGTGCTTCCACCAACTTATAAAAAAGGGCCTGGGAGACCAAAGAAGCTTAGGAGGAGGGAGCCTGGTGAGGCTAATCAAACACAAGGCAAGTATAGCAGAGCAAACACAAGCTACAGATGTACAACTTGTAACAAATTTGGGCACAATGCAAGAGGATGCAAGAGTCAGACAGTTGACCCTGAAGCACAAAAAAGGAAGGTACCATATTACTTTCTTCATTAGATTCAACTTGTAATAATAATTAGATTCATTATTTGCTTGCTGTTTTCTAATGCATACTATGTTTAATGTTAAATGACAGAGGAAAGCACCAAAAAAAACAAGGCAAGAGCAGAATGAAGGGCAATCAGAGCAAAGTTATGGGCAAACAGAGGGGAGAAGCCAGGTTCAAAGTGAAGTTGTAAGGCAAGGTGAAGCTCAAGTTGAAGTTGGTCAAGCACAAGTTGATCAAAGGCAAGCACAACCACAACATTCTCAGGCAACTCAAGTTGAAAGTAGTCAGGGATCTATAAGTACTATGATGGGTGAGAGAGTTGAGCCAGTCAAGAAGAAGAGAAAACTTGTTAAGGGACTTCCTAAATTAAACCCACCAAAACAGGTAAACCCTCCAAAACAGGTACCCAAACCACCTGTTGCATTTATGAGAACAAACCCACTTGCACCAACACAAACACAAACTGTCATTGAACCATCTGCAACAATACACACCACAGTTCACACTGGTAGGACCTCACAAACAATTGTGGCACCATCTGCAAAAGTCAACACAGTTGTACAAGCTCACCCAAACACAATTAACATTGTTAAGCCTAGTGCAAAGGTCTACACCAATGTTAAGACTACCAACACATCTCAAACAACTGTGAAACCATCTGTTGATGTGAGTACAACGGTAAACACATCAACACACTCAAAAACATATGTTAAACCATATACCATTGTGAAAACTATTTGTGAACCTGTGCTAAAATCTGTTCCACCCAAACCATCTGTTGCACCAACACAAGCACCAAGACAAGCAAAGTCAGAAGGTAAGAAGCTTGACTTAGGTAAAGTGAGGAGAAGTCGTAGGAATGTTTGGAGAACTAATGCTAACAAGAAGGGACCAGGAAAGAAGATGGATGACCCAATTGATATAGTTGATGATTGTAATGCTGATGCTCAGAAGGAGACTGATCCCCCTGTCAAAGTTGTCCCAGAGGCAAAGCTTGGATCATGTCTAGGCCTCATTAGAAAAGTTGACACCATCAAATATGTTTAATGTGTTTTAATTAGTTGGTTTTAACTGTGTATGCAACTTGAATGGAATTATGCATACCCTTTTGGTTAAGTATTAAGTGGTTAAATATTTTGGTTGTAATTCTTGGCTAAGACCAAGTAATGTTGACAGATTATGGGTTACACCCTTTAAGTATCCTAGTTAACTATTTTGGTTGTAATTCTTGTCTATGCACAAGTTATGAACAAGTTCTATGTTGACATCATCTATTATTAATGTAAAATATTTATGCTTTATAAAATTCCATATGATGTATGTATGTCAACAGGTTCAATCACAACTAAATTTAATTCATAACATCACATTTTATCAAACCAAACCAACATATTACACATTGTCACATTACAAGTTCAAATAAACACATACACATTACATAAACACCACAAACACAAACACATTGTTATCTAAATCCCAAACACATTACATTACAACAAACACATTACTAATCATATTCCAACTTTTCCACTTAATTCACTACTTCTTTGCATAGCATACCACAAAGAACACCCAGCTAACTATAACAAACAACTTCAACCAGTAAAATTTCTTCTTTTGTTGCACCAATTTCATCTTCATTTTTTCTTTCTTCTCGTCCCACATTCCCTGCAAAGTTTCTGCACAGTTACACTTCTCTGACCTAGTCTCCACATTTGACATTCCCTGCTTAACTTCTTCGACCTCGACCACCGCTTTCGACGACTCTTTTCTTGGCTGCTCAATTGATGCATTTGATGGAGTAGCTGACACTGTAACAAAAGGTCTCGTAGAAGGACCAAGTTCATCATCCCAAATCAACAAATTACATTTCCTTGCTTTCTGTGCATCATGAACAACATTCCAACAACCCATTAATTTTAATTCTACAAAAACTACATAATAAGCTTTAAGAACACACTAACCTGCCAATTGCGACACTTCCAAAACCTACGCCCCTGATTATCTACAGTATTTGCAATGTAGATCACCATAGGTTGATGACAATAGCACACAGGAAGCATTCCACGCGAGGTCTGCATCTCTTCAGGTGGGTCTTTACGATAACAAGTTACCCAGCCCATTGAGTAAGAGTCTTGGGTGGAAGTTGCAGTTGACGACATTTTTTGGAGCTAAAAACGAACCAAACCGGATTTAGATGTTACGAATTGATTATTGCAAAAGGATTTGGTGACAAAATCGAACAATAATATGTTGGTGAAATTAGGGTTCTTGTGAAAATGGAGGAAGAAAAATAGAGGAAGAAGAAAGAAGAACAAGTCGTGAAAGAAGAAGAGAGGGAAGATATGAAAGTGAGGGGCAAAACAGTCTTTTTCCGGTCTCAGGATTCATTAAGGGCAAAATGGGTAGTTCGCGTCCAAAAAGCTGAGTCAGCCTGACACATTCCCATTCACTACACGCCACGTCAGCGCCACGTCGCTAATCACCTGCCACGTACGCAGTGTTTGCTAATTTGGACCAAATTTTAAGTGATTAATATTTGCAGTGGCAAATTGGGAGGATTAGTAAGTACAGGGACTAAAATTCAACTGAGGCCTATTTGCAGGGACTGGACACATATTTAAGCCTTTTTTTTAATAGGGGGCCAAAATTGCTACTTTTGCAAACTTAGAGGTGAAAAGTGAGTTTAAGCCTAAATTTTAATTGATTGTGTGGAAGAATGATGTATTGGATAAGAGTTCTCGTATGAATTTATCTTTATTTAAAACACTGTGAAATCAAGCATTTTGTCAAAAAAAAAAAAAAAAAACATTTGGTTCTCCCGTGTGACCTAATAATATACTTTCACATTTTGACTCTTCGGACCAACTAGTATGTCACTAACACGTAGTTACACTTAAAAGACACTAACTCCTTTTCAAAAGTGCCTTTAGAATTTGAAAAATTAATTATAGGCTTAATTGATCATTTGGTCCCTTAACTTAATTCTTTATTTCGAATTGGTCCCCTAACTATTAAACGTTTCAAAATGGTCCCTTATCTTTATTTTAGTCATTATTTTGGTCCTATTTTATTAATTTTAAACCTCTTAAAAAGAAGACTGTTGGATTAAGGAGGTCCATCGGATCTAACGGTGTATCACCAACACATAATTTATATTGGTTTTTTCTTCTTCTTCCTTATCTTCATCTTCTTCATATAAACATCATCAACATTCATTAACCATAAACCCATAAAAATCATGAATCAAACCAACAACTAACAAACACAAAAAATCAAACCCAATCTTTTCCCTCTTTCAGATGCCAAAAGAGGAGGTCCGTGAAACTGAGGAGCGTATTTCTTCAATCTCTCAGAATGGGTATGATTGGGTTTGATACATAAGAACAATTTTGGTCAAAAACTCAATACCAACTGTAGCTTTAGATTTCAAATGAAACTCATTTCTATCAAACCTATTCAAAAGCTGAGATTTTCCAACACCAGAGTCACCAATCGTAACAACCTTGAACGTACAATCAATACCCTCATGATCCAAATCACTATGAAACTGACTCATTATCTTTTTATGTGATTTTCAATGACCCTTTTGAAAACTGAATGTGATAATGCAAAACCCACCTTGGATCTTAACTGTTTGATGCATAAAAATTGGGTTTTGTGTGCACATGTCTTTTGTGTTCTATAGAAAGTGGTTTCGTAAGAGAAGAGAAAAAGTGTGGTTGATGAGGCAATTTGGGTGTGTTAATGTTATGCTTCTTTTGTGCGATGATGGAAACGATTGAGTTTGATTTTTTGTGTTTGTTAGTTGTTGGGTTTGATTCATGATTTTTTTTTGGGTTTATGGTTCATGAATGTTAATGATGGTTATGGTTATATGAATGAGATGAAGATGAGGAAGAAGAGGAATAAAGCAGTATAAATTACGTGTTGATGATATACCATTAGATTCGATGGATCTCCTTAATCCAACGGTCTTCTTTTTAAAGAGTTTAAAATTAATAAAATAGAACCAAAACTATGACTAAAACAAAGATAAATGACCATTTTAAAACCTTTAATAGTTAGGGTACCAATTTAAAATAAAGAATTAAGTTAAGGGATCAAATGATCAATTAAGCCTTAATTCTAACACTCCCAAGCTCAATTGTGTGTCAATTAGCCACGTCTATTAACTAGGATTTAAATTTAATCTTATCTTGATACATATAAAGTCCTTGCAACCCACCAACAAAAACATATATATTTTTTCATGAATGAGATTAATATTCCCTTAAAAAAAAAAATAGATTAATATTAAAATTATTTCTTATTTATCTGTATTGAAATGTTAAAAACAAAATCTTTCAAACATTTACTTCAATAATCACTCATTTATTTGATGAAATTCGTATAAATTTTATCATTAATGTGAGATTTTTTTGAAAAGAATCATTAATGTAAGATTCATTTCTATCTAAAGTGTAAGATTAACATGAGTTTCATATAATAAAAAAAAGCATACATTAGAGTGTTAAGAAACTTTGTATTTTTAAGTTAAAAACAAATAAAAGAAGGCGGGAGGAGGGGGGAGGGCAGGCAGGCAAATGCATGTGGCGCCAAAAGCTGGGTGTCAGATTGGATAGAGAAAGGGGAATCCAATTCAACAATTGAATTTTGAAATAAGAAAATCCAAAGGGTAATGTAATCACATGGGTTACCGAAACATAAGGCTGGATAGTGAACCCCACCTCTTTCAAATATGGCATTTTCCTCCATTACCGGTATAACCGGTTGCCTCTCTCCTCTTTTCTCTCTCCCACACACACCTCCAATAACCGCCTTTTAAACCCCCCACTCATCACTCTCCGTCGCTCCTCTTGAACCATTTCTCTCTATCTCTGCGCGTCTTTTCTTCATTTCACACACAGAGAGAGAGACGCTGCAGAGACAAAAACAAAGACAAATATATCACTCATTATTGACATGGCTTCATCTAAACATTCATTCGGATTCGGAGTTATGGCTATCATTGCCACTCTCATTTTCACGATTTCATTCCCTGCCGCTGTTCAAGCTCAAACTCTTGCCCCTGCACCTTCTCCTACCAGTGACGGTAACTTTCTCTCTCTCTCTCTTTTTCTTCTTAGATCTCATCTATTATACCAGATCTATTTTCCTAGATCTGGATTTTCTGTATTTACATTTTACGTTACATACAAAGTTTCCATTTCACGTTATTTCCTCTTATTTTGAAAAAAAATAAAAAATCAGCTGCAATATTATTTAGTACTTGCATTGTATTTATTTATTTCTGATGAATTATTATCAGTTTTTAATGTTTAAATATGATTAAATATTATTTAGTACTTGCTTTGTTCCTTAACTTACAAATGTCATGCAATTTAGCCCCTTGAGTATTCTTTGTTTAATTTTGATCCTTTCTAAGCTATGAACATTTAACAAAACATCTAATATTTGCATGTTAAATGATAAAAAATGAAATAATGCAACACTATTTAAGTGATCAAAATGAAAAAACCTTTATTGACGAAAGGAAACCTAAAATTGATTTAAGTGGTCAAAAGTGTAATTTAACAAAAAAAAAAAGTTTTTATATGTCAGTTTATTAGGTCATGTATGGAGTCGGAATTAGAAACATTTTTTGAATTTGAATTTGTTTCTCTAAAAAAACAAATTTTGAATTTGCAGAGGGACTAAATCTAAACAAAAAAAAAAAAAACCTTACTTATAAAACTAAAAAATGCATGATTGTAGGGACTAAAATAATATTTATACTTTTTAAAAATATAAATATATACCACTGTGTTTTGATAAATTTTCATCAGTTTTTAATATTGTTTTTGTAATGTGTTATTCAGGGTCATCGGTTGATCAAGGAATAGCTTATTTGTTGATGTTGTTGGCGCTGGTACTTACGTACATCATTCATTCGGCTGATATTTCATCTACCTTCTGAATTGAATGTTGATTTGTGAAAGATGGTGTTGTGTTTTTTTTTATTAATGACTTATGATTAATAATTAACGTGTTTGTAGAACGCGGAGGAGAGGGGTATATGTAATAATGATAGATTGAGAGGTGTTTATGTTTGTTTTCCTAGTCAAGAAAAGCATATGATTCCTGACATTGGTCGTTGTAGTTTAGTACCGATGTTACATTTATCATTTATGTAAGTGGTGACCGGCCTAGGTATTATTATTATTGCAATCTTGTCAATGTTATTTTCTCCTGGTAATTTAATACCATCATCTTTTTTTTGTTATTTCGAATGCATAGTGCATAGCCAATCTGATTAACAACCAGGATTTGTCAATAGATTACGAGCAGTGCTATATGAACGAGAAATTTGACTTGTCAAAATCACAAAAAATCATGACGGCATTTGTCATCCATCGGTGAAGAGAATCGGATAAATGGACAGTTGCATAAATGGAGCAGATCTGCACTCCAAAGTTTCACATTGAACATGCAAATTTTCACAACCCAAATATGATGAAAGTTAAGTATGATCCATTAAAGACCACATACATCCATTAGAATGCCAAAATTTCTATTCATGATTCAACTTAGAAACACGTTTTTATTTTAATAATGAAAAGATGGTGTGTGTTCACATGGGAAGGTTGATTCCTTTCCTATGTCATAGGAAAGGTGAACTATGGTCATAGATATAATATATTAATAAACAAATTGAATGGCTAGGATTTACAACCTATTGATGACTTTTTGTTTTTAAAAATTTCACAAAAAAATTGACCCCACCACTTCCCTTACGCAACAACATCACCACCAATCTCGTTTTAATCAATTGAATTATTCAGTTTCCCTTCTCAGAAGTTTCAATTCGACTTCTCCTAAGTCCCTCATAAAATTGAATTTTCCAGATCCCTTATTCAGAAATTGCAACTCTTCAATCCGTTTTGTTGTTTTAAAAAATCAAAATTACTGATATTAAAATTATATGGAAAAGCTATGGCTGTTTATGGTTTTGGAGGTAATGGTACTAGTTTTACGGCCACAAATTGTCGAATTTGTCATAGGGGGAGTTTATGGATGGGGAGAAAGTTAAATTCAACAATAAATAGATTAGTGAAAGCAGATCGAAATTAATTGAAAAAAATTCCAAATGCTTCAAACACAGGGGCAGAAACAATGATAAGCTAAAATGAAATAAATTCAAAATTATTGAGGATGATTGTTCATAAGATTCAGATTTTTAACAAAGTGTAAATCAAATATTAGTTTAATATTGCATTCAATTATTTTTGTTAAAACCAACAAATCAAAAACAACCTCTTTCACTGCCACGTGTCAGTTAAAACTCACATGGGAAAGGAATCACCCTTCCCATGGAAAATGCCACCTGAAAAGATAGCTTCGTTAAGAAAAAATAAACTACAGCCGAATTACAACCTGCAGCATATAGCTAATATGGGACATGACCCATCCAAAGTTTTAGATCCTACACTTTTTGATAGACTGGCAAGGTTATGAGCTAGTACAATGTTCAAATGTTGCCTAACATGATTGACACTCCTTCAACAACAAAAAAAAATTATTGACATTGACACACACTAGTTGAGCCATTGATAGCTTACACAATTGAGTCAAAAGTGGCAAGACAACAATTAGAAGTCAAGCATTTGACAATAATTAGAAACACATATTGTAGGTGGCATTTCACATGGGAAAGTTTAATCTTTTCCCACCATGGGACAGTTAATTTTTATGGTGAGATTAAAGAGGAACACTGATTTTACTATAGTCTAACTACACTATATTATTTTACTTGTCTTCAACCTCTCATCCATGATAACAACCTAAAGAATTCTTCCAACCTCACCAATCAAAATTCTTTCACCCTGCAACTATCCTCCTAGGTATATTAATTCTTTCACCCCATCACTTTTTTAAAAAATTCCTTCTTTTTCAATTTCATCGACCAAAACAATAAACCCATTTGAATTTTATGCGAGATTATAATGATGGAATCTATTGGGTTTTAATTTTGCAACTAACTAAAGTTGCAAAGACAAAGATATAACCTTCGACATGCAATTCTTCTTCAAGCTTAGTGATTTCTAGCAACAAAATACCATGAAAATAACCCATAAAAAAATAAAATTTCAGCACCATTACAGAGAAACCAAAACTCCCTTCACCTTCTCATGATGTTTCGAATTAGTTTGCACCCAAATTCCTCATATTGAGATTTTATTTTCTGGGTTGCACCAAAAGTTCAGTGACTTTGAAGAATTTTGATTGGTGAAGTTGGAAGAATTCTTTGGGTTGTTATCATGGATGAGAGGTTGAAGACAAGTAAAATAATATAGTGTGGTTAGACTATAGTAAGATCAGTGTTCCTCTTTAATCTCACCATAAAAATTAACTGTCCCATGGTGGGAAAGGATTAACCTTTCCCATGTGAAATGCCACCCATATTGTATTGGAACAAATCATAATTCAATTTCAACTTGCAAAAAAGTTCTCTATGTTAAGAAAACCGATGTAAACTATCAATCTTTTTCTTTAATCCTATGTTACCAACTATAATTAAGGTGTGAAAGAAAGTAAACATCTAGCAACATCATAACATTCAATTATGAAAGGTAGCCTTTGATTTCACCTTCCATTCAACTTCACACTTGAAACCAAAATATTATTAGAATCAGAATTATTTGTGGATATATCATATATGTGAAAGTAACAATTTATGCACATCAAAACAGATCAAAATGGTAAAAATGAAGGAGGTTAATGGGAGTAGATGTTACATGAAACTATGAATTAAAAGGGACGGGGAAAGCTTTGATACCAATACATAATTAAGCCTTCTTGCTACTCGGATTAGTTTCCTGCTGTTCCTGCCCAGCTAGGGAAAATTTCTTCACTTTCTGTTGATGCAGAAAACAAAACGAACTCAAATAAAACAGAAGAAAGCACAAAAATACACAACTCTGTTCAAATATCTGTAATTCTGCATGCATAAACTCAAATATATCAATCCATTGAGTTGGAAGTGAAAGGAAAAGCCATTAACAGTAAACTCGTAAGTGCATAATTGTATGGCATCCATTGAGAAGAAGGACAACAAATATGAATTAGATTAAAGTGTTTTCATATTATGTTTGATATACCATATCAAATGCAAATCACATGATGTCATGTTTGTACTGCTTTCGTATTCTGTTGCTGTTGTGCCCAGCTAATTATCATACCGGATGAGGTCAAATAAGGCCAATGCAGTACTTATTCAAACTTCCATTGCTAAAAATACCTCAAATTGACCATTGCACTCTTAGATTCTCTAAATGATTGATATTTAATAGAGAAATGCAAGCTAGTGTTCTTAAGGGCATTGATATCAAAATCATTTGTAAGTTTATCTTTTGAAATTACTTAACATATTGAATGCTGTTAATTTTTAATGAAAATTTTCTATTTGTTAATTCTTTAATGGACCTTCAAAAACCATAAAATGATACGACAATGGAAGAAAATAAAAGGATGCAAAACTTATTATCCCCTGCTCTTTCCACAATTATCTAAAAGAGGTGTTCTCAAACATATCAATCGTGCAAATTTGCCAATTTAACATCCCTAATCAACACTGAGAAAATACTCTAGGGAAAAACAAACATTAATTACAATGAGCCAAGTGACAACAGTATGCAGGAGCAAGAGAAATGTCATGAATTCATGCTTGTAACTTGATAGTTTATATTTTGAAAAATAAAAAATGTAGTACTAAGCTTAGAGTTGGATGCAACAATGGTACTTCATAAGGATAAAATGCAGTCATAAAAAGGAGTTAGGAAAATATAAAAATTCTTAAAGCATTTCAGTTCTCAGGAAAATACTGTTGTCTTGACTTCATTATATCCTTCTTAATACTCTCTCTCTCTCTCTCTCTCCAACACAACATCATCGTCTTGTTATTCCCGTGTTGGTTCTTCGCCATCCAACACTATCCCATACAAAAACTTAAAAAGACCTAAAATTGAACCGGACCTTAACATATGAACATTGGGAAAAAAATCCTTAACTCTTTTCAACCAAACAGATCATGCATGAATTACAAAATTTAATTAACATACCTCCACAAGGTTCAAAACTAACTCGTAAAGATTCAGAAAAGATGAAAGTGAAGTAACAGAGAGGAAAAGGAGTACCTTGGAGAGTACACACTCGCGCAATGAATTCAAAAGAGCGAGGCATTTATCTTTATCGTACGACGGAGAATCTGTAACGCAATTCAGCAGATCGAGAGCTTCTTGGCCGCACACTGGTTTCGCACCACCTTCGTCCATTCTCAATTTTTAGGGTTTTTGAGTCAAATTTGAAGATTTTTCAATTACAAGCTAAAAACCCTTCGTGTTGCGGCGAATTGAGTTTGTCTTACACCAATTTCACTAAACTGTTGCTAGCACTCCTTCATTAAAAAAATTGACTCATCTCATTTCACTTTTCAATATAAAGTTAATTTTTTTTTTTCTATTATAACATTAATTAATATTACTTTCACTACTCCCAATTCAATATATTTTACTTTGTATTTATGATAAAGAAGAATGCACCAATAATTGACAAGGACACTCAAACTCATTTTTTTCTCTCTTTCACATATACTCCCCCCGTCCTGAAATATAAGCAAAAAAAGGCAAAAAAAAATTAAAGTTGACCAATTTTAATCTAGTGTTCTAAAATTACCCTTTTACATTTATGGAGCATGAACATTGAAGTTCAATTACCTAAGCGTGTTTAAGGAGTATTGGAATTGGAATGCCACTAATATTAAGTACCTGCAATAATTAAGTGTATTGGAATCATGGTTTACGGTATTGAAATCAACAGGATTACAACTATTTAGTGTATTGAAATCACATGATAGTATTCATACTTCTTTCTCCATTTGAAGTTTAATATTCTTCTTTTATCTCTATCACACAAAAATGGCAGGACATCAACCTTTGTTTGATGGACCATCATTTGATTTGGGAATTGAAGAAGACACAGAGAATTTGTCACTTCTTATTGTGGAAGACACATTAGATAAAGAGGTGGAGAGTGACCAAGATCAAGAAGTAATTTCTCAAAATGATAACGAGGTCAAATGCAAAAAAACAAAGTCATCAAATGGAATGGAAGGTGAATCTAATGCAAGGGAGGAGAAACATGGTTTAGATTTGCAAGTTATTGAACCCTATGATATAAGGTTTTTGGATTTGAACAGGGTTGTTTTGGATTTGAATAAATTTCCAGAAGAGGGATTGGACTTTGGATATGAAAATGAAGAATTGAATGAAGAGGTTCATTGGTGGCTGAAGATTTTTGTGGATTCTTCATACTAGACGTCATTGAAAATAAAGCAAGGCAAATTATGAATAATTATGTTGTGTTTCTTTTCTATCTTTGGCTAATCATTCATAATTTGATACTACATGAAATTGAATGAATTGTATCTTCTTCTATTATTTGAATGAATGGAATTGGCTAATATCTTCAGCTTATGAGTCGTTATTATTTGTTTATGGGTATTTGAAGAATAAACACAAACACTATTTATACTATTGCATTACAAAATTCTCATTATTCCAGAAAAATTAAAATAAATAACCATAAACAGGGTTCAATACTACTACTGCACCGCAAACAAAAAGAGTACGAAGAAATTGAAAACAAATCAATTTCCTTTATTTTACTAAGGCTAATTAGTTGCATGTAGTAAACTCAATTCATTGTTCACAAAAACACAAAACATAGCTAGTATCATCCAAACAAATCTTGATCACAAACAAAGCTTGATCACGATAAACTTCCGCACCAGCCTCCTCAAACAATACCACACGCCATCATCAATCAATATTTGAATACCTAAATAAGCAAAAGTCCATCATAAAATTACCTACTCGATCACTTTGAAACAAGGAAAAAATATTAGCATAGAAAAATTACCTTACTGAACATTGTTTAAGTATTCCATAGTTTCAGTGACCAAGTGCCAATCACAATCTAGGGTAGTGGGTAGCTTGTCTTGTCTAAAAAGCGCAACTTTTTGCATATGAGGAGCTTTGTAATCATTATTTCCTTTGGCCTTCATTATCTCAATCATGCCTAATTGGAGCGACAGAAAAATCTTGTTTGAATCTATACTAGAAAATGTGTCAAAGGCATTTTGCACAGCTTGGATAAGCTCATTGACTGTTTTGGTCACTTCCCTTTGTTGCAAAGACTGAATAGCACTAAAAAAACCCAAGTCCAAAGCATTCAAGTCCGGAGAATTTGGTGGTTGACAAGTCAGACGAATATCGAACCCACCTTCAGAAGCCGCTGCACAAAATTCTGCATCGTCTACACGTATATGACACAGTGCATTATCTTGTTGTATGTAAATGGTTTCACCTACACTTTCACGCAGCCATTTTTCTTTGATTGCCGGTAAAACCTTGTTTATCAAGAACCAACGATACACTTCTTTAGTTATGGAAGTAATCGGTTTTGTAACAAGTGTTCTTGTTGCCCTATTGACACTTGACCTTATTGCAGGTACTTCATGAACTAGGGGAAACATGCCTATTTTACATGAAAACGTCTCGTTACCATCACTGTCAAATCTAGGTCGAGCCACTGCGGCTAAAACCATGACCTTAGTAATGTAGTTTTTGTTTTTGCACGTACGATGTGGGTCAGCCTCATATGATAAAAGGTAATATTTCTTGTTTTTTTTAGTCATTTCAAACCATTTTTCATCGATATGGACGACATTATACATTGACTTAAACTTCGGTTCTTGAGGAATGCTACTATCCTCGAGATTGGACAAGCAAAATCTAAGACGACTTTTCATATCGTTTTCATTCAAATGTGGCTTTAATGGACTTGAAATTCGTCGTAAAATCCCTTCTTTTTTGTTTCTCAGCAATATATTCTTGTTAACACCTATGGCATGTCCTAGTGCTTTATATGTAATGCGCTTATCTAACGGCACGTCACGCGCTTTTTCCATATCAACCTCAATTCTTTTTCTACCACAATTTTTTGTTTTTTATGGCGAGCATCTCCACTTTGACGTATTTGTTTCAAAACTCGATAATGACATCTTTAGAGACCGAATAAGTTGAAGCCAATCTTACCACAGTGTCGCGTTTGAGCTTGCCATTATGACTTTCGCTTAACAATATCTGAGCAACGGCCTCTCGTTCGGTATTACTCAGAAATGAACGCTTTCCTTTAGATGGTTCTGTCTCACATGGATAAATCAAAGATAAATTAAAACTTAATAAATAATGTTACAAGATAAAACCATCATTACAAATACTCCTTTCGTGTTATTAAAACATAACTTAAAACTTAAAAATGATAATGGTAGTTATAACAGGGTAGTAATAACAGGGTAGTAACAATCATGAAATCTGAGTATGATTTAACAAGGTAGTAACATGGTAGTAACAATCATAAATCTAAAACTATGAAACACCATAAGAACTCCTTTTGGATTAAAGGGTAGTAATAACAATACAAATCTAACATGTGAAATTGCATGAAACACCTTCGTCGAATTCATCATCACCATCATGTTCATCTTCTGAAATTGCAGCATCTTCTGAAATTGCAGCACCTCCTTCATCATTTGGATCATGTTGAGCTTCTAAAACTGCAGTACCTCCGCCGATAATTACAGTCTCGCGGTTTTCCACGTCACCTCCTTCATCATTTGGATCAGGTCAAGCTTCTAAATCAATATCTAAAGACATGTTTAAATCAATTTCTAAAGGCATGTTTGTTAAATTGAGGTAAGAAAAACTGGATAGTTCACTAGATATTTAAATGTGAAATTTTAATTTAATAGGCGGGAATGATAATTTTCATTTAGCGGGTATAAAATCCATTCAAAAAATTTCGTTAAAAGGAGGATATTATTAGAAGTTTTGATTTTAGTTGGTGGTGCAGACTACAAGTATCTGTCATTAAGACTAGGTAGTAGAGGGATAGTTGCATGGAATACAAATAGTGCACGTGATTAATAATGTGTCACTGATGAAGTGTTTTTGTTTTCAATGTGTGTAAGGGTAAATTAGGAATATTGAATTTTTATTTGATAAAATTTAGAGTAGTCAATGAATAATGATTGATTTTCTTAATAAGTGTGTTTTTATTTTTTTTGCTTATATTTCAGGACGGAGGGAGTACATTTTTTCTTAATAAGTGTGAAATGAGTCAATGACTAAGTTAAAATGGGACGGTAAGAGTATTAATTTATTTAATATTCGTGAGTTTAATTCAGTTGGTAAAGATATTTCATTTTATATGCAAGGGTCGGGGTTCGAACTCCGGACAGTTCACTTCTCCACACAATTAATTATGTGAGCTCTAGCCACTAGACTATTTGGAAAAAAAAATATTTAAGTCAAGGTTAAATAAGTTTTTTATCGCTATAATATACCCCTCCGTCCCAATTTTTGTTTTCTTTTGAAATAAATTTTATAGAAAAATGTAAAAATAATGTTCATTGATTATTGCTTATGGAAAAATGAAAGAGAGAAAAAATTGAATGTAATTTACATTTAATTTCATGATAATAAACAAAAGGTTATTTTTTAGAAAAGATGAGTTTTAAAAAAACAAGATTAAATAGGATAAAAATTTGCCTTTTTTGCTCATATTTTAGGATAAAGAAATTGTGTTTTTTCCTTACATTTTAGGACGAAGGGAGTATCAAATTTGTTTTTTTTTTTTGGTTTAGTGTCTAAAAATTTATCTATGAGGTAAATAAGGGAGGTGTTTTTTTTATCGCTATAATATACCAAATTTGTTTTTAATCCTTAAAAAAAATTGCATATTTACGTCTTGTAAAATAAATGGTTATTCAAAAACATTTACCATAAATTTTCATTCACCGTCAAATTTGATTCTTTTAATTATTTTTAAACTTTTATATTTTTAAATGACATTTAAAGCTTGTTTAAATCTTGTGTCCTTAATACTTTTTTCGACATACGAGCTAAAAATGAATTTTTGGTTTAGAAAGTGTGAGACATTAATTGTTTATTTAAAGGATTTGGTTTAAACCATGTGTAGATACTAATGCTTAGATATAGGGTTAGATTTGCATTCGTATCCAACTATTTGATTATATGTCATTGATCAATCTGCTATATTTTGCTAAGTAATGAAAGTCGATAAGATATATCAATGTACGATGAAAGATAGATTAAGGTATAATTGAAATAGGAGTATTATATAATCGATTACGAAAGGACGTTAGAAGATTAGTTAAAAGAGTTTAATCCCGACAATATGATATCTCTCTATTCTTGCTTCATCACTTACGTTGCACAAGCCACAAATCATATGTTTAAACAATTTACTTTTTCATACTCAAAATCATTTTAATTGTTGAACACTTATGGTATGACACGAGTCTATGCGAATTCAATATTTATTTTTGATAAACTAACATACTTAATGTTGTGCGAAATATAGAAAAATCCATACCAAATATAAATTTCAAGGTTTTTCATGACTTTGCGATATATTGAAGATTTTGAAGGATAAATTTGCTTTTCAAGAGCCTTTTATATAGAGCAAATAGTCACTTTAATCCTGATTCTGCACCTCGCTGTCACATAGATCTCTGACTCAGGATTAAATACAAACAAGTTCCTGACTCTACACTTCCGTTATTACTTTAGCCCTGCCGTTAAAAAAACTGTTAAGTGATGATGTGGCACGTTGACAAGGAGTATGATGTGTCACAGGGATTAAAGTGAAAGTAAAAAATGGTCACTTTGGTCCATGAATCGAAAATCAATATCAACAATTTACTGTTAGATCCCCGACTATGTATACTTATTGTCAGTTAGGTCCCTGAATCGAAAATCAATATCCTCAACTTACTTTTAGGTCCCTGACTATATATACTTACTGTCAGTTAGGTCCCTTACAGTAAACACGAAATTTCACTAAGATCCTTGGCAAGTTGTTAGTTTAACATGCTACTTCCGGACAACACTAAGGTATCTAATTATAACTCTTGATTATTCTATGGTTGATATTAATGACTTAATAGTTATGTTAAGGAAACATTTATTATTAAACTATGGAATCATTTTTATAAGTGTTATAATAAAATTTTGGTATTTAGCTTAGATATCTTAGTGTTGTTAGTAAGGAGCATGTTAAACTAACAACTTGCCAAGGATTTTACCAGTAAGTTGAGGATATTGATTTTCGATTCGGGGACCTAACTGAGAGTAAGTATACACAGTCAGGTATCTAACAGTAAATTGAGGATATTGATTTTCGATTCAGGGACCAAAGTGACTATTTTTTACTTTCACTTTAGTCCCTATGACACGTCATACTCCTTGTCAGCGTGCCACATCATCACTTAACAATTTTTTTTAACGAAAGTGTAGAGTCAGGGACTTGTTTATATTTAATCCTGAGTCAGGGACCTATGTGACAGCAAGGTGCAGAACCAGGGACTAAAGTGACTATTTGCTCCTTTTATATATATATGTGATCTCTAAGGCAATATACAACATGCGTCGAAGAAGGTCAATTACATGGCACCCGTTCAAAGGGTAAAAAACCTATACATCATTATGTCACTATTATAAACAAAAATTAATATTTTAGATTCATTCAATTAATGATGTTCATTGTCTGTATTATAGACCACATACATCATTTAATGAATGAATTTAAAATGTTGAATTTTGCTTATAATAGTGACCAGAGGAGGTATAACATAAGGAATTTTTTATTTATTTTACTACGTTAGGTTTATTTCCTCCCATTTTATTTTAATTTTTTCGATCCAAAGCGTCACGCTCTAAAACATTCATCACTAAATTCCAAACTCATCTTTAAACTATTTTCTTTCTCTAAATTCCATAAGTATGAGCATTCACTCATTTGTTGGGTTGATGCAAATTTTTATCAATAAATTGATTGGTTACAAGTTTTTTTTTTTTTTTTTTTTTTTACCAATGGTTACAAAAAAAATTAACAAGATGGTTACAGTTTTTTTTTTTTTGGTACAAAATGGTTACAGTTTTATTAACTACAACTGTGATATTAATCTTTTCTATTCCTTAACTTTGATCATTCAATCACCTATTGTATCAATGCATAATTTTAATCAAAAGATTGATTACTTTATAATTTTATCAATTTCTTATGTTAAATTTTTCTTTTTTAAAAAACAACTTTATCACACCAACCTGAGAAGCGAGAACTACTATTTTTTTTTCCTATTCCTTAACTTTCGAGTATCTATGACCAACTCACACATTGTGTTAATGAAAAAATATTGATTAATAACTTGTTAAAAAAATATTAATTAATAACTTGTTCAGTTACAATCTTTATTAAAACAAGGATAATAGTCTAGAAGTCCTAGCTCAACTGACAAATGTCGAAATTGCAAGACCGGATGTCGTGATCCGAATTCGAACCCAAAATCTCACAGTTGTGTGTAAGTTTAATTTCAATATCGTTTACCACTTTATATGAGACAAAAAAAAAAAACAAGTATAACAAATGTGACACATGCATGTTTATTTTTTTATCTTCTACTACCAAACTACTTTTCAAAATTACACCAAAAAATCAAATTACACATAATTGGTTAATATGCCACATAGTGATAAAACTATTACTAAAATATAACAACACCGATTTAAACTTTGCCAAATATAGTGTCATTGTGTTTATTGTGTTAGTGGGTGGATCATAAAGTACTCACATCCCTTCAATTCAACCAGAAGAATATAGGTAACATCCTCGTTTAAGACTTGAAAACGAGCCATTGTCATTTCTAAGCATTGGTTTGACTAATTCAAATCCTTAAAGTTGAAGGGGAAATGCCAATTTTTGTGTGATGATCACTATTAAAAGAGTGACTTCAATTCATTCCCATCTTCTCATTTAATCTACAAACAATAACATCACAAGTTAAGGAATAAGACAGTCAGTAGAAACATAACTAGGGAAGACAATGGCCGAGAAAATGCACCTTAGTATCCTCATATTTACCATGATTGGTTGCATTGTATTTGTATCTGTAAATTCAGCAACAACTCACATTGTTGGAGACAACTTGGGTTGGAGTACACCTCCATATCATGGATTTTTCGATGACTGGACCAAGAACAGAACCTTCAGCGTTGGCGACACTCTTCGTATGTGTCACCTTAATTCCATTATTTGATATTGATATTTACTCGGCATAATGTTTATTCTTTTTTTTTTTTTTTTTTATGTTCCCGTAAGTTTAATTATAAGGACAATGCATAATATATGCAAGGTCGAACCCCAAAAACCACAAAAAAATCAAATCTTTTTATTAAAAAATATATTTTCAAGCAATAAGAACACAATTATCAAAAATTTGGATGGATTCATGTTGCTAATAATGATTTTTTTCACTCAAGCTATACTACAATTCAAACATGAGGTATATGTTGTGATTAATTCAATATGACATACGTAGTATGTTTGAGATCTCACGGATAAAATTTAATGAATTACACAATTTATAAAATATGTAAATGAATTTTAATTGTGAGATCTCGCACATGACTCCTTTGAATTCCAGCATAATAGGATCTATTGAAGTATATAACCGAATTGATATTAGAAATTAACAAGGTAGATAAAAAAATTGCAGTTTTCAACTACAACCCAGGGATGAGCACCGTTGTTCAGGTATACAAAGATGACTATGATCATTGCACTATCAAAGATACCATCTACACATACTTCAGAGGGAACTCTAGTGTTACTTTGGACAAGCCTGGGGACTATTATTTCTTCTGCTCTGTTGGAAAGCGTTGTGAGACAGGCCAAAAACTTTGGGTTAAAGTTCAATGATTTGATCATTTCATCTTATTAATTTATCTAAGCTTGAACCGTTTTGATATTATTTGGCCCATCAATTGTATATAAGGTATATTGTGTGCCCTTAAAAGAAAGGTACATTGTGGGCACACAATTTTCCATTTGTTTATGTCTTGTACCATAAGCAATATAGTTGCGTGGCATTTTGAATTTGCCCCTATTGTGTATTATGAAATATGAATCCTCAATCTCTATTTATGTATTTTTAATTGTCTTTTTCATAATTTTAAAGAGCACGCGGTGACACACACTCATATGTTAAGTGAGAAATTACAAATACAAATTTGCGCATCTTCATATCAAATGTCTTACTCCTTGTGTTAACGGAGCATTGCTTCAATTCGGCAAACCATCTCGGTCTATCAAGATAGTAATAAACGTACGAATATCATGTGATTCAACAGATAGCAGAGCAAGCAAGATACTTTTCTTGTTAATTTGCATGCGGAGAAATATTATGAGTATCGTTGGGGTAGATGTGGCCTTTTTTGTCGCTAGAAAGAACATACGTTTAATTTGGGACAAAGTTCTGCGTAATGAATTATTGATATTGATTGTACATGTATGTACATGAATATGATATTGAAATCAATGATGATGTTAATTAAATGCAAATTAACATGTAAAAATGCAGAGAGTTAGGGACATATACCTAACTGTAAGAGTAGTATAAATATAAGGTGGGGACCAAATCTGTTTAAGGTGCCAAAGAAGTGCCTCGTTCAGTAGTACTCTCAAATCGATGGGGAGCCAAGTGTGGTTCGAAAAATCATAGTTATGATAAGGACAGTACTCACTCGATCGATCCGTGCGCGGGCCAAGCCTAGCTTTTTCCTCAATTTATGAAACCAGCTGCATTAATACTCCTTCATGTATTGCCTTCCTTAATATACCAGATATTGACGACTCTTTCTCACATATCTCATGTACAATTTTAAATAGACAACAAGCTGCGTCCCTGACCCTTTTTATAATCGAAGTTATACAATCTCTATTTCATCTTAATCATTATATTATATGATATGATGATATAAAAAAGACGGTATTTATAAAACCAGCGGGAGATGCAGACTACTGTATATTAAATGAGAGCTTTTGATGAATTCAACTAGATCATATATATATATATATATATATATATATATATATATGTGTGATAAGTCAAATAGAGAAAGAGATCCATTTATGTTAGAAGTCCTCTCAAGTTTTTACACTATTCATGTATTGAACTTTTGATGACATTTATTCACACATTACTCCTCTCAATTTTTACACTATTCCTTCATGCATGGACATTTTCATTGTGGAAATAAGTAAGAATATATAAAATAAAATAAAAAATAGAATTTTTTAAGAAAACGTGAATTAAATATAAATTTTGAGGGTTTTACGTTAAGAGATTGATATGAACCATTTTTTTAATTTATTGTGATACTAGACGAAATCTTGTAGAAAATTGGTACAATTACCAAACAAATAAAGTTAATCGATTCGAAAGAACTTATCACTTTAATTTCTTAATTTACCAAATCCCATTTACTTTTTGTTGAACTAACATATATGTCTTGCATACACCCTCATTTGATAATTTCTTATTATAATTAAATTGCTGAGTCGAGATTGAAATATTTAATGTGGACGAGTTTATTTTATTATTTCGATGAATTTTATTAAAAGTGATAAACGATCAACCTGATTAAATATGGCTGCCCTATTAGTCATCACCGCTATAATTTTGTTGCTGACATTCCTAAGAGTAAACGTGACACTGATAATTATTCTCTCACACTTATAAAGAGGCAAATCAAGTTGCTGACGCGTTTGCAAAACATGGTCTAACTCCCAATGGAGTAGCTCGGTTTTTAATTTACTGGCATATTTCAATTATTTTGCTATGTTAGTAGATAATTTTGGGATTGTGTTTCCTTGAGGTTTTTAACTTTGTTGATTTGTTTTGCTATGTTAGTAGATAACGTTGTTGATTTTCCCTTTTGGTCACAAAAAAAGAAGAGGGACATGAGAAATATGACTTTCTCCCAATTGAATCTCCTTCGTGATAAAAATATGATTTTTTTTACCCCTATCTTTATACCATTGACTCTTTCTCTCAAACTCACTCTTTCTCTACTGTAAAAAAAAAAATCATTCTTTCTCGTTTTTAATTCGGCATGCCATGGTTATAAGCTTCTTCAATGAACATAAAGCTTGCTTATATGTCCTTGAACCTCAAACACGAGCTAACTGTAGGCAAAATATACAACGACTTATCCGAATAATGATCAGAGTCGTAATTTTTGTGTTTGCCAATATGTGCAAAATGGTAGACGAAGTAGCACATATATATTTTTCTCAATAAAGTAGTTGATATGTAGGATCAACGACTTCAATAACTTTATTTTTTAATCGAGTTTTTATGGGTATACTTTTTTAAGACAAATTCGATTGGTATACAAGAATGTGTGGTTTGAATTTTTATTTTTTTTGTCAAGTTGTATAGAGATTTTATTTGATTAAAATATAAATTTATTTTTAAATTAGGATGACATTTCCAGTTTTATTTTCAATTTTTCGGTTTTTTATTCCATTTATGTTCAAGGAAATAAGATTTTAGCAATAAGATGTTTTACATAATAATATAGTGTGTTTTTAAACAAGGGTAAAAATGATATAAATATGTTATAATTTATTCCTTCCATTTCACTCCATTCTATTCCGCTCTGCTTCGTACTCTTCCCTCAATCCAAACATAACCTTATAGTAGTTTCTTTGACAAACACCATAGTGGTAGTCGGTTACTTACTCCTGTTATTGATACAACATTATTAAATGGATGCAGCAATTATGTTACTACTACTATAGAACAGTATCAGTTACTTACTCAATATTAATGGAATGCAACAGCCAACAACGTTGCTTCTAATACCTCATGATAATTAATTAACAAACATAAATTCTCTCATTACAAATTAAAATACTATCATACTACTAATGAAAACAAAAACTGATTACAACTTAATCCTCCCTACCGTTACAAAACTTGGCTCATTTCTTCATCAAACAAAACAGCAGTAACAGGATCCGAACCAAACAAATCCCCAATATCCTGGAAATCACCATAATCTCTGTTCCATTCTGTGAAACCTAAATCCAAACTATTAATCGAAGTATCGACAAAACTTCCACTCAAATCATCATGGAATAAGAACATGTTTCCAAACTCATCAAATAACGTATCATTAGGAATCGGAAAAACTGACTCAGATTTTACTAAATCATTGTCAAACAAATTCCCAGACACAGACGAACATTCATTTTCACATTCACGTAAAGATTCAGTACTCATTGGAACGATAACATTGTCTTTTACTGTTACGGATTCACCTCCTTCTGAGGAAGAAGTACAACATTGAAGTACTGACGTGGCAGAAACAACGCATTCATCGCTGCTGGAGTTTATAACAACCTTCTTTGTCGTGGGTTGAATGAAATTCGTAAGCGCGTCTGCACCACGTATTTCAATGGCGGCTTTATCATACTCCATAGCAGCTTCTTCAGCAGTGTTGTAAGTTCCCAACCACCGTCGAAATTTGAGTTTGGGGTCTCTTATCTCCGCCGCCCATTTTCCCCAAGGTCTCTGTCTCACTCCACGATATTTCTTCCCGGTGTAAATCACCGGCCGCCGTTGAGTCGCCGGAGTTTTGGTTTTAACTCTGGTGTTAGGGTTTTTTCTTTTATTTGAAATGGTTTCTTTTTCGATCACAATGTCGTGGATGAAAGTTTTGATTCTGCGGCGAGGGGTAATATTGGAATGTATTGGATTTTCTTCTTCGTCAGAAGAAGAATCCGTGGCGTCAGGGTCGGTGTAACGTATTTGTATAGTTTTTGGCATGATGTTGTTGATTTGTGTGAAGTGATGAGTGTGTTTGATGATGTTGGGAATGGGAGGAGGTGTAGAAGGTTGTTTGGGCATGTTGTTGGAGACAGCAATATTAACATTGAATGTTGAATTGATGAAGTTGGTGAAAGAAGAGAGAGAAAAGGAAGAAATTGTTGGAGAAATGGAAACTGACAAGGGTGGGGGGGGGAGGGGAAAGAGAATTAAAGAAAGAAAGAAAGAAGGGGAAAAAAGAGAAAAGGAAAGGAGAGAGTGTAATGTCAGTCAGAGTGAAATGTAGCAAGAACTAGAACATGGGATTAAATACTGTTTTATAAAGAAAATAATGAATGAATGAGATATTTGACGGAAACGGTAGTAGAAAATTACGTTTTAAAGGGAGAGAATGAATGACTTGCCACCCAAATCAAATAAAAATCAAAATTGCTATAATTTCTCCTAAAGACTTGTTCAATTCAATTTTATTTAGGAACTAATAAAATGTGAGTATGAGTCTGCATCTGCATTTGTGAGGGAGTAAGAGATGATGATATTATTACGTGGAATCTGTCTGTTTTATAGGAATATTCAATAACGGAACGGATAATCTTCTTCTTATTGTTCATAACAAACGATTTAATTTTATTTGATTTACTATTTGTATTTGGCCCGCTGATATATTCAACAACAATGTATATCCATTTGTTTTTTTTGTTGTTAGATCATACTAATATGCATTTGTTTGATTGTTTCTTAAAACAACAATAATATTTGTACATCCATTCCATGACAACTTTAATGACAACCTTGTTAGGAAGATAGAGATAAGACCATCATATGAGTATCAGAAATAAAGTTGTACAAAAGTTGTCACAGATTAGTTGTACAAATATCATTTCTCTTCTCAAAATTATAGTAGCAGTAACATTTTTCAATTTTTATTTTCCAGAAGTCCTAGCTCAACTGACAAAATGCCAAAATTATTAGGCCGGATGCCATGATCGGGGTTCGAACTCTGGTCCTTCCACTTGCGTGTGAGTTTATAAAGACTTTGTCATTTCGTTTATATGCTAAAACAAAAAAGAATTCATTTGCACGTGGAAGAAAAGTAACGATAAAAAAACAAGGTGGTTTATCTATCTTTTTGATGAAAAATAAATAAAGAGGTTAATTGATAATCACTTTAGTAAATTACATTTTTAAGTCTCTTTTGAGATATTTTTAAGTTACAATTTAGTCTTTTAATTTGTGTTTGTCTCCTAACTTATAAAATTAGACATTTTGGTCCATAGTGTTTTTTTTTTCTTTCATTTTGGTCCATAAAATAGAAATGTATACATATTGGTTCCTTAAATTACCAACTTTAGACACGTTATACACTTAAATTATAAATGCTAGACACTGAAAAAGAGGTCAAAGTTTAACTTGAAAAAATATCAAAGTCGATTTGTCTTATATTAATATAGGGTTTTATTATCTTGTGCCCTTATGACACAAGTTAAGAAATCTAAAATTAAAAGTTTTTCATATAAAAGAATAAAATTTTGACTTTAAAAAGTTCAATAAACTTGAATTCACAACTTATGACACCAAAACCTAAAATGTAAACAATTTAAAAGCATCCATAACGATGAATGTTTCACTAAATGTTTCACTTTTAGTGTAGTTTTTATTTTTCTATCATTCTTCTGTTATTATTTTTTGGAAACAAATTCATAATTGTGTACTTTGATGGGTGGTTCTCCTTTGCACATCTTGTGCGAGTTGAACCATTTTTGTGATCTAATATATTCCATTTTAACTTGTTCAAAAAAAAAAAAAATATATCGACACTTAATTGTAGACTATAAAATTTGGTTATCTACAGAGAAGGATGAATACAAAAGCACCAACTATCTCTTCACTTTTTCCGAACTCCATTTAATAAATTATATATTAAAATAGATAAATTTTATTAAAATGTAAAGATATAATATTACTTATGGGATCCCATTTATAATTTTTGGTTGAGGAATTAAGTTAGAAATATTGAGTGCGTAGTAACATTCATAAATTATAAAACAAGTGTATACGTGAGACTCGTTTAAATAGAAAAAGTTGAGAGCTCCGTTGCAGATGCGTTTATAGTACTCCAATAAAGATATCTAAGTGAATTTCATATAAGAACGAATCATATCTTTATTATTTATCTATATTGAAGGAATTTGACGTGACAAAGTGAGTATGGTAAAAATCGTAGATGTATTTTAGATAAGATAGTAAAATTGATGTTTGGTTACATAACAAGGCATTCAATCATCATTAATATAAGATATCTTTTCTTTTTACTTATATAACAAAGGGTTATGCAAAGAGCACTTGTTAGAGATTTTAAATAAGAAATTATTGACGAAATTTAGGTAGAAAAATTTTAATTTTTGTTATTTTAATATATTGAATGTATAATTTTTGAAATAAAGTTTTCAATTTAAACTTCTTAACGAATGTCATATATCAAAATGTATTTTTTATTTTTTAAAAGATATAACAAAATGTATACGTGATATATAAGTATTGCACAACTTTTGAAACTAAAAGCATGTTCCTTAAAAAAGATAATTGAAGATATTCTAAGGGAATAAAATGGAACATAAAAAATTATGGGATTTATAAATTTATAGAACAAATCAAGCAGAAAAAAATTCAAAAGGGAAAAATGAAACTTAAAAATAACATTTGTTTTACATTAAACATAAAAATAACTTATTTTTGAAATAAATTTAAAAAGAACTTAAAGAATCTTAAAAAAAGATTAATATGCTTTTGAGAAAGATTTCATCTCAGCATAAAAAAAATGTCATCTCTATCTATTTTTAAACTTTCCAACTTAAACTTATCAAAATATTTAGAGAATTGTTGTTCCCACATTTGATAAAGTTGTGTCACACTAGTAAAATACGATTTTACCCCTTCGACAAATAACTGTCGAGGAATTTGAATTTCGGCTGCCGTTAACTGCTGAGGAAATGTTTCATCAGATGAAACAGCCACATGCTCCCCCTACACACTATTTTCATCATCAACTTCATTTCTACCACCATTCAATCCCAAAATCCAATATTTTTTTTCATCAATTCTTAATCTAAAATCATTCAAGCATCAAGCATAGGAGGTATCAACATACTTTTGACGTAAAAAAACAGGTATTGAGACATGTCTGAGGTTGTACAAATTGAAGGGCGTGTTAGGTACTCTGCGTTTAAAAAGACGGTTAAGGTTATGATAACGCTGACGGACTCTCTTGACGATTTGAAGGCACAACTTAACACTTATTTTGAGCATCTTGGTGAAAATCAATATACACGTCACTTGTTTGGTCAAATGCCATGCATAGACCTAGGAGAAGATAGAGATGAATACGCATGGAAAACGACAAGTTATATGCCTTGGCTTATTCATGACGATAGCGACGTCGGATTTATATTTCGGAATATGGTGGAAGATAATATATTATATATGTATATTCGCTCCATATGCAATTGCGTTGAATGTAAGTAGGGACTTAATTTAATGATGTGTAATTTCAAACGTTTGTGTAATTTGAACCAAATGTCGGTTTAATTTAATCATGGACAATTGTAAAAAATATTGTATTTATCTTGTTTATGTTCGAGTTTCAATCTTGTATAAATTATTTTGCCTTTGGAAATGCTCTGGTTTAATTACATGTAAAAACTGGCCGAAAAAATGGCTTGGAAATGTTTAAAATTATGCAGAACCCACTGTCTGCATAATTAGTTTTCTTCGGCAGTTAACTGCAGCCGGATTTCAAATTCCTCGGCAGTTAACTATCGAGGGGGCAAAAGAGTAAAATACTCGTGTGGTACAACCTTATGTAAAGTGTAAACAACAATTCTCAAATATTTATGTTTCACTTTTGTTTTGGGTGAAATTTATTTTTCTTTATAATATTTCATTTCAATTTTGAGTACACAAAAGAAAAAACAAGGCTTAATAGGTCATTTGGTCCTTTAATTAATTTTAAGTTTTCATTTTGGTCCCATAAGTAATAAAACTTATGTTTTGGTCCTTTAATTGTTTCTCCGTCGGTCAAAAAAATCTCACACTGTTAAGTTTAACTCCAAGTGCCTATGGTCCACCATAGACCTTATTAATTTCTTTAGTTTAAACCGTTTGATATTTTTTTTCTTCTAAAAATACTACCACTAGATCATGCATGTCTACTATATCTAATTGTACACCACCACCAACTATTTTTTCAACTTTCTTCATCTTCTTCCATCATTCTCTTCATCATCTTCATCACCATCTTCATACCTTCATCAACACAGACCCAAAAAAATCCAGAAAATTATTAAATATTAAAACTCACTTTATTTTTCTAAAAAAATCTGGATCTTCATCTCTTCAAACATTCAAAGAAATCGAAAAGAAAAAAAACCATAAAAATCCCAAAAACAAATTCCATCAAATCCAAATAGTTAATTCATAATATGCAAAATCCAAATCAATAACAATAACCCAAGCTTCTCCTTCTTAGGTTGAATCCAAACGTGGAATCAATCATCAAACACAAAGGATGTTCAAAGAAACAATTAGTAATCGTTCTTATTTTTTCCATAGAAATCATTCTTTCCATCGAAATTCCTATTTTTTCAAAAGAAACATAACTGCAAAATTATAATTGTTCCATCAACTCCATAGCAATTTTGCAATTGAAAAAATAAACGGTTATTTCTTTTCTTCTCCGTGATTCAGTTTCCTACAAAATTTTGCAATCCTTACCACATTCCATTGAATTCTCACTCAATTTCCTTCATCAACAAAACCTAATCCCAATTAGATTTAATTCGTTTCAATCCCAACCAAAAAGACAGCTAATTCCCCTTCAACCCCGCCGGTGACACCGCACCTCCATGCGAGATCCCCTCCGTCCCGTCTTCCACCCTCGTTATGTTGTTAAGTTTTGAATTTTTTGAATTTGGGTTGTGAAGTGGAGTGTTTGAGTAGTGTTGATGGAGTGGTTGAAGAGATAATGAATATTCAATTTCATAGATCTTTACATGTTAGGCAGGGTATTGATGAAGTTGAAACAGCAAAAAGGGTTGTTTTGCATGTTGAAAAGGAAACCTGGAACGTGGAAAAGGAATCCATAATTGGAGAGTTTAATTTTGATGGTAGAGAGGAAATTTGTTTAAGAATATTTAATAATGATTAATGATGTTCCTATTTTTATAATATGAATTGAGAATGGTGGAGGAATTAAGAACATGTAAATGATTTTTGATTTTCTGGATTTCTTTTTGGATTTTTTTATGCATGTTCTTGAAGATTGTATAAAGAAGTTGGGGAAGAAGATCAAGAAATGGAAAAAAAAATTAAGTGTTGATGATTCATTGGAAGATACAATAGACTTGCATGATCAAACGGTCCTCTCTTAAAAAAAAATCAAAGGATTAAAATTGACAGATTAATAATATCTATGGTGGACTATCTATAATATTGGTCCACCACAGACACTTGATGTTAAAGTTAACGGTTAAGATTTATTTGACCGATGAAAACAAATGTGAGGGACCAAAACATAAATTTTATTAATTATAAAACTAAAATGAAAACTTGAAATTAATTAGAAGATCAAATAAACTATTACACCAGAAAACAATTAAGCGACTGATCCTTTGAAGATACTACGAGACGAAAACGATATGGCGCAGTAGTAAGGCAAATACCAAAACGACACGTGAGCGGACAGAAGGCATACCAATCACGTGAGGTGAGACAGTTAGGATCAGATAGTTAATCTTTGACTGAAAAGCAAGACTTGCCTCGAATTTCATCAACTAATTGAAAATTTTCTGTAAAAGTTTTTTTGTTTTGGTGAAAGGAAATGTTAACATTTCATGAAATTTAAGAGCAACCATTAAAATAAAAATAAAAATCAAGAGCAATTTGATACTAAGTGTATGATTTTTTTTTTCTTGAGGGGTAAATGTATGATTGTATAGCTACAAATGTCAACCTTAAAAAAACTATAAATGTCAACCTTAAAAAAATTGCAGTACAGTGTCAAATATAAATTTTATAAAAAAATGCAAAAATGTCAAATTTATATCTATTTTTCACTCATGTCAAATATGTCTAACATTTGATGTGAATGAGTAAAAAAATGATTAAATGACAAAGATTTTATGCCAAAAAAACAAAGATGTTCGTATGATTTTTAGATAATACGATTAATTACATTCAACAGTTACATTTGTTAAATTCTATTTTTTATGATCTATACTTGAATATAAGCAAACACTATTATATTTGGTGATTGTGTCTATGTAAGACTAGTTCTTTTACTATGTTCATTTTCATCTACATAAATAAATTTCAATTGAAAATTGAATGAAGATAAATGATATTTTGAGAAATACAATTAGTTGAATGTTGGTTTGTGATTTCTCTTCGAAATTTTTGACACTCTTGTGTTTATTGTCTAATAAATTTCTCACCTGGGAAAATCTTTGAAATTATGATTGTATAACAATCTCTCTGCAGCTGTGGCCAGTGGCTATTCTAGAAAAATAAGAGAAATTGGATCATCTGCAGCACTTTCTCTCCTGCACTCCCTGCTGCCTTTTTATGTTCCTATCTCTCACATGATTTCTCTCTCATTATTACTTCTTCCCTTTTTATTTATGATTTCTCTCTCCTCACACACAAAATCACAACAGCAGCACGTCCTGCCACTGCAGAGGATCCATATCCAAAATAAGATCATGCACATTATATGGCTTGCTTGTGTTTATTGTCTAATATGATTTGCTTTAGACAAAAGGTTGAAATATCAGGTAAATTGTTTGATAAGGTTAAATCTTTGTCATTTTTTTGGATGGAAACTTGTAACTAATGTTTAGTATTCGATATTAATCACTTAGCGGTTGTTTATTTTCTGTTTTTTTATCATGGATGGTTTGGTGTGAATAACCTTAGTTTGGGTTGTCTTCTTGTGCTAGGGAGATGATTTTGGATTAATATATTTAATTTTGGTTTATTAAAAAAGAAACATCCTTGCATGTATTTTGTAAGTGTCCCTTTGGACTCTATAAATATTTTGGAATAGAGGTTTGTCATCCCAATGAAAGGATGTTCTTACTTTTGTTTTAATTGTGATTGGTTGATTTGGTATTATAGCAATGAAACAGAGTGGTGATACGTTGATCACAATTGATGGCACACACCTCTTCTACCACCACACGCAACTTTGATATATGATCATCACTACCCAACCTAACACTCTCTTTCATTGTCCTCTTCTAGTAAAATGTTTTTTCACATCCGATGTATAATGGGGTAGAGGAAAAAGGATGTTAATCAAATCAAAAAATGATGGTTCCACACGTTTTTATCATTTCCTAAATGAGCTAACCATGACTCGGTATGCTTACATAGTCAATTAAACCTTACCTTAATATTCTCAACCGAAAAAAAAGGTTTTATTTATGTTGCTATTTTTGTGGAATTAGTGGCATGTTCTCACACATATATGTTGGGAATATATATGATAATAACAAAGTGCTTTTTACTGTGGTCAAAAAATAGAAGCACACTTTTTATATTAGAAATCACCACGCTTCAAAAGCATACCAAAAATATATACTTTCTCTCATAGCAATTTGGAGTGACACTTCCTGATCAGAAAAATACCACTTTTCCACCAACACAAAAACTCTTTCTTTCTTCTCAATTTTTCTTCCTATGTTACATTTTACATGTTTATCAAATTTAAACTGTGCGATTATGAGACGGATAAATCCTTAAGGATAGTGACTTCATCACGCCTCAGGTTATAATTACATAACTGTTTACTATTTTGCAGGTTAGATATGAGTTGTTAGTGAAGAATATTGATAGAGTCATGTCAGGATCCTAATTATACAAAAATATTAAGAACAGGTAAGTCCATTGAACCTTCTCTTTTACTTATATTTAATTGTTGTTTATATGGATATGTATATGTTGATTATTATTTAGAGATAATTATCATGGCTAATTTATACTACCATGTTAAGATTATTGAAGCAATGAGAGACTTGAGTTGGTCTTCAAGAAATAAAGGTTGGTAGCAATTCTTGTTGAAGTGTGCATGACTTGCACCGTACCGGTCATTGTCGCATTCAAGAATCCTTGTTTATGTCAATGCAAGTTTAGGAACTTGATTGAACATTTGATTAATCGAGCTTAATTTTAAGGTTGATAAAACATTGAGGCGGTCAAACTTAAACGATTCACTTGTATTCATAATACTACTAGTATTAGTTAAGATTCGAACTCAATCTATTCAAATTTCAAATTTAACTTGAGACCAATAACAAATACTAGTTTAGTTTGATTCCGTGCAACTTTCACTTAAAAAAAGAATGGGACTGCGATATGATCAAAGCAAGTTGCGTACTTGCAAGCATGCCTTGAGCCACAAAAGGGAAGGAAGCTTCGATGCTCGATACTTAAATCAATTAAACGCATTTGTAGATTGTTCAATTTATTATTGTTGAAGTCAACGAATGCTATGACCAATGCCGGATGCTCTTGCTGATGTTTAGATATGCTTTGTTATGTGTTTTTTATTAGACCATTGTTCTAAGGCCGTGCTAACCGGTGCCTTAGACATTAGTTATTATAGAAACAACACTCAATTTAAAACAGAGAGAGTAAATTTTATATTGAAAACTATATTTTTTACAGTTTTAAATATTGGGTTAATTAAGTTTTTGGTCTCTATAAATATCTGTAATTTTGTTTTTAGTCCCTATAAAAATAAATCACATTTTTTAGTCCCTACAAAATTTTCCGTTAGTGTTTTTAGTCCCTATAAATTTTTCTGTCAGCATTTTTAGTCCCTATAAAAAATTTCCATCAACATTTTTAGTCCCTAAAATGCTTAAGGAAAATGTCACAGGGACTAAAAAGTGTGATTTTATTTTGTAGGGACTAAAAACAAAACTGTGAATATTTATAGGGACTAAAAACTTAATTAACCCTTAAATATTTGATTACACAAGTTCAAATAATTCTTATTCTCATGTACATTGATTGACATTTTGCTTGTTTTAATTATCAAGTTTTCTTTCTAGTATCAATTGTCGTTACAAGGTTTTTTCAACAAATTAAAAAAAATGTAATGGTATTAAGAAAATGACTTAATGATGCACTCTTAACATTTTATTAAATTATTTGTGCTAATCGATCATAAGAGTATTCAAAATTACTACAACTGCATAGTAAAGTACATTCTCCGTTGTACCCAAAAAAAAGTACATTGTCCTTTTTTCTTTTAGTAATTTTTTGAGGGAAGCTACAAAAATAATTTTTTTATTTTACTAAAATAAATTTGTAAACAAGTAAACTGCAATTTTGGATCGTAAACTTGTAACTATCAATAAATTTGTAACTCCAAAATTATGAAATATCAAATAAATTATTCTCCAAATTATTTAACATCATTCAAATATTTCATCCGTCTAATAGGTTTGTTAGAGGTATCAGTGTGTTTAAATGACACCATAGTGTTCAAGTGACAGTGAGACACCATGGTTTGTCAAAGATAATATCACGTCACACAATATTAAATGTAAGTTTCATACCAGTTAAAAACTTAATTTACTTTTTATCCAATACACATAAAATTCATTTTTTTAACAAATAAGAAATTACATGTAGGGTTCTGTGATGTGTGATCACTTTGTGACAAACCATAATGTCCCTTAATGTGATGCCTTATCACTTCTTATAAAATTATTTGATGATGAGAGCATTTTGATGGACACAAAAAAAAAAAATCAGGGAGTAATTTAATATTTTGTATATTTCGGGTTTTAAATTGCAAGCACTCAAAAGGATGGTGTACTTTTTAAAAAAAAATATATCAAGACAATTAATAAGTGACTCCGTTTATCGGTGGAAACAGATCAGACCGTCCAACAGAAGCCTACCATCTGACCTATTTAAAGCCTAACTCGGTACTCAAAGGTTGAGCTCAAGCTTTTTATAAAGTTTATTTAATTAAATAAGATAGGCTAAAGCTTACTAAAAGTCTATTACCACCAACTTATTAAGCTTTTTATATATAATATATCTTCCATTATTAACATTGTTGATATATTTTTTTTTTTTAAAACTCAAACATCTTACTTTATCTATTTCTCTCTACGATCAATAATTAAAAATAAGTTACAATTAATAAATGATTAATATCATACTTTATCTATTTTTCTCTATGATAAATAATTAACAATATTATTGATAAAATCTCCTAAAAATAATAATATTATTGATAAAATAACAATTGATGTCTAGACCAAAAAAAAAATATTGATGTTGCGTTAAATTTTTAAATGAACAAGTAAATGGAAACAATTTCCCCGGAAAATACTTTAAATGGAATGGAGAGGGAGTTTTTTATTTATTTTTTATTTGGTGATACAAAAGGGCCGACAAACAAAACACTGAAGTATCAACAACAACAGAATTGAAAATTCTCTAAAAAAAAAAAAACAGAATTGAAAATAAAATGTGGAACATAGTCAAAAATATGAGTAGCGTTGTCTAAAGAAAGACCAAATTTCGTTAACACCACTGTAGCTTAACTTATTGTAATCCATTATGATTTAGAAGATTAATAATGACAGACTTTCCTGCATATGAAATTGAAAACTTCTCTTCACCTATAAAGAAGTTATCTTTGTTTTTTTTCTTTCAAAGTTCGTGTATTTCCTTATATGTTTATGATTAAGAATATTTTTTGATTCCTCATAAGTATTGTTTGGATAAAAAGATTCATTCTCTTTGTAAAAAAGTGAAGGTGGAATCAATAAAGATTTCCTTTTTGATTCATCCCTGGAGAATTAATAGAATTTTTTTTAGCACAAACGTCATGCGGCGTGATGAGCTTCACTGCAAACACTAAGATGCTCCTTGCTTACCACAATTATGCAGGTGAATTGGCAACTCCCTTCTTGCTATGTGATTAAATGTAACATTGTTGGATCAACTAGGGGTTGTCTGGGTCTTTTTGCTTGTGGTGGTATTTTTCTGTTCCATTTTCGGCTATTTTGCTGCTTTTTCGGGTTATCATAATCATAATACATTATTTGCTAAGATTACGGGAGCTATCCATGGAATAGAAATTACCTTTGAAAAGGGAGGGCTTAGTCTTTGGCTTAAATGTGATTCTAGGAACAGCCTCTCTACTCATGCATATCAAAAAGGATATGTGCTATGAGTGGCACATTCAAAAACTAAATCTGTATGTGTATACAAACAGTTTCAATGTTTCATTCATTTACCTCTCAATCAGAAACATTCAAAAATGCCTTTCACTCATAATCTGCCACATATTTTATACGCACGCTACTCACCTTTATGCTTGGAGTCGCATACTATTTGAACCAAAAAAACATACTAATTTTCACTACCGATACACAGAATTCCGAGTTTCATTTTCTTGATAAAAGATTATTAATTCTTACCAGTTATGTTTTATCGGTTTCATTGAGAAGGGTGTATTAAATCCCGTGGTTAATGTTTTACGCTGAAAATGATCACGCCTTAAACAATGAAGATGTCAATCAACAATTACCACAAACTGTTGGAAGAATTCAAACATGAAAAATATTATTTTCCACGTGAGTTTCGAAGGTACCAACTGAAAGAAGAGCAAGGCTGTCAAGGCGAAGGCTTTAGCTACCAAGAAAATCTGAAGACTCATAATAATTCTCACAAAAAGAGTTATGATCACAAGCCTAATCACAATAGTAATAACAATTATGTTCCTCATGTTATTAATCTCACCTGCAAAAGAAAATTAGTTATGTTTGTGGTAATCCATATCATCATGCACCTCCCAGCTCCCATTCCAAACAATTTATAATTAACCACATCAATAGTGTCACCTCATTCAGTCAAGTTAGCTTTAAGAGGATTGTCTTTCCTCTTGCGATGTTTGCACTGAGGTGCATGATGACCTGGCTTACCACAAAGGCGGCCATAGTAACACGAGGAACATAATTGTCGCATGGTATGTGATCTTACCTCTTTTGTTAAGCCTTTTTTGTGATAAGATTTATCAATGGTGATTACTTCTGTTTCAACTGATTCTTGTAATCCTTTCATGATCCATGTAACTTCTCAGTGAGGGTTCGACAACAAAGGCATATGGTAGAATAATATTTTCGGCTTTCTGTTCTTCCAACAGCTTGCAGTACTCGTTGGTTTGCAACTTGATATATTAAACTTCATTCATATATCAAAGGTATAGTAATTACCCATGATAAATTATTTGTTTTTTGACATACATCTTCAAAGTGTACTTGGAAATCATCGAATCCCCATATGTCATTTCCTTCCTTATAAGCGTAAAACAGGTCGCTAGAAAATCTACTAAGAATTGTGTAGGGTTAGATTGATAAGAAAATCATGTGTTCAACTCCTTTTTTTCAAGGATGTGTTCAACTCCATTAACAAACATTTGTCATTAAAATAAATAAATTATTGTTTGGAGACCGATTTATTTTGTAAGCGTAGTTTAATGAAATGGTTGCTTATAATCTTCGCTAAGGAAACCATATATAATGCCAAATATTATCATTTTTATGTTGGCATACCATTGATCCTTTAAATTTTTAATGAAATGAATTTCTTTGCCATTATAAAAATACATTGAAAGTGATATAAAAAGGGAGATATATGACATCATTGTCTGCGACGAATTTAGGGAGGGGCAGACGTGGATGAAGAAAAAAAATGCCAGTATATTTATATATCAGCAAATTAATTAATTAAATTAAATTAGTTTTAATTTTTGTTTGAGAGATACTCATATTTATTCCTCAACATCTCAAATGGAACTACCTTCTTCATTGGAGGAAACTTATAGAATTATTTTAAAAAAAGTTCTAATTAAATCAAGGGAAGTGCTATTTAGCACGACACCTAAACACATGAGATTCGACCACAAGCAAATTAAAGGGATGACCAAAAAACGGAAGATATATTAAGTAAAAAAAAAAGAGGAAAACATGTTGATGAGGTGATCTAACGGTTTTAAATTGTCGTGTGTGTGTGTGTGTCGTGCTTGTTGGCCATCGTGCCAAGAAGCATTAAATCACTTCATCAACATGTTTTCCTTTTTTTTTTGTTGTACTTAGTATATCTTCCGGTTTTTTTCCATCCTTTAATTTGCTTGTCGTCGAATCTCGTGTGTTTAGGTGTCGTGTTAAATAGAACTTCCCTAAATCAAACATGATCATCGGCATCGCAAAAAAAGTTTTTTTTTATTTTTTTTTATTTTTATTTTTTATAAAAATATGTTCACTCTGTCGCATAATGAGTGTTGTGTTTATAAGAAAAAACAACTTCTTTTTGAACGAGTCAAAATAAAATTATGTTTGCAACTATCCGTTTTTTATCATTAGGTGAATTTTTTGGTCGAATTTAGTCTAGTTATAAACAATTTACTTTTTTAAAACAAATAAGTGGGGTGTCCGAGGTTCAAAACCCGATTCCTATATATATTATATATTATGCAATATCCCTACCAATTAAGTTAAGCTCACAAAAACAAAAACGTGTGAACTACCCATTTAACGTGGCAATTGTGTATGTGCTACGTACGGCCCAAATATTATTAGGTTAAATCTAATTTTTGTTCCAATAAAATTCTCAATTTGTTACGAGCTCAAAATTTAAATTTAGTTCTTAATTTTTTACCTAGATTTAGTCCTTTCTAAAGTCTCTAAAACCATCCCTCATATTCCACCATCCTTTACACTCACCATCACTCGAGTATCACACCTTCAACCAACCACAAGTCACTATTGTGCATCCTTCAACTAATTTATTTTCCCCAACACCACAACTCTAATAAAAAAATCCTACAATATTTTTTAATTATCATTTTAAAGTTAATAAATATTGTTATTTTGAATGGAATTATTGGTCTCTAATACTTTTAATTATTCATTATTTCATTTCAAGAATTTACTTCTATGCAATAAATAATTTTGACAAAGAAATGGCTGATACTATTTCTTATTTTAAAAACGACAAATAAAAAGTAATCAAAATTGGATTGTGATTTGTGCTAACAATTGTTCCAAGGATATTAGTTAAAAAAATAAAAGTAAATTTTGTATTTTTGGTGCAACAATTTTTGAACCGTTGTCTTGTAAGGCTTTTATTCCTTTGCACATCTTGTACTAGGAAGGCCTTTGTTGTGGTAATATATCTCATTTTAGTTTCTTAAAAAAAAAAAATTATTTTCTTAATCAATGCTCTAAGAAGACACTCACTTGCATTTTTCTTTAAAAAATTTCAAGAAAAAACCAGCATTTAACTTATAAGAGAGTCTTCCCTCAAAACAAAACAAAAAAACTTATAAGAGTCTTGTAAAAAAAAAACTTATAAGAGAGTATTGATTGAGCACAAGTTGAAGGTGAACCGAAACATGTTAAGTATGTGTTTGTTCACACGTCTGCGTTTGCAACCTCTACAAATTCCAGTTTCATAAAACTCACAGTAAACATACATAGGGATGCAAGGGTTGTCTTTGTACCGTGAAATCAAACATAGCTTAAGGTGGATGGAGTTGATTTGATGGTGCATAGGCTTGGTGGAATGAGAATCCAATTTTAAGAATTTTAGAAATGATTAAAATTAGTGAAATAATAAGGATTAAAATTGGATCGGATACTGAGTTTTCAAAATAAAATAAAAAAAAAGGATTAAAATTGAATTTTTAAAATTTTAAAAAGAAGCCAATATTTAACCTTAAAATTATTTAAAATAATACATAACATTTAGAACCACATAATATAATATGAGTAGTTCACATAAACAATGATGACATGTGCATTATTAGATTGTTCATCACACTATCGAAAATGAATTTACTGTTATAATTGCATGACACAATTATAGATCTTGATTGTCTAATTTAAATTGATAGTCAAGATCCTTTAAAATTGATTGACCAGTTGTGTTATGTGAGTCATTTAATCTAAAACTAATGATTGAGTGAGATTCATAACTTGTGAAATTTCTAGTGCAAGAAACTAGTCATTGGTTAACTAGTGAAAATTGCATTTCATCCTAATTCACATTCCGTTGTGAACCCAGATTGCTCCGTTGCTGCTCAAACTACAAACTATGATCAATAGCTTAAAATAACTTCATACCAGAGCACCCAACAAAAATGTCAATGAGATTATCATTATTAAGGTGAGCTTCTAAACACGTGAAACAGATTATATATCTCTCTTTGTGAAGAAACACACCAAAACATGTTTTTAGATAGCAAGTAATCTGAAAGAAAATGAATGGCATGAGGAAACAGTTCACCGGTATGCCCACAATTGTCTCTTTCTAATTGTCTCTTTCTAATGAGACATTGTCTTTAGGCACTGGTCCATTGGAATAAATGTCGAAACCAGAAAAATACAAACTACTATGTAAACTGTATGTTATGTCCATTTCTGAAGACTTATACTGGCCAACAAAATTGGGTGTAATGAGAGACAGGAGAAGGTTCGAACACGTGAATTCGTTTGGTAGTATAATAACAAGTAGAATCAATAACAATTGCAGCATTCAATGCAGTCATCTAAAATGCTTACATAAAAAAATTACAAAATTTAATTTACCAAAGAAACGACAAGGAATATACTGCAATGACACCGTGATATTACTACGCCCAGATCACGTGAATGTTTGAATTAGTGGTATATGATGGAGTTAAGTTTTTAAAAATATAATGTTATATCAATTCATATTATTCCACTTCGTTCCAACAACATATACCATCAATCCACACATAAGATAAGATCACATCAGATCAGGTTGATATACACAGGAAAATTTTAAGTTCTTAGTATGTTGTTTGGCTTGGGTGAAAAATGCTTCACGTTTTAATTCATCTCCACACAAACACAAACATACAAAGCAATGCTTGCTTGTAATTTGTAATAAACCTGACTATTGCACCAAGGTGGTGCTAATTCAGGAAGCTAAAAAAAAATGACAAAAATAACAGTAGTTAATCATCTTGCTCTTGTTAAGAACGTGGAACAGATACACTCAAATGAAATAAAAGGCTACAACTTTACTTTGTTTTCATTCACTTCCTTTTGGTAAGGGGGATGAAGTGGAAGAAGGGGAGTTAATGTTATCATAATCAGTTTGAGATGATAATTTAACTCCTCCTTGATTCTCAGATGATGGCTGAGTCTGTGTATTATCAATCTGTCTCACATTTTCTATCATCTTCACAACTTCTGACATCTTAGGCCTCTGATCAGGCATTCTTACAACACATGACATAGCTATCTGCAACATCTCGACCATCTCTTCTTCTATATTTGGATATCTCATCAACTCTAAGTCAAACACTTCGGCAGTCCACTCCTCTCGTACAACTGAATGAACCCATCTCACTAAGTGAATAATCTCATCACCACCAGTTGTGTGGATAGGCGATTTCCCGGTCAGAAGCTCTAGTAATACCACACCAAAGCTGTAAACATCAGAAGGCTGTGCTGCTTTCCTTGTGTCTGTAACTTCAGGTGCTCGGTAACCAGCTGCACGTGAGATGGGTAGGGCAAGCGAGGTTGATATGGTTGCTAGACCAAGATCAGATACACAACCATATTGTTTGGTATTGAGAAAGATATTTGAGGACTTGATGTTGCCATGGACAAGTTTACCGCCATTCTCGACATGGATTTGAGCAATGCCTCTTGCTGCACCTAAAGCTATTCTCAACCGAGTATCCCAATCTAATGGCACCTTGTCCTCTCCTCTTTTCCCTGAAATTCTCATAAAGCAAAATAATGAGGAGAATATATTGAAGACATTGAGTAATTTGTTTGATGTACTAATTTAACATTTTTATGACAAGTTTCCATTTATTGAAAAACTTATCTTTATTTCTCTAGCAAAACATAAAATGTTGAGTATCATGTATACCCTATGTAAGATTGTGAACTTCCATGATGTTTATTATCATGGAGGCATTAAATTAATACTAGTACAGTTAGCAATCAGAAATTGAAACATCAGCAATCATGTTTCCCACAGTCACTGCAGTCAGTCAACTTAAGTCGTTGATTAGAAATCAAGTAATTCATATCGCCACTTCGACAAATTGAGTACTCAGAATTCAATCATCCTATCTTCATCAACTGCAGAGATCGTTGACTTACTAGAGTGACAAACAACCACATCAAATCCATTTTCATGATATTGTGACCTAAAATGTAAATATTCCTAATGTTTCTGAAAACACTAACATGTAAACCAACTACATTTTCAAACTTCAAAGTTCATACTGCCAAAGTGCCCATTCAATTGTTAGTAGCTACAACAACTAAGCTAGTAAAGAATTGAACATGTACAGCAAGCTACTTAAACAAGCAAGAGATTAGAAACACCCTTTTTTTCATGCAAAACATTGCCATAGACATGAAATAAGCACATATTTATCTATTTACATTTGATTCAACTATAGTAGACATATGAAATTGCAATTGGTTAAAATAAAGGTACATACCATGCAACAAAGAAGAGACGCTCCCTCGGCTGTAGTAATCATATACCATAAGTTTCTCATCTTTGGAATAGTAATATGCCTTGAGCTCAACTACATTCTCATGTTTAAGACTTCCAACAATCTCCATATATTGCTCAAAATCCTTCTTTCCAAAGGCTACTTCCTTCAACCTCTTCACAACAACCGCAGTCGCGTCCTCAAGAATCGCCTTATAAGCAGTACCAAACGTTCCCTTTCCCAGCACCTCAGCAGAAGCTCTCAACAAATCTTCCAAATCAAATGCATAATTACATCCCTCAAAGAAAGTCAGTTTATTATTAGCATCCATGTTCCTCGAAACTGCTTTTTCCGGAGACATTTTTCCCTTATTCGACTTTCCAACAAATGCATCATCATCAAATTCATACTTTTTTCTAGAGCAGCAACAAACAAACATCAAAAAACCAAATGCTACAAGCCCAAGTAAACTGCCAACAATACTAATTCCCAGCAGTGCTGTTTCACTTAGCCTCCCACGTTTCTCAGACCTCGAAGAAGGCTCATAAACCGGCGAAAGCACAGGCGAAACGGCAGTAAAATTTCTGAGAGTAATGTTATTCCCAACAAACGCTGAATCAGGAAACCTTTGTAAAGATTTAGGCACAGTACCATGTAAATCATTGTTAGACAAATTCAGCACCTGTAACCTTGAGAAATGAATATCAGGAATTTCACCAGAAAGGGAATTATTTGCAAGGTTCAAACCAGCAAGCTGAGTCAAATTAGAAAGCGAAAGCGGAATAGTACCGTTGAATTTGTTATTAGACAAATTAACAACAGTAAGATTCTTCCAAACTGAGAAATCAGGCAAAGGCCCAGATAAATTATTGGACTGAAGATAAAGAAAAGACAAGTTTTTTAGATTGGAAAAATCACTTGGAAAAAACCCAGATATTAAATTGGATCTAAGACTAAGAATTTCAAGAGCTGAAAGGTTACTGATAGTATTTGGTGGAATATTGCCATGAAATCCGACACCAGGTAAACGGATAGCTATAACTCTAGACCTATCTTCATTGCAAGTAACACCAGTCCAATTATCACAAACAGAAGAACTTTGATTCCAATTCAAAGTCCTTGAAGGGGGAAACTTGTTCACAAAATCAAGCAAAACCTCTTTATCTTCAACAGGGTCACAATTTCCTTGCCATATACACAACAATATGCATAAAATGTAAAGAAATTTCATGTTTTTCCACTTCAAGTAGTTTCTGCAATAAGCTTAATGCTGCATAGATTCAAATGAAAGTACAAGAATGTTAGTGTAATAGAGTGGGAAAAAAAATGAAATTTCCCGCTTGTGAAAATCGAAAAATAAAGAAAAGAGAAAAAGGGTTGGAGAGAAAAATTCAAATTGTGATTCCTAGAAGGTTGTCTATGAAAGTAGAAACTGACACTGAGAAACTTGTTGCATAAAAGAAAGAGCTTTGCAGGTGCTTGTGTTTCTTTCTATTCTAAAATTCTAGTAATTTTTTATTATTTTTCATTTTTGAATTTCATCTTTTAGGAATTTCTTTATTTATTCAGTAAACACTTTTCAGTGGAATTCAAAATTTATAGGAAGAAAAGTAAAGTAATACTCACTTCACTTGGCTGAAAGACAAAGGCAATTTTTCTTGTGTTGCAGATCTGAAATAAAGAATGTCTTTTTGTTCCGTAACTTTAATTTGCACCAAAGCACGTATTAGAGAAGAGAAAAAATGGGTTGTTTTGTGTTTGGGTTGGTTAAGAATGTGGTTTAAAAAAGTGGGGCAACACTAGTAGAAGGAGTAAAGTGGTGAACACATAACATAAGATTTTGAACAAGCGTTAACGGCTTTATTTTGATGATTTTGTTGCGGTGGATGTAACGGTGTACGATAAAAATGGTGTGAATTGGAACGTCTCTTCTAACAGAAACACATGTTTTGTTAATACGAGCGTCCACTACTACTACTACTACCGCAAGTAATAAATAATGAGTAAATAACGGAAAACAGGAGCATCATGGAAATGGTGGAAATAGTGACGTGGTAGTCGTATTACCTCTTCACATGTGGGGTCATATGTTACATGTTTGGATTTCATCCTTAAATGACTTGTTTGGATTCACATGGATTATTATTATTTCTGGATTATTTTGGCTCAAATGGATTTAAATATAAACTATTTTAACTTAGATTAAAATAGAATAATAATAATATATAAGAGTATCTTCTGTGAAATATTAAAACAACTCATAATAGTGCGGACAATATCGATATTGTTAAATTGAATATTGTTAAGGTTACCCATATTCGAATTTGTAATCTCCTCTTCATGTATGTAAGTTTTCAAGTGATGTTTAAACATAAAGTTAAAGTCGAATTTATGTTATCAAACGAAAAACCAAACATGCGTAGTAGTATTTTTAGATAACCATATTACGAGGGCGGTTAACACATCAATATTATAAGTAAATATCATCTTTTCATATTTATTGAATAAATAATGTATCATCTAATTTATGAGAAGTGCTAGCAACACTCTCTCTAATACTCACTCTCTTGTTGGTTTAAATCATTATGAGTCTACACATTAAAAACAGAACCTACACAAAGCGGTGGGACATACATTGATTTTATCTAACAAAAGAGTGATTGCTAAAGAGAGTGTTCAAAAGTGAGTGTTGTCAGCATTCCTCATAATTTATAAACTAGATCGATTACTTATTCAATGAATTTGAAAAAAGAATATTTCCTTATAATAGTGGCTGAAAAGTCTACAAGTACATTTTTCAACACATTCTTTTTTATTGATCATAATTCAATTTCTCGCCACTTCATATGATTTCCATATAAATTTGGTGAAAACTCATGTGAACTTTAATCTATAAAAGAGAGTATGTTGATGTGTGCTAAGGTATATTGATGTGTGCTAAAGAGTATGCCGCTAGCATTATATTCCATGTGTGATATATCCACCAATTTTGCAAATAACTAATTTCCGCAGTAGAATTTGGTTGATCATCCATAGTCGGTTTTGACCTCTAAACCATATTCTTTTCATAACTTGGCTTATAAACAAAAGGGTTATGCTAACCAGTACCCTCAGGTTAATGGTTAAGGAATCTACAAATAAAAATTTTGTCTTGGAAATATAAAATGTTATTTTTTATAAAGTAATGATTACATAGTTTTTTCATAAAAACTTACTTATTTTAGATGCTTAACCATTGCCCTTAGGGCACTAGTTATCATTCTCCTAAACAAAACCTTATTTAAGTGATTCAGTTTGACTTTGTTATATATCATATTGGTTTGAATCAGCTGTGTAAGGTGTTTTGGGGTGAAATAAAATAGAATATATTTCGTCCATTTTTTAAAATACAATTAGAATATTTCATCTTTAAAAATAAAATTACTCCCTCCGTCCCAGTTTAACTGAACTAATTTTCCATTTCACACAGATTAAGAAAAATGTATAAAAGAAAGAGAGAAATATAGTTTTGAGTGCCTTTTTCAAGTATTGTTGCATTCTTCTTTATCATAAATGTAAAGTAGAATATATTGAATTGGGAGTTGTGAAATTAGTATTAATTACAGTTATAATTGAAAAAAAGTAATTAATATTGTATTGAAAAGTGAAATGAGTCGAGATTCTTGGGACCATAGTTTTAAAACTCGGCTCGGTCATCGACTCGGCGGAGGTACTGGGTCAATGGGTCAATGGTCGAACCACTGAGTCATTGGTCGAACCGCATGACTGAATCGGAACCACTCGGATGACTCGGTTAGATAACTCGGTCCTTAGATTAAATTTATATAGTTATTTAACCGGATTAACTCGGATTGAATCGGTGACTCAGTCACTTTAGAAACTAAAATAATTAATGAGTGTTGTAATTTAAAAAAGGTTTACATTTAAGGACAAAAATAAAATCAAATGGGTGTTTAAATATATGGACGAAGAGAGTAATACATATTCAAATAAATATAGTAAAATAAAACTATTCTTTCAAAAAAAATATTGTAAAATTTTTTTTATTAAAATATTTAAGATGTCGGACAATAATATTTAAATGATAAGAGCGAGCTTGGTTCCTTAAAATAAAAAAGAGTGTTTGGTTCCCTTTAAAAAAATAGAAACGTTTACTTGTATAATATATTATGAAGATAGAATAAAAAATAAAAAGAGAATACATATTTTTCAAAACTATGTTTGGGACAATATTTTTTTACAAATGAATGAGTTAAACTATAATGGAGGGAGTTGATTATTTCATTTCACTATCTACCACAAAATCAAACATACCCCAATAAACGATTAGAATTTAATTAAGTGTCTGTTTATAGGTTCTATCATCAATTACTGATCGAGTGCAAAATCCTAATATTAAATAGATAAAGGTGTTGAAATAAGTCTATATCTGTATATTAATTATTTTGGAGGGTAGGAGCAATGAGTGGCAGGTTGAAGAGGCCAGAGAGGGGTGAAATGATCATTGGCACTTTTACAATAACGACAATCAGTCAACGTTGCCAATGGTCCAACACCAGAGGAAAAAAAGATTTGTAAAACTGCTAAAAAAAAAATTCTAAGGTTAATTAAGTTTTTGGTTCCTATAAATATCTGCAATTTTGTTTTTAGTCCCTATAAAATTAAATCATACTTTTTAGTCTTTACAAAATTTTCTGTTAGTGTTTTTAGTCCCTGTTAAATTAAAATTTGTTTAATTATGCTTAAACTTCTAAATTTTTAAAAGATTTTTTACATACATGTTTATAACATCGTAAGACACTCTTTTGTAATTTTTTTTAGTTTTTTAACATGTAATGAATTAAATATGAATTTTTCTAAAAGCCAAATTTTCAAGATTATATTAATGAAAATTTGGATCTAATAATAAAATATTAAGTTACTTTTTTGCGGATGAACTTTGTATAACATTTTAAGTAAGTATATGAAAAATATGTTACAAATTAAAAAATTTAAGCACAATTAAGCAAATTTTAATTTTACAAGAACTAAAAGTATGTGTTGGTCCCTGTTAAATTGAAATTTGTTTAATTATACTTACACTTTTATATTTTTAAGTGATTTTTAACAGATATGTTAAGAACATTATAATAATCTCTTTTATAAAAAATTAGAATTTTTTAACATGTAATGAATTAAATATAATTTTTATAAAACGCCAAAAATTCAAGATAAAACTAACGAAAATTTGAACCTAAAAATAAAATTTTGAGCTAATTTATTGTGGCGGAACCTTTTATAATGTTTTAAACAAGTATGTAAAAAATCATTAAAAAATTTAAAATTTTAAGCATAATTAAACAAATTTTAATTTATCGGGGACTAAAAACACTAACGGAAAATTTTGCAGGGACTAAAAAATGCGATTTATTTATTTTTATAGAGACTAAAAACAAAACTGCAGATATTTATAGGGACCAAAAACTTAATTAATCCAAAATTCAATAATCCATTATGAACAACAGAACAAGTGTAAATAAATAGTGTTTAAATATTATGATCAAGATATTTTTGATGTTATCTCTCTTTCTCATATTAAATCTTTTTTGTGTATTCTTATAAACAAGTATTGCTATTTTTGAAGTGTGATTTGGGTGTGGTGTTGATGAGGGTAAGAAACAAGACAATGAGAAAAAGAGTCTGTTTATGCATGTCATTTTCTTCCAACTGCATGCATGTCCTCTTCGATGGCTATCATGATAAATTAACACAGGCCATTTATCTAGAAAAACAGTTGGTCTATGAAACGGGATGTGGATCAAATTCCTCTTTAACAAGACAATATCGTTTTTGCACAATGATATTTTAGTTTTAACATATTATACCTCATTTTAAAAATTTATTATAAGTAATCTTTTTTGTTTTTTAATTAAGCTCATTACGTGGTAGATAAGTTATTCATTATTTTTACAGAATTAATGTGGTTTTTGCACAATTAACTATACATAATCATTTTTTTAAAGGGTACATATTCAATAACTTAAAAATATTTATTTTATTCAATTTTTTATGCGCGTGGCATCATTGAATAAATTGTATTTGGCTTAAATATGATAATCGTCCTTTTGAGTCAGTTTTGATTTTCATCTCTGTAAAAAAAAAACTTTGAAATACATCCCTGTAAAAAAAATTTTAATTGAAAAAGGTCTCTGGCCCCACTTCATGTCTGACTTGACATGTTATTCACCACGTGGTAGTCCACGTAATTAAAAAAAATAAAAATGAAATTCTGAAAATTATTTTTTTTTAATTTAAAAAATCTTAAAAAAAATTAAAAATCATAAAATATTTCTGAAAAAAAATCTTTGAAAACTTAATTTTTTGACATAAAAACTATTAAAATTAAAAAAATGTGAAAATTATACATTAAATTTTTTTCCAAAATAATGACAATTATATTTTCAAAAGTTATAAATTTAAAATTTTTGAAAATAAATTATAATTTAAAAAAAAAAATTCTAATTTCTTGTTCTTTTATGAAAATTTTAATTTAAAAAAAAATTATTATTTTTTTCAGAAATTTTTGAATATATATTATTTTGCAAAAAAAAATTATTTTATTTTAAAAATTATACAAAAAAATAAATCAGAAAATTATTTTAATATTTTAAATTTTATTTTCAGTTTTTTTAATTTTAAAAACAATTTTCATAATTTTAATTTTTTTAAGAAAATTTAATATTATGTGGCACACCACATGGCAAAAGTTGCACAGTCAGCAACTGCCACGTGGCCAAAACCATGCCAAATCAGCTGAATAGTGGGGCCAAAGACCTTTTTCAAACAAATTTATTTTTTACAAGGATGTATTTCAAAGTTTTTTTTTTATAGGGACGGAAATCAAAACTTGACCAAATTACAGGGACGATTATCATATTTAAGCCATTTTATTTTTATAATGCATTTTTTTGGGACTAAAATTGTGAAAGTTGCTATACTCATTGGAGTACTTTAATAATTTGACATGCTTTTTGATATTGAAATCTGTCTGCAGTGTTTGAGACCGTAGTATTTGTAAGTTTGTTTGGATAGAGGAAAGCCATAAATCATCCAATGGTGTGACCCGTTTGTGTTTGGGAAAGACATGTAGGAACAACTTTGTTCATAATCATATGAAAATGTTTCAACATTTAGTTCATTGTTTTGAATGAAAGTTTGATGTGTGCCAATTTGGTGGCGGAATGGAATGTGACTACTAGCTTGCCATTACCACTACCTTAGGCAATTTTTGGTGAATGCACCTACACTTTTGGGGCACTGTGATTTTATAGGTAGGTCATATACACGTATTGTCTTCCAACATCAACTATTATTGAAAAATGATAACTCTTGATTATGCAATATTAGCTTTATTTTTAAAATGGATATCATTGGCTTGAAAGTGTCACAGTTTTACATTTTAACCCATTTTTGTTGTGAAATAGTGAAAAAGAGCTCTTCACCTCATCCCTTTTTCATGAAAGACGTGGTAGCTAATTTGGAGCATCAACTCAACTAATTTGAAAGTGACTTGAATAAGAAATAAATGAAATCATATCGCTCTCTGTTCCTAATTCCTATCTTACTACACTGTTTGATGTTAAGAAAGAAAACTAAAAAACTATCTTTGAGATGGTTGGGATCAAGTGCCAACAGATATTTCTCAAGACAATAGTTTCCGTTGTCCTTGCTACAAACCAATTTTTCGCATGAAAATTGAAAGCAGCATCACATATAATTATCAACAATATACAATTACCTCAAACATATCTAATATAGTTAATTAATTATAGTAATCAAACTCATGCTAGACAAATCTCGTGAAGAAGAACTTTGCCATCTATTGTAGCCTTAGCTGGTTTGAGATATTAATCTTCATAGTCGTGATTAAAGAATACCCATTCATTAAAAAAATAATGTAACAGAGCTATCTATTTCTTTGTTATCTGCATTCTACCCTTTCAATTTTAATGGTGGGGTTGAGGAGTTCGGGTATGTTTCATTTAGGCTAAGCTCTATTTACTTTATTTAGAGCTTGGATGCAAGACATGTTGCAAAAAAATATCTAACGGTTAAGATTTTAAATAAAAAAACAAATATTTGTTTAATAAAAATACATAATAATAACAAACAAATCATGTTCCCTTCTTCTCTCATATCACAACAACATTTTCTTATTTTTTAATTTAAAATCTCAACCGTTAGATTTTTTTTGCCACATGTCAAAAATCCAAATCTTAAATGAAGTAAATGGAGCTTAATCTAAATCGAGCATATCCGAACTCAGGTTGGGGGCCGTTTATTCTTCAACATTGGTGCAGTACAATCTGCTTTAGTATGCATGAAAGTGATATGATGAAAACATACTAATTAATTTTGTGAAAGATGGTCCAATTGAGTTGTGCATTTCATCCTCTACTGACAACTTTAGAGGTAATTAAAGCTTCGTTTGAATCTCACTTGAACATATACGATACCATGTTGTAGTTTTAGACTTGACGATGGAATTTTTTTGGGATTCAATGGACAATATTTATTTTACAATGTACTTCTCTCGCTTTAAATGATTTGAATGGTATTTTTATAAGATGACATAGCTAAAGATAAATGAAAAAAGTGGTTATGGACAGTTTTTGTTTTGTTTTGACAACGAGTACTGGGTGGAGCATTGAGTTGTATATGTCAAAAGAAGAAATTGATATTCTATTATTTTGCCAGTTACTATTATGAAATTGGTAACAGTTATTTCAACATGAACACTCATTACCTGTTTGACAGAGATGCAAATATTAGAGCGGTTCAACATAAATGTGTCTGCTATTTTCAGATATATTTGTGATTTCTTTTTTACACCTTTGGTATATCCATACCAGAACTAATAACTTTTCTTATTCTGCAAATAAGAGTGCAAAATCTTATTTAAGAGTGCAATTTTTAACCAAAGTTAATTTTGTCATTTTAGAGGGCCTAAAAAGATATGGAGGGGACCTAAAAAGTAACCTTGTGCTTTTTAAGAATTGATTTGGGCCATTTGAACCCATTTTCGTAGAAACCTAATAAGTTTAGAATTCCGCTCTTCTCCAAATTGAAAAGGCGTAAATACTCATGCGTGATTTAAGTCACGCTACGTGAGTTAACTCACGCTAATTATAAATTCTGCGTAAGTTAACTCTTGCTAGTTATAAACCATGCACGAGTTAACTCACGTAGGCTCACGCAGAAGTATTTTCAAAAGTTTAGTTAGGAGCGAACAATTTTTGATGGGAGAAAAGCAGAATTCATAAGTTTATTTTGCAAAATCTTTTTAACTAAAATTATTAGAAAATCTACTAGGACCTTACCTAGTCTCCATATGACCATACCCCGTACAAACCTAGTATATTACAAAAGAATCCTTTTAAGTATTTGACAATATAATTTTTTTCAAAAAGCACAAGTGAGTATATCATTAAAAAAAGGGAACTTCTACGGTACACTCACAAAATGAGGTATACCGGTACTTCTACTTTTTAATTTTATAAATGAACGATCATTTTTTATGCAGTAAATAGCTATTTGTCAATATTTATATTTTATAAAACAACATTTCATAAGAAAAAACATCGTTTAATTGTTTATAAGAATCATAATAACTTTTTTTACATATTATCGTAAAAAATAATGAATGTTCTCAATTATGAGTGATAAAAATTTTAAAAAATAAAAAATTATTTTGTTGATACTTTTGATGAATAAGATTTAGTTATTATAATTATAAATGATAAAAAATAATATTTTTCTTCAAAAAAACAACTCATTTAACTATGAATTTAAAGAGTGGGTGTACCGATACACTCAAATATAGTGGGTGTACCATAGAATTTACCTTAAAAAAATTTGTTCCTAATTATATTGGAAAACACAATAGTTTAATTTTTAAGAAGTTAAATGCACGACTTTTAATCCATATATTTATATAAAGAGTTCCTTAACTTAGACCAAAAAAAAAAAAGAATTCCTTAACACCCTTAAAACACGTTTTAAGTTAACATCTACCACCAAAATTTAAAAGTAAAAAGAAAAAATTCACCACAAAAAATATAGTCATATGATGGTGAGAAATTACTTTACTTGCGCATATTTAAAAGGAGCTTAGCTGGCCCCAGTAGTAGTAGACTGTTACTCTGTTGTTGAAACTGAAACATATCAACTTGATTCGGCCATTGACGAACTTGCTTTCCTGTCGAACTTCTCCGAAAATGAACGACGGTGATGTCTCTAAGCAAATCCACCAGATGGTGAGATTTATCCGTCAAGAAGCTGAAGAAAAAGCCAGCGAGATCTCTCTCTCTGCTGAAGAGGTAACGCCATTTCTCTAATCATTCTCTTTTCTCGATCAAGCTTCATTGCATTGCATTGAAATTTGATCCTCTCGGCAATGTAACTCTCCTTTTTTTTTTTTTTTTTTTTTGTTTCTTCGTGTAGGAATTCAATATCGAGAAGCTTCAGTTGGTTGAAGCTGAGAAGAAGAAGATCAGACAAGAATATGAGCGAAAAGAGCGCCAAGTTGAAATTCGAAAGAAAATGTAATTTTCTCGAACTTTTTTTACGCTGTTTTGTTCACTGATAATTTGAACTTTCAATTGTTTTTTATTACTTTGACATTTGTTTGTGGAATTGGTTGAAATTGAATTCTGGTGATCGATTCCGATCACAATCTCAATTTATAATTTCGGATAATGAATATGTTGGCATAGATCTTGTTTTTTTATCCTTGCGAGTGATAGTTAAACAAAGCATGTTGATTGTTGTTATTTGCCAAAGCTTGATTTCTGGTCATTGTCTAGTGGATCATTATCGTAATGTTCGGTGAAATTAACTAATTTCAGCTTCGTTGAGCTTTGTTAAATGTAGTTTAATGTTTAATTTAGTTTCTCTCCGTATGTTCATTGTGTTTTTTGATGTAGAACTGACACTTCTGATGGAAGACGTTACATGTCGGACACCAACTTGCCTTTGATTACATTCAATTACTTAATTTTTTTCAAAAAAAAATCTGGTGTCAACGTGTGTCTGGTGTCCGTGTCTCCCTCAGTGCTTCATACATGTCAGGTTAAACTTAAGGTTTTTTATTTCCAAAATATGATGAGTGGAACTTTTTTTTTGTTGTTGTGAAACTTAATTTGTTACATGATGTGAATATTGTTCATTTCTGACACCAACATGCATTTGATTACATTCAATTACTTCATTTTAAAAAAAAAATCTGGTGTCAACGTGTGTCTCTCAGTGCTTCGTACATGTCAAGTTAAATTAAGTTTTTTTATTGCCAAAATATGATGAGTGGAACCATTTTTTTGTGAAGCTTAATTTGTTTCATGATGTGAATATTGTGCATTTCTGTATTGTTATTCTAAACTTACAAAATATGCTAGTTGATATATTATAATTTCCGTGGCCCAATTGTTTGCGGCAGTGAGTACTCAATGCAGCTGAATGCTTCTCGGATCAATGTTCTTCAAGCTCAAGATGACATTGTTAATTCAATGAAAGAAGTTACTGCCAAGGAACTTTTGAATGTGAGCCGTCATCACCTGGTTGAAGATATTTTACATGTGGGCAATCATGAGTACAGAAACCTTCTAAAAGGTCTCATTGTTCAGGTCAGTTAACATTTAAATATTTTACACCTAATTATCGTTTGATCTTGCATTTTGCCAAGTATCTTTATCATTTGTAGATTCTTGATTACACTTATTGATAGTGTTGCTGTTATTTACTTACTGTGTTCCAATTTTATACTATTTGTAGATTCTCGTTTGATCTTGAACATTACACTTATTGAAGTTACAAATTATATAACTAGTATATTCATGAAAAATTGGAGTGATCAGGGGACCTTAATGAACCATTCTCATTGATTTCAAATGATAATTATATACTGACATGGGATGCAACCTTGGTTTTTAAGTTAGCATGTTTAATTTTTTGGATTGAATCCCTGCCCTTCCCTCTTTCCCTCTACATGAACTTATTCTTCTGATATTATTTTATGGACCACCTTCTATGCACAAGTATGTGGACTTGGAGTATAATGTAATATAAGACTTGTACATTACAGAGTTTGCTAAGACTTAGAGAACCTTCTGTCTTGTTGAGATGTCAGAAACATGACGTGCACTTGGTAGAACATGTGCTGGATGCAGCTGCACAGGAGTATGCTGAAAAAGCAGGTGTTTATCCACCAGAGATCATTGTTGACCACAGTGTCTATCTTCCCCCTGCACCCAAGCATCACAATACTCACGAACCTTACTGGTAAAGTTCATGTTACAGACTTCTATTTAAATATTAAGCAACTGTATGGATCTGTTAATGGTCCTGCTTCTTACTCATGCTGTACCTTTTTCTTGATTAGTTACACATTCTGGTCAAAATTAATCAAGAGTTTCAAACCTAAGGTTACCATGTTTTTAGTTGACTGAGCATACTAGCTAAAGTTGTTTTATTATGGGTTTGGGAGACTCAATAAATCACGACAGTACCACAAGGTCAAACAACTCTACAGTTTGTTGCTTTTGTATTTTCGTGTTGATTTGACATTGAGACATGAGAAAGCCTTCTCTGATGACCATCTAAACATTTGATTAGTTGTGTAGCTGCTTTAATATTCGATATCAGTTTCAGCATACCTGATTATATTTGTGGAAAATTCAGCTCTGGTGGGGTGGTGTTGGCTTCTCGTGATGGAAAGATTGTGTGTGAAAATACTCTTGATGCACGGCTGGATGTAGTGTTCCGTAAAAAGCTTCCGGAGGTAATTTTTTGTGTGCATTGCTATTGTCATGTTCTGTGATTCGTTTCTCTTCATTATAATAGTATTGTCGACTGTCATATTATTTTCAACTAGAAAGGCAGTTATTTTTTATGACATTTGAACTTTGACATTGAAATATAATTCTTCGACCGAGTCATACTCATACACACTTTGATAAACAACTAAGACAATTAACTTGAAATATTGTACGTATTAAGGGGAAGATAACCGGGGAGGGACTTCAGGGCTAAGGCCGACAATTAGTATGCAACAAAGAAAAAAGTATTTCTTCAAACAAAACTCTGTGAACTAGCTGCTCACTCCCAGATAACTTCTAGCATTGGCGATTCTCTTTCCTTTCTCAATGTGTTTTTTCTTGGATCGTGATATGCACTTCAGTCTTTAATATTCTAAACTTCTGAAATTTTGGCTTGAAAACCAGAGAGATTTTTCCCCTTCTCTCTGTTTGCACCTTTGTATTTGCTATACTGCTCTAAAAGATCATTTTCACCAATTATTCCTCCCATGTTCTCATAAATCCATTATCACCCCACTTTGCGTCAAATTATATTCTGTTCACCTTGGATATCTGGGAGGAAAACTTAGGTATTTTTTGCAGTGTCCTGTTTACAAGAATATGTGGGTTGTCTCATTTTATTTAGTTGGTTTATTAGTCTTGGGCAATTTCGTCTCAGCATTAAAAAACTACCGCATATGTGTGGCTCAAAGGAAGATTTGGCAATAGGTCATATGACAATCAAAGTTGGCAATAGGTCCACATCATTTTATTGTTTCTTCTGTTATTATGTGGGTGATGTTGAAAATGAACTGGTTAGCATCTGGTGACTAGTGAAATTTCTCAGATTACATTTTGTTGACTTTGGATATTGTATAGAATGAAAACTTTGGTATTTTTTGGAGTGTCCTATGTATGAGAATACGAGGGTTGTCTTGTCTCATTTTATGTACTTGGTTTATTGGTCTTCTGCTATTTTGCCTTGGCGTTAAATAAATAACTACCACATATATGTTTGCACTCATGTGTGTGGCTCAAAGGAAGATTTGGCTATAGATGATATGATAATTGAAGTTATATTGTCCACATTCTTTTTTGTTTCTGCCGTTTTACGTGGGAAGTGTTGAAAATAAACTAGTCAGCATCTGATGACTAATGAAGTTTCTTGCTCATTGTCGCAGATCCGAAAGCAGCTCTTTGGACAAGCTGCTGCTTGATGACTTCGATTACATTTTGTTGCCCCTGGAATACATATCCTCAATGGATGTCATTGATTATGTAAACTTGTTCTTTGAAATACTCCATTTTTTTATAGGGCCTGTTGTTCTCATATCGTGTGTGAAGGGGGCATGTGGTGTTCATTTTTTATTTATTTAATTGATGAATAGTTTCACCTTGATGGTGTTTTCTCCGACTTAGTTGCAAATAATATATTGGACATTGTTGCCAATGTTATGATGTTTACTGTTCTCCAATGGCTTGCATGGTCAAAGTATATAACTGTTCTCTGTTGAAAATAAAACTACTCTTATGCAGTGACTGGATTTATGATCTCTACCCAGGAGAGACGTCCAAATTATGCTATTTTTTATTTATTTTTCTAAAAAATTGCTTTCCTCTTTCAAAAAGTTTAAGGGAGCTGAGTTTTAGGGACGCACACAACCGGTCTTAGTAAAATTACATAAGAAAAAAAAATTAGTATTTTTAAAAATCATTTCTCTCTAAGAACTTGTAAAAATTGATGAAGTGTTTGTATAAAATCTGAGTTTCATATTTAAAGCTTGGTTTACTTGGCAAAGCTATTTTCTATTTTAGGAAAATAAAGAATTGCAAATATTTTATTTCAAGCCATACTAAAGTAACAGTTATGTTTATTTTAATTTGACCCCTGTAAAATTAAAAATTTCCTTTTAGCAATTTTAATTTTTTGAAAGAGTTTTTTTTTTTTTTTTTTTTTTTTCCGACAAGAAGAAAGAGGAGTAATATACTCATTTGTTAGGTGAGGTTTAGCATGGGAAAGCTACTTGAAAAGTTAGTTTTTGACCATTAGATCAAACCAAGAACATATCCTTATCATACTCCATCATCACTAGATTTTGTAATTTTATTATTTTAAAATCATTTTTTAAAAACAAAAAATATATTTCGAAATTAAAATAAACATATAAAAATAAAAAATAAATTTAAAAATATGGAAATTAATTTTCCAAAATTTAAAAAAATATAAATAAACTTTTTGAAATAAACTTGTTTTCATAAAATTTAATTATGATTTTCGAAGATTTAATATTTGTAATTTTCAAATTTAATTATGATTTTCCGAAACTTTGAAGAATTCTCGATTTCACCTTCAGGTAAGGTTTTACATTTTTTTCGAAATAAAATAATTCTAAAAAAATATGGAAATTAGTTTTTGAAAATTACAAAAATTAAATCTTTGAAAATCATAATTAATTTTTTTGAAAACAAGTTTATTTATATTTTTTAAAATTTTGGAAAATTAATTTCCATATTTTTAAATGTTTATTTTAATTTCGAAGTATATTTTTTGTTTTTAAAAAATGGTTTCAAAATAATAAAATTACAAAATCTAGTGATGAGGGATTATGATAAGGATGTGTTCTTGGTTTGATCTAATGATCAAAAACTAACTTTTTCATGATGAAAAAAAAATAGCTTTCCCATGCTAAACCTCACCCATTTGTTAACCTCTTAACAGAAAGAAATAATTTAAAGCAACTTTAGTGTATGATGCATTATGTTCAATCTTTTTAATAGATGATGACAACGATAGAAAACTTATATTGGAGTAAGCACAAAGATGAACTAAAACTTTTTATGCATCATAAGGAAAATGGTGAGATAGAGGGTTAGGGGTATCTAAATATCATTTGTGTATTCCCTCAAAATAAAATGATAATTGGATTGAGACGAAAGGATGCTAACTAGGATAATTTTTCAACATTCTAATTTTTGTGTCTAATTAATCAATTTAAATTTTATACGAGTTGACTGGATACTCTAAAACGCAGTCGTTTATGTAACAATTTTGACACATCTTGGAGGTAACGGTAGCTCCTCGTTGGTGGTTAAGTCACTGTCCTTTCACACCCTCGACGAGTCCGCCACTTCTCAACAACAACAACTCATCATACAAAAACACTTCACACTCCTTCCCCTCTCTCTCTATCTCACCAACTCCTTCTTTCATTTCATTTCATTTCTTCAATTCAACTATGGACGCTTCCACTCTCTCTCGCATAGGCCTCGCTGGCCTAGCCGTAATGGGCCAAAACCTAGCCCTAAACATCGCCGAGAAAGGCTTCCCAATCTCCGTCTACAATCGTACTACTTCCAAAGTCGATGAAACCGTAGATCGTGCCCACCGTGAAGGCTCCCTCCCTTTAACCGGTCAATACTCCCCTCGCGAATTCGTTCTCTCTCTCCAACGTCCTAGATCAGTTATCATCCTTGTCAAAGCTGGTGCTCCCGTCGATCAAACAATCTCCGCCCTCTCAGATCACATGGAGCCCGGCGATTGTATTATCGACGGTGGTAACGAATGGTATGAAAATACCGAACGAAGAATCCAACAAATCTCTGAAAAGGGAATACTCTATCTCGGTATGGGTGTTTCTGGTGGTGAAGAAGGTGCTAGAAATGGACCTTCTCTTATGCCTGGTGGCTCCTACCAGGCTTATAGTAATATTCAAGATATTCTTACCAAGGTTGCTGCTCAGGTTGAAGATGGTCCTTGTGTTACTTACATTGGTGAAGGTGGTTCTGGTAATTTTGTTAAGATGGTTCATAATGGTATTGAATATGGTGACATGCAGCTTATTTCTGAAGCTTATGATGTTTTGAAGCATGTTGGTGGATTGTCCAATTCTGAACTTGCTGATATTTTTGCTGAGTGGAATAGTGGTGAGCTTGAGAGTTTTCTTATTGAGATTACTGCTGATATTTTTAAGGTGAAGGATGAAGGTGGGGATGGGTATTTGGTGGATAAGATTTTGGATAAGACTGGTATGAAGGGGACCGGTAAATGGACTGTTCAACAAGCTGCGGAGTTGTCAGTTGCTGCTCCGACTATTGCTGCTTCGTTGGACTGTAGGTATTTGAGTGGGTTGAAGGAGGAGAGGGAGAATGCCGCGGCAGTTTTGAAGGAAGCGGGGTTGGGCGAGGAAGTGGGAGGGTTTGTGAGAAGTGGGGTTGATAAGAAAAGGTTGATTGATGATGTGAGACAAGCTTTGTATGCTTCTAAGATTTGTAGTTATGCACAAGGAATGAATTTGTTGAGGGCAAAGAGTGATGAGAAAGGTTGGAATTTGAATTTTGGGGAGTTAGCTAGGATTTGGAAAGGTGGGTGTATTATAAGAGCTGTGTTTTTGGATAGGATTAAGAAGGCTTATCAGAGGAACCCTAATTTGGCTAGTTTGATAGTGGATCCTGAATTTGCTAAGGAAATGGTGCAAAGGCAAGGTGCATGGAGAAGGGTTGTTGGATTGGCTATTTCAGCTGGGATTAGTACTCCTGGAATGTGTGCTAGTCTTGCTTACTTTGATACATATAGGAGAGCAAGGCTTCCTGCTAACCTTGTTCAGGCTCAGAGGGATTTGTTTGGAGCTCATACCTATGAGCGTCTCGATCGTCCCGGCGCTTTCCATACCGAGTGGACAAAACTTGCTCGTCAGAGTGGTACTGGTGCTGCTGCTCTTAATTGATGATATGTCTCTTAGTGTGGTTAGTTGTTTGTTTGTTGTTTAATGCAGCATTTGTGTTGCAACTGTATGTTTCGTTGAGATTGAGGTTCTTCGGTTAGGCAGAGCAATTATTGTTTCCTTATTGTTGTAGCTGTTTTTCCTTTTAATTTAACAAATAAAAGAAAAGCTTTGTCATTTGTTCACCTGCTTTTTTTGTTTCAAGTTTGAGTCCTGAATTACACTTTAAATTGTTGATGCTTTTGTCTCATAGATACCTTTAAAGCTGTGTTTAAAGACTGTGTATTAACAATGACAGAAACATCCTCTCAGGTTTCAATATATTTTGGACTTTGTTTCCTTAGCTTTACTTTATAGCTGAACTTGGTGTATTCCCTTTGTTATTCCTTTTGTAACTTCAATGTGTGACGAGTGTTGTTTTGCACGCATCTACATGCTCATGCACTATGTATGGTTTTTAAAGTTGCTTTTGTTGCCTTGCTAGCTAAGTGTTTTTTAATATACATTTTGTTGTATGCTTTGTAGATTGATTCAGGACTAGGGAACGTTTTCCTTATATTGCTTCTTGTGGGTTTTAGTGGAATCTACGCTCCTATATTCCCCCTTCAGTTTATTTATTGAAGTTAATCGCTTACACTTTATTACAGTTGTTTGAGACTGATTAACTAATGCAAACTGCCTCATGCATTTGAGAAATATGATTATTATGTGTTACCTGTGCAATTCATGACCCTGATAGAGAACATATTCCTAAGCGACTAGGCAAGTATAAGTCTACAAGAGAGTTGAGAGATTATTAATAAGAGACATTCTTGAAATAACTAGGAACTAGAAAGGCAAGTATGCACATGCTTTTTTCATTGCACAGAAGGAACGAACCTTGCAATATATGCAATATGCATTTGACTAAAGATTGGATTTGGTTCCTCTCATATTTGAGTCAAGCATGAGGAGCTATGTTGATTATCTCACCATTAAAACTCATTGGGTCCAATTTATATATTTTTCAAGTTGTAGAACCCAATGAGATTTAATCATGAAATCATCAACATAACCCCCCTTCCCGTTGGATTAAAAAATGAGAATCCAGATCCCAAAAGAGTCTTAACAATCCATCCATTTTGAAAGGACCCCAAAAGAGTCTTAACAATCCATCAATTTTGAAAGTTCTAATATCAAAGTGAGAAGGGCCATTGGGGACATGATGACAAACAGGAAAATACAATAACTTATGTAGCAATGCTCTCAAGAACTGGCTGAGTTCTTATCACTGCTGCAGAAGGCATTTTACTATCACCAATCCATCCAATCTGCTTTCAAGACCCATATCTTCAATGGCTTGTTCTTCCATAGCTTGAGTCTTTTGGGTCTTGAGAAGTCTCATGGATGAAAATCCCACATAACCTAATGTTATCAATTCAAAAAATCTAAGCACACACGCAGTCACCCACATAGTATACCACAATAGCTGCTTCTTCTCCAATGGGAGAACAACTGAAAAAAGACCCTGCTCTCGAGTGGTGTACACAGGGGGGGAACTCATCATAGTGAGTTGAAATGTTCCATTTCCATTGAAGTTGATATGTCAAAGTGGTGCTGGTGTTGCTGCTCTTTATTGATAATTGATGATATGCTTCTTTGTGTGGTTAATTGTTCTTAGTTCAGTATGAGTTGCAACCGTATATCTTGTTTGAGGATCTTTGGTTAGAAAGAGCAACTATTGTTTCCTTATTACTGTAGCTGTTTTTGCTTTCAATCTAACAAATAAAAGAAAAGCTGTCATTTAAAAAAAGAAAAGCCGTCATTTGAATCAACATGCTTTTTTTGCTTCAAATTTGAGTCCTTAAGTGCACCTTAAGCTGTTTTTGCTTTTTTCGACTTTTTTTTCCTTAGTCTTACTTTATTTGTGATCTTGGTGCATCTCCTGAAAGTTTCCCCCTTTTTCTTTCTCTTGTAACTTCAATGTGTATCCAGTGTTGTTTTGCATGCATCCACATGCTCCTGCACTTGTATGGTTTTTAAAGTTGCTGTTGTGGTGTTGCTAGCATACAACAAAATGTTTTTATGCTTTCTATACATTTTGTTGTTGCTTTGTAGATTGATTTTTATTTTGGCGTCTTTGTCATTGGGAAATCAGGACTAGGAATGCTTAGTGCTTACACTTCACAGTTGTAATACACTTCGAATAATTAACAAATGCAAATTGCTTCATGCGATTGAGAAAGGTGGTGTGTGTTAACTGGCGGATAAATTCAGCTCCACTGCAGTAAGTGATTCCCCGCCTTCGGAATATCGGTGGCCAATCAAGATTGGAGTTTAGATATAAAGTTGGTATTCAAAATTACAAAATAAAATTTAAGATATCCATTTTTTTCGACCGTCCAATCTTGAAGGAACAACCATCATTATTATGAATGTGTAAATGTGAGATCCTCTGACTGCAATGAAGATGAAATCCTTAAATGTGACAATTCATGGCCCTGGTGGAAAACATACTCCAAGAGTGTAGGCGAGTAAACAAGAATAAAGACACTAATAATAAGTGGCATTTAGGGTGCATAAATGTTAAATTTGTGCACTATAAAACACTAAGGGTGCGTTTGATTTGCTAAAAAATGAAGGACAGGACAGAACAACTCTAGTTGTCCAGTGTTTGATTTGTAAAACTGTTTCAGGTACAGGACAAACTGGAGGCAAATGACAGGACAAAAACTCATATTTTTGTCCCTCACCAAACCACAGCACAACTTTTTGTCCAACGTACAAGTTATCTAAAATACCAAAATAGCATTTTGTCCCTCAAAAATCGTATAAAACAAAAAATTACTCAATGCCATAAAAAAATTGTCCTGTGCTGTTCTGCCTTGTGTTGTACTGTTCTATCTTGTATTGTTCTGTCCAGTACTTACTGTTTTGCAAACCAAACACACCCTAATAATAGGTGGCATTTAGGGTGCACAAATGTTAAATTTGTGCACCATACACAAGTTTTAATAAAATTATTTTTGGCCATTAGATGAGAGAGACCATTGATCTTTATTATAGATTGTCTACAATATATATTTTTTCGCTGTCCACACAACCTCTCTATACCATCGTACTCTTCTCACCGCCACCACCAAACACACTTTTTTTTTTCTCATCAAACTCTCGTTGAAAACAAGAGAAAAAGAGGAATGGTGAAGAAAATTTGTTTTCAGAATCGATTATTCATATTTTAAATTCTCAAGTTTCCAAAAAAAAAAAACTTAACCTTATATAAAGCGAAACTCTCAACATTTCTGCTTTAATGGAATTGACCCATTTTTGGGATGTTTTGGGTAAAATTGAATCATTTCCAATTAACCATCATTATGATTTATGATTTTTTTTTTTTTTGGAATTGACCCTTTTTTTTTCGGATTAAAAATAAGAATGAGGAAACTGTAAATCCAGAAATGAAGTTGTTGTAAGGTTTAGCTACCTGTGTGAGGTTCAGCTTTTAATAAAATTGATGGCGTTTAAAAAAAGGGTTAATGATGCTTTACCCCCTGTATTATAGGTCATTTTTTGTTTTCCTCCTGTAAAATATTTTTTTTGATTTACCCCTGTAAAATTTTTTTTTTTGGGAATATAGGTCATAAAAAAATGAAAAAATTCTGCAAAAACGTTTTTTTATGACCTATTAGGGGGGTATTCCAAAAAAAAAAAAAATTACAGGGGGAAAAACCAAAAATGACCTATATTACAGGGGGTAAAGCACCATTAACCCTTAAAAAAAAATGAAGAAACTGTTAATCAAGTTGATGTTAGCTTTCAATTTGATAATAATGAGATAAAAGATGAGAGGGAGGGAGAAAAGGGAGCAGATGTTGGTCCCATCAGGTTTTTTGAGACAGAGAGTGATGGGTTCAAGTTTTTACACAGCGACGGTGAAGTGGGAGGAGGGTGGAGGACGAGATGATGGTGGAGGATGGGCGGATTGGGTGGTGGTGCAGGGGTTGGTGACGCGATGGAGTGAGGGAAGTTTGTTGGTGTGGGGAAGGAGAGGATGTAGAGAGAGAAAGCGAGAAAAATCTGATAGTGAGAGACCATGATAAAAATATGTGCTACATTTAATCTAATGGCAAAAAAAAACTTGTGCATGGTGCACAAATTTAATATTTGTGCATTCTAAATGCCACCCTAATAATAGCTTGAAATATCTATGAACTAGGAAGGCGGTCCTTCATTTATGGTTGGCATTAGGGCTGGACTGAATCTGCCAAACCGGCCCAATCGGGCCGAACCGTATGGCCCGTATGGCAGCGGGTCGGTTCAAACGGGTCTAGCAGGTTGAGATAGTTGGGTTTGGTTGGATAGTGTTGGTCGGTTTCAGTTGGGCAAATCCAACCCAACGAAAACCACACCCGACCGTATTATACTACTTACAGGCTTCTACTATGCTTATGGATAAGGCCCATAATTAACCCAACTATCCAAGCCCATATTTCACTTAAACATGTGACAAAACACACCATAGAAACCATAGCCGCCAGTCCAAACTCTTTCATTCTCTCTCACTGCTTCAGCTTTTCCTCTTCAGACTCAACAACATGAGTTCCAAAATCTTCAACTTCATACCTTATCTTCATCTCCGACCTTGTTTTGCATTAGAATCTACACCTAAACTAATCACACACGTCTTTCATCCTTCTTTTGCATAAGAATCTACACCTTAATAATTCTTAATCAATAGATCTCAAGATCTTCATCTTCACCATTCTTTTGTTTTGCATCTGAAAGTCCAGGATTGAATTTGAAATCCAGTAAAATGAAAACATAAGCATGTATATGAATGATTTTCCAATTTGACATACAAATTGGAAATTAGCAGTATGAAATTCACGTGTTGTATTTGAAAGACCACATACATTTTTTATTTTTATTTTGCCAAATGGTGAATCTTTTTAAGTAGCTTTTTTTTTCCCTGTCAAACCGTGATAAACCAACCGCGTATCCGACAAACTGCTTCAACCGATAACCGACGAATCAGATGGGCAAAAATGGGTGGGATGTTCCCAACCGTGGTTTGCGGCGGATTGAGGTTTTTCAACCGAAAACCGACCGTTGTCCAGCCCTAGGTGGCATTTAGGGTTCACAAACTATTAAATTTGTGCACCATACACAAGTTAGAGAAAATTATTTTTAACCATTTGATTTAAGAGGAACATTAATCTTATAATAGTCTGTGTACACCATATATTCTTCACTTTGTCTTCAACTTTCCTACTTTTTCTTTTTTGAACAGAATACACAAGCAACAACCAGACAAAAAACAACAAGTTCACAACCCTTAAAAATCTTCTTTCACTTGGCCAAAACAAAGCTGGGCACAAACTGCAACCTCAAGGCATACGTAGCTAATAATAAAATCCAAAACAAAAACAAAAGGGAAACTTGAAACACTGATTTTCAATTAAAAATTCTCTCCCACTTTGATTTTCAATTAATTCTTCAAACATTTTAAAACTGTATCATTGATTTGTGTGGTGAATTCCATGGCACAGTATATACGCAACATGATACAAAGGGAAATATGCAACATATTTGCAATTGGATTGTCAAGGAACTTGCTCTCCTTGAATCTTGACCTATGGAAAAACTTTTCGGTGAAACTTAACCTCCGACTACTATTTCGGTAACCTCCATAACTTCGATCCACTCAAATCCATCGTTGGCAAGTGGATCTTCGGCTGGAAACAAATGGTCAGATTTCGATAACGGTTGCTCCATCGTCAGAGGAAGCTGTTGAGTTTGCTTGTGGTGGTGGGTGGTGATGAAAAGAGATGTTAGGAAGGTTGAAGACAAACAAGAACGATATAGTGTAGGCTGACCATAATAAGATCAATGTTTCTCTTTAATCTAATGGTCAAAAATAACTATTTATAATTTAAATGCCACCTCATTTATGATCAAAATACAAACGCTTTCCTCCATTTATGATCAAAATACGAATGTTTCCTCATTGCATAAGGAACAAATCTTGTATTAATATATGCGCTAACAAAAGATTAAGATCAAAGTGAAATGATTTACGAAGCAATACTCTTAAGAACTGGCTGAGTTCTTGTCACGACTGCGAAAGGCATTTTACTGTTGCCAGTCCATCTGCTTTCAAGAATCATATCTTTAATAGCTCGTTTTTCCGTTGTTTGTATCTTTTTGGTCTTCAAAAATCGCATGCATGAAAATCCCGCATAGCCTAATGTTATTAGACCAAAAAAAAATCCAAGCGCACACCGAATCTCCCACACATCCCATGGTTGCCGCTTCGTCAATGGGAGAACAGCTGAAAAATGACCCTTGTCTCTTGAGTGGCATACGCCAGGGGAGCTCGTCACGGTGAGTCAAAATGTTCCATTTTCGTTGAAAGACACACATCTAGCCCTTGACCCGATGCCACTCGTAAATGTTACGTTTGGGAATTAGATATAGGCTACCCCATTGTATTAAGAGCATGGTTTTTGAAACTTTTATTCCTTACATTTGATGCTGGTGTTTCACCATTGACCTGAAAGCAAAATCTTGAACTACATAATTCAATGATTCAGTGGAAGTATTGTTCAAGCAGTGCACCAAGGAGCAACTGCATAAGCTAAAAATCAACACCCACATGAAATCCCACTCATGTAATCTATTGTCAAACAACTATTGAGAGAATTATATTAAAATCATGTGTGTTTCTCTCACATGTGAATCACACTAACATGTGTGTTACTAAAAATTCTATTAGAATTTTTTAAAAAAAAATATATTTAAATATTATAATTTATTTAGTAATAATTTTAATAATAATGTAGAAGGGATAATTGTCGAAGGTGGAAATTGATATATAGTAAAGTGTTGATTCGTAGTCGGAGGTGATCGCAATGCATTGCTGCGGTTAGAAGGATGACTAAAGTGGTGGTGGTCATATGAAATTGAAGAGGATGTTAAAACAAAAGCAATAGTTATTAAACTATTTTTGGCATTTGAGATTTAAGTGAAAAATATTTTAAAATTAAAAAATCAATTCAACATTATTTTGTTAGAACAATATTGTTTTTAAATCAAAAACCAGAAATTAACAACCACCCCAAATAACTTAAGATAGTAACAAATAAAAAAAAAACCTTAAAGTTATATTTATTTTATGAAGTTGAGTTATATCCAACGAGGACTTAAAAGACTAATACCTAGGATTTTGTATGATTTTAAACTATAGTAAAATTGAGATTCTTTTTTTAAGATAGTAAAAATCAAATCAATGATCCGATAAACTCAAACATACATTCCAAATTAATTAAATTGGATTGTTTTGTCCATGTTTAAATCTAATTTGAACCAAACAAATGAAATTTGATCTCTATTAATTTAAGTATCGTTTTTGCGTCATCCAAAAAATATATATATATATATATATATATATAACCTTTTCTAAATCTCGTTAAATTATACTAATATAGTGCAATACAAGTTTTATAGATGATTGAATCTCTTAATCATTTAATTAAAATTTGATACCCTGTTAATACGAATAAAATATTGAAAGAAGTGCAGAAATCTTTTCTTAAAAACAAGGTTTTGTCTTTACAAGCTTCTTTGTCTTATGTTTTTATTCTTAATTTCATCTTGTTGACTCTTTTTTTGTAAAGGTCATTCCTCTACTTCTAAGCAAGAAATTAGTATCGCTAAAAAAGGTTTAAACACCAACAGTGGAAGTGGATAGGCTTTTTAAAAAAGGTTTAAATACCGATGGAAGTGGTAAGAGGTAACTTTGGTGATTCCTCTCGTCTTCACAATGGAAGTGGAACAGTGTATTCACTCAAATTTCCAATTCAATTCAATTAAAGCCAGTAGCTGTTTGAGAAAGAAGATGGGATGGATCGATGGACAGGTCACCGGTGATTGAGAAAAAGTTGTGATCGGACACATTGATATGAAAGCCTAATAAGAATGGGCAAGGGCAAAAGAAGAGTGCCAAGAAAAGACCTATGTCTATCCCTCATTTGGTAGGCAGCTTTTTTTCCATAGACAAGACACCAATTCGGGCACAGTTTAATGACATAATGAGATAGAGAAATGACATTTGAACGTTTATTTTAAGATAATTTTTATGATTTTTTTTCTTTTATATTTATATTTTACTTTATCTCTCTGTTACTTTAGTTTTTGTGTAAATATTCATTTTTTTCTTTATAAATTATGATTATTTCATCAGTTATCAATTAAATGGTTGTTCAAATAATACTTTTCAATAGAATATCATTCAAATGACATTGAACATTGGTATTTTTCTTGCTAATATTTAGTGTATTTAAAGGTGAATAATGATATTTTTACGATATTTTAATTATATACATGTCACTATTTGTCTTCATACAATAGTAAAAAAACATGGTCAATGTATACTGTATAAATTTATTAATTCTAGAAGGCAATTTAGGCGATATACTTAATTTCTCTATTGGGTGAGAAATGAATTTTGCATAAACATTTCTTTACAACTCATTCTCATAATCTTATTGTGTTCTTATTCTTTTATCTTCTTCTTCTTTCTATTGTTTTTGTAAAATAAAAAAACTAAAAAAAAGTTGCCACAAAAGTACTTTTATATTTCGTAGAAGTTTTACTCTTTTATCTTCTTCTTCTTTCTTTCTTTTATCATCTTCCTCGTTATGATTGCATGATATAGTAGTTATACGTTATTGGCTATATTTTTCAATATTTCGTAATTTCTTTTTTTAATGTGTTATTGTTTTATAATTAAAGATCTAGTTAACAAATGCTCGTTAGACATTTTTTAAATATTTTAAAATAAATAATTATTCTTTAAAGAAGTAAAATATTTTAATTTTTAATAATTAAAAACACGTATTTTCATAAATACTTAAGGGTATATAAAATAGTATATTTTTTACCAAGCTCAGGTTTATTTCATTTACCAACCACCTATTTATGAAAGGGTGAGCACAAATAATAGAGGAGTGATATTTGAACACCCATTTTATATAATTTTTGGTGATAATTTTTTTTCTCTTTTCATTGGTTAAAAATAATAGAGAGAGAAAAAGGAAGAGAGATAATAAAAGAATAATGTGAGTATAAAAGAGAAAGTTGTTAAAAAATTGTTAAAAAATGGTTCTACAAATATCATTTTAATAAGTGAACACATTTATGGGTCTCACTGATTTTCTAATTGTATTTATCTATTTCATAAATTATAAACAATAGTAAATGAATGGTAGATAAATGAAGTTAAATGATACTCAACTTAACCATATCTTTGTCCATTCCTTTTCCATTGAGGTTATAAAAAGCCATGGGGGAATGGTTTCCTTCATGTTCAGTGTCATTATCAGAGCTCCTTGCTCATTGATACAGTGACACTCCTTACATATATTATACCATATGATACGACCTGTGTTAGTTTCTTCATATAATTACTTTCATTACTTGTACTAACTAACCTTGCTTATTGAATATGTATATATCACACAGATCTAGCTGATAGAATCATGGAAGGATGCATGGCGAATGGTAAATGAGAGAGAGCTTTCTTTAGTCCACTCATGGGTTGCTGTAAGATTTAATTAGCTGCTGACTCATTCATCCAAATGCTGAGTAAAATATACTCAAGTATACTCTGCAAATGAGTGAATGATGCGGGAGACAAATTGAGTCTTAAGCTTCCTGTATTTGGACTGAAGGGAGCTCCCTTTCTTTCTTCCTATTATATATCTCTTTCATTTTGCTTCTGATCTCTTTCTTTAATCTCTTTTTCCTTAATATTTTCATATTTGCATACACATGAGATTTATCTAAACTAAAAGCACCCGCACGTTCTTACCCTTTAAGGAAATATAATTAATTAAAACTTTCTTCTTGTTATGACTGACTTGTGTAAGATCTTGGACTATACTGTATTTGCTTTTAAGAGTGAGTAATTAACAATGGTCGTGGGGTTTCTTTGGTACGGCAAAATGGATTCCAACAGGTTCGCACATGATACTTGACAGTTTTCCATTTAGAGTTAGGTTAAGGTTTGAATATGATATACCATTTCTTTTTCTAATAAAGTATTTATTTATTGATGTTCAAAGTAAGCAAGATAGATCGCACTTGAGAGACACAAGACAAGATCATGAGGAGCAGGTCGAGTCCATCTTCTGCTGTATTCTCGGGCCTCGTCTTTTCTCAGCTGCAACAAGTTCCTAGACTTGAATCGATGTCTCCCACAGCACCACCATTGCAGTTTCCAATATTTTATGCTTTTGCCCTTGTAAAATGCAAATTCGTATTGTATGTGTTATTTCAATTCAATCAAAATAAGATTAGTCAATTTTTGCGCCGATTAATTTTATGATTTTTCCATTTGTAGATTTAACAGTGGGAGATAAGAAAAAAATATCTCAAAATATAGAATGATTTGTTTTATTTTAGAAAAATAAAAGAAAACAAACTAGTTTTTGTGAGTCCAAATATTTGTCGATGTTGGTTGAAAAAATATAGGTTGAGGAAGTAACATGTCGATTATAATCCTAAAGAAAATGGTTGAACGAGACTATATTATAAACTATATTTCTATTTTACAAGACAGTACAGTACTAAGAAATACTTTAAGTTCGTATCTGATTTTTTTTTTTCTTTTGCTCTTGTTTTTAGAGTGCTGTGAGATGTATTTATTTGTTTTGGAGGTGATGGTGTATTAGGGTCACCGGCTATTTGAGAGTAATCTATGTTTTGTACACCCTCCATTCCATTTTAAGTATCGGACATTTTTTGTTCGTATTTAACTGACACTTTTAAAGTTCAATGCAACAATAAATGTTCTTTTACCAACATTACTTTTAGTTATTTATTGCAGAAAGAGAAATATATGAAATAAAATATTAAATGACTAAGACTATTATAGTAAAAATATAAATTATTGTACAAGAAAAAGTAATATTTATTGAGTGTCTTGATTTGTGTAAAATATTAAAAAGTGACAGTTAAAAAGGAACGGAGGTAGTAACAATTTGCATATAATAATATTTTTTTGGCTGTCATTAGACACAATTGTGATTTTTTACTCTGGTTTTAGAGTTTTCATTCTTGTTCATATTTTGTGATTGTGTTTCTCTTTTTTCTAGAGGAGTGTTTGAACAACCGTTTGGTTGATAATTTATTGGACAATCATAATTTATAAATAAAAGATAGGTAGGTATTTGCACGAAAACTAAAACAATAGATAGATAAAGTAAAAATTAATGTGAGTATGAGAGTGAAAACTGTCACAAAATGGATGTTGAAACATCATTTCTTTTTTCCTATGTCATTTATAAACTAGACAAACAACACTCTAATGAATCATTTTAAGAGATTCGTATCATTTTTCCGTTATTTGAACTTGGCTCACATCTTTTTTTACATCCACTAGAAATTAAATCCTCTCAAAATAAGTTACCAATTAGTTATAGATCAAATTTCTCCTGCGATACTTCAAGTGTTAGTTGTTTATAATAAATTAGTCCTTCAATTTTTTTCTTCAACAAATTAGTACTTTAAGTCATAAAATATTTACATTGTTATACTTTTTCATCCAACTTCATAAAAAAATGCATACGTCAGTTACATTTAGGTGGAAGGTCCAAAGAATGTTTATGACATTAGACATAATTACTTATTAGTACTTTAATATATTTTCTTTTTGTTTTCCAATTCAAACTTAATTTTACAGATAAATGTTCCATGAACATTATAAATAAAGTAATTGACCTTCAAACTAAGTGTGAAATCATAATTCTAAGAGCCGTTAGCATTGATAGTTTACAAGCATTTTTAACCGAGTTTTATGAATAGATGATAATGGTGAAAAAAAATTAATGACATAAATGATCAATTTATTGAATAAAAAAAAACTTAAAGTACTAACTTCTTGTAAATATCTAACTGAAGAAAACGTGAGAATATTTGAGTTATAATTAATTGCTAACTTTTTTTAAAGCTCATATGAAAAAAAAATCATATTTGTTGGAAAAGATAAAATTCTTAAATGGGGAAGTATAAATAAACTAGTATAATGTAATCAAAATGGTGGCATATGTTCATACCCCAAATATAACGCTTATGTCACTCAGCTCAACCTTGGGTCATAATTAACAATTGTTTGATTTGGATTAATCAATATTCAAGAAAGAATCATGCCATAAAAAGAAAGGTTTAAATATATAGTGTATTTCCTTCCCAAGAGCGATGACTGAGTGGGGGTAATGGACAGAGGCAGTGCATATGAGGTGTTCTTGTCTGAATCTGAATCATGGCATCCCTACCTACCATTTAAATTGGATGCATTCTATTGCCAGCAAGATAATCTGCACTTTCCTCCATCACCCAGAAGACTCAGTTCCTGGATTTGGATTCACGCAATCTTTCTGTGCGAGTTCACTATTCACTTGCACTAAATGTAGCATCTTATTGATCAACATTATCCCATTTATTTTTGAATGCATTGTCCGGTTTTTTCGTTGTTGTTTAAAAGAGCTTCGAAATTAGACATGGCTCTACTCGCACGTTTGGGGTCTAAATGTTCCCATTGTTAGATAGCCCTAAAACTAAAGAGGGCAGATCCCAACTTTTTTTATAAAAAAATTTGATTTTGAATTTTTGGCTATTACTTTTCTTGCACAATGACTTTCTCACACTTCTTATACCTTATCTTTGAAATATCGTTGGTCATTTGAATTATATAATTTAAATAAAAAATAAGTTTTATATTATATTATACAAAATATATTTATATATAATCAACAATCAGAATATCTTTCGATTGAAATAACCCAAACATATCGTATATTAAAAGAGAAAAAAGTATGGAGTATAAAATTGCGAGTTGTGAATTTTGCTTTTAAAAACAATTAAAAAACAAATTATAAAATGATAAAACTTGCCAAATAAAATATAAAAATACCACAAAAAATTTCTAAAAATCAAATTAAGCTAATGCAATTTTTTTTTTGGATTTTCTGAGAATGTGAAAAAATAAAATAAAAATTTAAAATAGGTCTAAACGGCAAAATTTAGGATTTCGAGGGCGGAGTCCAATAAAAAGTCAATTATACGAGAGTTTTGTTTTTTGTTTCGTTTATGATTTTCTGGACAAGTTCTGAAGCAATTTGATCAAATATTATAATAACCGGATTTTCGACTAGGACAGGCAGAAACAACTAACAATGACCTAACCAAGAGAATGAAGGTTACGATGATTAATATAGTTCTTTAATTGACTATCCCCATTACAAACTTCTATATGGGGTATTCGGATTTTATCTCATTTTTTCACCTAAAAATAGTGAGAAAATTATTTTTGAATTATATAATCCAAAATGCTCAAGGATATTTATGGAAAAAATATGACGCGCTAGAAAAGTATACGGTTGAAAAAATTTCTTATAGAATTTTTTCTAAGATAAAAATATAAAAAAATACTAACCTTTTATTTATTTAATTGTTTTGGATTTAATTTTTACGTGTACAAGATTATTTGTGTGTTCATTACTAAGATAATCTTAGTAATACGATGGAAACAAAGGAAGATATCCGCAGGATCCTAATTGAGTATTTCAAAGACATCTTTCCTACTTGAAATTCAGATATTTAGTTGATTCAAGACATCACTAAGGTGTGTTTCAAAGACATCTTATGTTTTTCTTTTTGAAATTACGGGCATTATAATATATCTGTAATTTTAGTTTCGGAAACTTCGGTTAGTGTTTAGAAAGTTTTGGCTAGTCAGTAAAAAAATTAAAGTAATTAAAGAGAGCAAAACTGAAATAAACAACATTTGAGGGTGTGGGGTGTAACTTGATAAGTGAGGGGATAACAAGTAAATTTCTCTTAAAAGTTAAAAATGAGGCCCAAGCCATAAACAATGAGGATAATATGCTAACTCAGACATTTATTCATGAGCAGTAGTAAGTAGCTAAACACTTTAAGAGGATAAGACAATAATCTAATTTGTGTTCATTGTAGAACTTGGCCACAGAGCTTTGGAATGGAACGTGAAAAACTTGAGATGTTTGAAGTTGGACCATGCAAAGATTCATACGAAATGGGTTTCTTAATAGGCCAAAGATTCTCCCAAAGGATAAAAAACAGAGTGGCTGATGACACCATACTTCAAAATCAGCTTAGACCCTTTGCTCAAACTCAAACTCCTCCTCAATCAGAATCACTTCTCAAAGCACTTTTTCATAATAATCAAACCAAATTCCCTATGTATTGGGATGAACTCTTGGGGACTGCAGCTGGAAGTGGTGTGCCTCTTCTTGATGTAAATTTCCTCTACTAGAAAGAAAGAAACATACACCAATGTTATTGCATGTATGTATAATTAATAGTAACATCTTTTTTTTTTTTTTTTTTTTTTTTGTGAGCAGATTTTACTTATTAATTTCAAGAAGGAAATTCTTGCATTTGTTCCGAAAGAAGGATTGAAAAGTTTAGAAGATGATTCCTCAAATGAGTGTTCTACAGTTCTTGTTGTTGATGAATCTATGGCAATTGCAGCACACAATGAGGATGCAAATGTTGTTCTTGTTGGTCACACGTAAGCGTTTGTATTCATATTCATATTTTGTTCTCGAATTCAAATAAAATTGCTTTATAAGTATTCTTTCCTTTTTTGGTCTTTATGTTATGCAGCTACTTAATTAAAGGAATATTGCCAAATGGGCTATTCTTTGTTGCTTATACATATGCTGGGGAGCTTCCAAGCTCTGCATTTGCATTTAATAGCAATGGATTGGTAAAAATTCCCTATTATTTCAAATGATCTCTTAATATTAAAGTAAGTATTAAGAACAAAATTTGCTTTATGATCATTAGGCATTCACTCTAAATTCAGTACCACCAGCTGAAGATGAAATTGTAGCTGGTGGGATTGGGCGCAACTTCATTTCGCGAGGCATTCTTGAAGCCACTGGCATTGACGATGCTATAAATGTTTGATTTTAGAGCCTTTGCATTTTTTTAAATTTTAATGAACTCTTATGAATTTAATGTTTATAATATGTTATGCTCTTGTTTTAACAGAGGATTCGTTCATCAGAAATTTCAGTGGGGCATTCTTATAACCTAATTGAAATAAGTACTCGTAGGATTGTTAATGTTGAAACTGCATCCAAAAAGCGAATTTCAATTCACGAGGTTGGAGAAACGCCTTTCTTCCATGCAAACATGTACCGTCACCTACATATTAATCAGGTAAGTTTTTCAGAAAATACAAGTCTTGTTTTATCCCCCACACACACACACACACGCACCCTCGTTCATATATTGAATTAACACTGCATATAATTACTGACAGATACCTAGCCATTTTCTTCAATCCACTTTATATTTGGGGGTGCATTTAAGTCACAGATACAAGTCTTGTAAAGATCAGTTTTAATTGTATTACTCGTATAAGATAAGATTTGAATTTAATCATCATGCACTTTCAGTGTCAAATGTTTTAGGTTTTACACTGTCAGCATTTTATATTGTCAGATCAAATTGCAGCCTTCATATGCATGACCTTAGAGGTGGTTATGATTAAAGTCGAACTTTAATTATGATCTGACAATCACAGATTGACGGTATACGGACTTTGTTCATTAACTATTTTAATAAACATATTGAAAAAAAGCGGAAAACAAATTATAAACATATCATAAGTTGTATTCAAAAGCTATTTACAAGTTTCTATCACTAAAGTCATTGGATGTTAAATTGAAGGCACAAGATGAGAGTTCAATCAGCAGGCAGAAAAGGGCAAATGTCCTAACAAAAACAACAAAAGAGGATTTTCTGTCAATTCTAGGAGACGCGGATGACAAAAAAAATCCCATCTATATGACAGGTAATTTGGATACATATAAACCCCTTCTTTTGAATTTTCTTTTGATTATCACAGTTTTCTTCTTCCTTATTCTTAGGTCCATTGCTTCACACGCTATGTACCGCTGTTATCGATTTGGAAGAAAAAACACTATCAATAATTGAAGGTAATCCGAAAAAAGAAGATGTTTCAATTGTTTTCTCCCTCTCCCCGAAGAAGTTGATCAATGGCCATCATCATAATCACTTATAATGTGATTAGAAGTTTCAAATTTTAATTAATGAAAGGAATCGTCGTCTTTCCGTGGATTCAATATTTAGTTCAACTCCTAAGTTCATGCAGTCACGGTACAATCATGCATTTTTTTTTAAGGAGTACCAATAATGAAATTATCAAGGAACTAAGTTGATGTTACATTTTTTTGCATTATTTAACAAACCTTTTTCTTTCAAACACGATTCCAAGTAAACAAAGCTTAGTAAGAGACACAGTGCTAATCTCAAGCCTAACAAGTACCACCGAAATCAAAGTCTTGCCCATATGCATACTCGCTGAAAATTAAACACATAACTGCCACTATCATCACCAACCAAAAACCGCACAACAACAAACTTTTTTTCACTACTTTACCTGATCTCGTCATTGACGACCCATAAACCGCTCTTCAAGTTGGGCCAAGATCTCGTGTCGCCACCGTTGTGAAGAAGGGAGGAAGATGAATACATAGATTTATGATATACTCTTGAGATGATACCAAGCGTTTATCGAGCTTGCCAAATTTCATGGGTTCGCCGCCAGTGTATGCATAGAATGATTTGTAGTTGTCGGCTATTTGGGTTTTGGTTTAGTTCGAGGACCAGACACGACTATTTTCCATTAGGCAAAGTGCGTAAAAGAATAGTCGTGTCTGGTCCTCGACCCAAACCAAAACCTAAAAAGCTGACAACGCGTTTTATTCGATAGATTGACGGCGACCCAATGAAATATGGGGAGCTGGGTAGTAGAATGCTTGGTATCATCCCGAGAGTAGAATCTACGTATCCATCTTCCTCCACTCTTCACAACGGTGGACAAACAAGATATAGGCCCAAATCAAGTGAAGCGAGCCAACAACTTGAGTGGAGAGCGGTTTAGGAGCCGCTGGAGACTAGATCTATGCAGAACTTGAGTGGTGTGAGCCAACAGTTGATGAGGAGAGCAGTACATGGGCTGTCGATGACAAGATTAGGTAAATAAGTGAAAGTAAGGTTTAGTGTTCCGAGGGGTGTGTTGTGTGGTTTTTGGTTGGTGATGATGGCGGAATCATTATCTGTATTATTTTTTTAGGAGTATTTTATGGGGCATATGGGCAATAAAAATGTGATCATGGTGGTGCTTGTAAGGGTTTGGATTATCATAACGTCTCTTGATATGACTTTGTTTGGCGAGTCTAGATAATGCTCACAATTTGTTTGTTCGTTTATTTGTTTATTTGATGAAAGTACTCACAATTTGTTTGGTGAGGCAAGATAATGCTTAGAATTTGTTTTTTTTGGTGAGTCAAGGTAATTCTCACAATTTGTTGGGTTGGTTCCAAATGCTCACAATTTGAATATGAAGCATCATAATATTGTGTTTGTTTTGGATAATGTGATGAGTGGAGATAATGCTCATAATTTGTTTGTGAAGAGTTATCATTAAAGACATATTTGAACAATTTAGTTGGTTCTCCTTCTATAGGCTCTTTTGTTTGATTTGAATTTGTTTTGATACAGTGTCATCGCTTCAGCTTCTTTGGTTACTCCTCTCCATTGGCTATGATATTAATTGGTTTAGTTATTTTCTGGGTTAGTCTTGTAGCAGGTTTAAAGCTTACTTGAATATATTTCTTGAGGGGTGAGTATTAGAATATTAGTTGTTTTCGTTTTATAGTAATGAATATATTTTTTGTTTGAAAAACTCTAGAAGTTTCATGTTAGGAGGCGTAAGATAATAAGATTATGCATATGCTATTGGGCCTTTATTTTCTAAGTTATGAGAGTCATTTTAGGTTTTGCTATATAATATCTTGTAAGAATATGCTACGTGTTTCCCAGTGCTTGTAGAACCCCAAGTGAATCTATCTAAGCATCTTTAAACGAACTCTTTTTTTCTTCTTTGAAATATGATTCCAAGTAAACAAAGCCTTAGTAAGAGACACAATGATAATCTCAACCCTATTGAGTACCACCGAGATCAAAGCTTTCTTGCCCACATGCATACTCGCAGAAAATCAAACATATAACTGCCACAATCATCGCCAACCAAAAACAGCACAGCAACAAACTCGAAACCCTGCTTTCACTTCTTTACCCAATCCCGTCATTGAGGACCCATAAACCGCTCTCATCATCGACTATTGGCTCATACCACTGGAGTTGGCCTAAATCTTGTCAACGAAAGCCCGTAAAACGCTCTCTTCATTAGTGGTTGGCTCACACCACTCAAGTTGGGCCTAAATGTCGTGTCTCCACTGTTGTGAAGAAGGAAGGAAGATGAATATGTAGATTTATTATATGGGTCTGTTTGGGAAACTCAAAAAAGAGCTTTTAGCTTATAGCTTATAAGCTCGTTTGACAAAATTTTTAGCTCTGTTTGGTAACATTTTTTCACCATGAGCTTATAGCTTATTTCACGAGCTTATAAGCTATTTTTCAGAAGCTATTCCAAGTAGCGTTTGAGCTTATAGCTTATAGTTTCTCACGTTTTCTTCCAATTTTACCCTTATTATTTCATTTAAATTTTATTTTTATCCATTATAATTTTTATAATAAGCTACGTAATAAAGACTACTATCCCTTTATTCCAATTTTTGTATATCAGCTGACCTTTTTTTTTTTTTTTTTTGAAAAAATATATATCTTCGTAATGTTATTTTCTTTATAAAGTGGAAACACTTAAATGATAATAAATATAAGATAAAATTTTAGTGAATAAAAATTAATTTAATTTATAATACATAGGATATATTAAATTAATAAATTTAAAGTATTTTTTTTAAAGAAAAATTAGTTTACAAAATTACAAATACTTAAATTAATGATATAATTTTTATCATGAATTAAGAATACCCTTTATGTCATTTACAATTATCAGTTAGTTGAACCGCTATTTTTACCAAACACTTCAGTTAGCTTATCAGCTATCCGCTATTTTTACCAAACAGAGCCTATATAGGCTTAATTGCACTTTTGGATCCTTATCTTTCCAAAAGTTGCGGTTATGAAGCCCTAACTAATTTAAATACAAAACAGGCCCCTATATTTTGAATCTTTGGCACTTTTGAACCCCCAAGGCAAAACAAAATTGACACGTGGCATCTCACTTAGGGTGCCACGTCAGCGTTGATCGAGTCAACAATGGACTGGGGGTTCAAAACTGAAGTCAAACCATTGAACTGCATATTATATTTCTACAAGAATTCAAATAGTCTTCAATAGTCCATAATTTTCTGTAGTACTATAACAGAGTCACAAATTCAATCAAGTTTTCTGGATGAGAATCATAAAAAAAATCACAGATTTAAGCTTATATACGATTTCACATTAAACAACACCAATTTTAAAAAAAAAAAAATCTATTGTGATTGCATGTTTATAATAACAACAAGAGAATAAAATGCTACAAAAATTCTCCATATTTGCAATCACATAATAAGTCACAAATGTTTTAAAAATATAATTAAAATACACTAACATTGTAATGAGACAATCATCTTTGTATTAGAGTCATTAAGCTTTGACGACATTTTGAATATTTACAATGTCATCGATTTCACCTTGGTTCACAAATCGAAAACAAACAATTGTAATAGATAAAAAAAAAAAAAAAAAATGTATGAACAGTCTCTTTTTAACTCTCTCTCTAACACTCATTCTCTTATTAAGTAAAATTTAAATGGGTACCTCACTTGAAAAATAGAGTTTCATCCAATAGAAGAAAGAGTGTTGGAGATAGTACTAGAAAGAATGTTTCTAACATTAATACTCGATTATTTCTTCAAAAAAAAAAAAAACATTAATACTCGATTATATGGATGCTATAATTTTAATTGCCTTACGATGCTCAAAACAATTTATTTTTATTTTTTTTTAACAAACCAAAATGAGATATATTAACACAAAGTTTTGATCCCTAGCACAAGAAGTGCCAAAGGAATCGAAGCAAGATTACAAAAAGTTCCAACCAAACCACAAAAACAACGAGCAGAAGGAAAAATTACATCAGCCAATCCCCAAACAGTCAAGGGGACGCTGCCACCACATATGATAACCATAAGGAAAGCACACATTTTTTGCTTTCAACCATTTAAGAGATATAATCTTAACCTTCTCAAGTAATTGTGTAGTTGTTTTTGTTGTATTGACAAATAGTCTCTGATTTCTTTCATGCCAAAGAACCCAAATACCACAAAGCCAAACCAAATGAAGAAACGACCTTCTTGGACCATAGCTACCCGAAGAGAAAACAAATTGATAATAATGATCCAGAACCTGAGAAGGATCTACGGAAAACACACCAATCCAAGATTTAATTTGTTGCCAAAGATCACCAAAAATAGGACAATGAATAATTAAGTGATCTACGGTTTCATTTTGACCACATCCTGTAACACACAATTGTGAATCATGAGATAAAACGCCTCGCCGCACCAAATTATCCTTTGTTGGCCATCTATTGCGTAAAAGACGCCATGCACAAATAGAAACTTTCAAAGGAACATTCTTATGCCAAGGAGCATCCGAAACGATATCATGATTGTGTATCTCTTACCTCATGAGCATTTGATACACACCACGAACAGTGTACCCATCACCAATATTAGGTCGCCAAAGCCAAACATCTGATTGAGTATCCTGCAAAATAACGTTAGTAATCAAGTTCCTAATCTCCACTACCAACTCCTCCTCCCAAGCAAACAGACGACGTCTCCACCTCCAAGCCTCCCCATGTTCTTCCCAACCTAAAGCAAACATCTCTCCCACTGACAAATCCTTATGAATCGATAAGTCAAAAAGTCTCCTAAATCTCTCCATAAAAGGTTCCGTCCCCACCCAACAATCCGTCCAAAAGAAAATATTTAAGCCATTACCTAAACGTTTTGTTATACTTTCTTCAAACCAACTCCCACCCTCCACACCTATACCATTTTGAATTTTTACTATCTCCCTCCACCAAGCTGACCCCGTCACTCCACCTTCCCTTAATCGCCCTCTATGTTCCCCATAACGAGAATACAACACCTTATACCATAAGCCCTCCCTATCCACTAAACACCTCCAACACCATTTACCCAGAAGAGCAATATTAAATTCTTGTAGACTCCTTACCCCCAAACCACCAACCCCCTTATTCAGACAAACAGAGTTCCAATCTACCCAAGCAATTTTTCTATGATCCTCACCCCCACCCCAAAATATTTTAATTAAAATAGATTCAATGGAAGAGATTATACCTGCGGGAGCTCTGAAAAAAGAAAGGGTGTAGACAGGCAGTGAAGACAGGACAGACTTAAGGAGAATCAATCGACCACCATAAGACAAGTTTCTACTTTTCCAGTCCGACAATCTAGATTTTATGCGCTCTAAAACCGGACTCCAAAAATTCAAACGTCTAGCATCACCACCAATGGGCAGCCCCAGATACAAAAAAGGAATTTTACCAATACAAAATAGAAGCAGCTTCTTGTAACCAAGAGTCAGCAATATTAACACCCACCAACAAACTCTTATGATAGTTCACCTTCAAACCAAACATATTCTCAAAAAGAACCAATATTACCCTCAAAGCACGAACATTCGTCCAACTTTTAACACCTAACAAAAACGTGTCGTCCGCAAATTGCAAATGGGAGAGCACAGTGTGGTTGTGCGCTCAAAACAATTATCTTCGACAATTTTAATTTTAGTAAGTGAGCAATCTAAATACCAACAAAACAACATGAAATTTACACAAATACTTATAAATTGATAAACACGATATTTGGTGTCACAAATAATGAAACTGAACCTAAAATAATTCAAATTTATAACACTTTAATAATAATAATAATAGTAATAATGATTCGTGTTTTTTCTTTAAAAGAGATTTTGATAGAGAATATTTTAGGCTCAAATAAATAAATAAAACTAATAAAAAATAGCATACGCTTCCCATATTTAATCAACAGCAAAATATTTACATACTTCATAAAATAATCATTATGAATTCAAACATATGATATTTAGTGTTTGAATCAATAAAATTGAGTCTAAATATATTTCATAACCGTGCCACTTAAAATTGTGTTAGCGTTACTGCTACAAAATAAATTTTATAAAAAATATTTTAAACTCACATCTTGAGAATATATTGATAAAATAACATACAAATATCAAATCAAATATCACCAAATATATAAAGATTCCATAAAAGAAATGAAATCCCAAAAATCAAGAATATAATTTTAGAATCAACAAAATTCTGGGCGTATATGAAATCGTGATTTTATTCAATAAATAAAGTATTATTTTTGAGGAATAAATAAAGTTTTTTTTTTTTTTTTTTGTCAAGTAGCCTAGAGGCTAAAGCTCACACAATTTAATTGTGGAGAAGTGGGGTGTCCAGGGCCCCTGCATATAATATGCAATATCCCTACCAACTGAGCTAAGCTCACGGGGATAAATAAAGTATTATTAAATTGGTTGATTATGGAATAAAATTAAATTCCCTAATGACACATTAAAAAATACCAAAGTGTCACAAATAGAGCAAGGAAATTCGCCACATTCTTTGGCATAAAATCTGAGTATATATATAACTTCTTCAAAAAAATATATATATATATATAACTTTTAATTTAATTATAGATCAATCTCAGATTAGCAAAACTCAAAATATTCAAGATTGATCTCGATTTTTCCAACAGCAATGCAACAATATTATCAATGTGGTTCGATAATACTGAAATCATATGCCAAAGTCAATCAAAAGATAACAAGTGCAGGAGTGTAAAATACTAAATAAATAAAAAATGTACAACAAGTGCTCTTGTTGTCATACAACGGAGACAAAAAAAAAAAAAAAAAAAAAAAACAGGTTGAATGCCCAAATTGATATCTAAGAGGAACCTTACTATTTTTTTCGATCCAGATTAATTTTTTATCTAATCTAATAAAATTAAGGAATATATGTTTCACAATTCACAGTAGCCATATATATTGAATTCAATATTCAAGCATGATTAAGCTAGGTCTAGAGATCAGTTTTGATGCATCTAATCCTTTGGTATAATATAATAACTAAGAGGCGATAAACCTCTTTTAATCAATTTCCAAAAAAATAGAGGCCAAGTCATGCCTTCAAACAAAAACAAAATGGAGGTTGCAAAATTAAACAAAATACAGTAAACGAGCAACCAAAACTCTCAAGATTAAAAGTCAAAATGTTGTTGAAACCAATACATTAATAGAGCAATGATTAGCAAAACCCAATAATAAAAGGGGTTTTATCGAAAGTTTCATTTCAAAATCTCAAATCGCAGATATCATTCCATCAATGAGAAACTTGATGAATCTACCATTTATTTTGAGAAGTCGTCGCAATTTGCAACACAACTAAATGATCGATAAACGCCACAATGAAAATCATCTGTCAAAGAATACAATAACTATAACATGTTTCACACAACTCTCATACCAATTGCAGGAATTTTAATAGTTAGCCATTGAAAATGGATACAAGTGATAACATATCTAAAAACAAAAACAAAGATGAATTTAACGACATACCTTTATATCAAAGATATCGGTTTAAGGAGAGAAATGCATGAGAGGAGTGACTACCTAATAGAAGTTTAGGTTTATAATTAGGGTTTTTATCTTATTATTTAGTATTGTCTCTCATTTAAATAGTTAAGCAGTTGTTCCCGTGGGTTTAACTAAATGGATCAACCCATTGCATAAGCATCGGTTTCTCATGGGCTTAACAAAATGGATCAATCCATTACAATTCATTTAGTGATTATATTGTCAACTAATTAATTACTGTTTAGCACAATAAACTATAACATATATTAAGAATGCTTTTGTTTCGACTTAAAAAAAAAAAGAATTGTTATTTCTTACGAAAAATTCCAAACGAAAGAAGAATTTATCGTGGTTTTTTTAATAATAAAAAGGCTAAATTGAATTTTTCACCCGTTAAGGCTAAAATGGCAAACGTGACCCATGTTTAGAGAAATATGTTCTTTTGACCCCTTAACATAAGAAAAATCTGATATTTTGACCCCTTATCTTCTCAAAAAGTTGCGATTATGACCCATGTTTTGGGACACGTAGTGTCTTCTCAGCAATTTTTGGAACGAAATGGGCAAATTGTCATTTTTTTTAATAAGAGACCAAAATCGCAACATCTTAAAATTTAGAGGTGAAAAGTGATGTTTAGCCTAATAAAAAACGACAAAAGTAATTTTTTTTAATAAAAAAATAGATTATTTTTTAAACAAACCAAGCCTAATTATTAACTAACCGCTAATTTTGTTGTTAAACATCCGGTTATAAAAATAATACTCCTTCTTTTGTCTCAAATTAGATATTATTTTTATTAATTATTTTTGTCTAAAATGATTTGTCTCAACTGTCAAATTGATTCCTGTTTTTATAAGTCACTCTCAAATTAGTTTGTGACTCTATTAATATTTCAAACTAGTTTTTATTAAAAGATTTTTCAATTAAGTCTTTCGCCTTGTGACAAAAACATAAAGATAAAAACCTAATTGAGAAACTTTTAATTAAGACACAAATTAATTTGAAATATCAATAGAGTTGATGACTACTTTGATAACGACTTACAAAAATATGAACCAATTTAGCGGTTTATTTATCTCTTTTATAATACTAATACAATGTATATTATTCTTTTTCATTAATATACATTGTTTATTACATTTTAATTATTTATAACTACACATTAACTATAAACTTATCTCAGTTGGTATGCACAGTATATGGTATTTGTAAATTCCGGAGTTCAAATCCTGATCATAAAAAAAAAAAAAAAAACTATAAAAATAGTGTATTCTTTTGGTTAAAAAAAAAGTGTATTATATTATATGATGGATATTTTATCATTAAAATCAATATTATTAATCATTTTCTCGTAAAAAAATCATTTTGTTGATACTCATGTAAAACGATTCGCTTAATCTAAGTTGTAGTTAGAGATGGTGTTCGAATAGACTGAATTTCGGAGATGGGAATAGAGACATAAAAGAGAATTAGTTGAAAGCAAAGTTCATCATCCTTCTCAAATCAGCGTTCCCCTTCAATCCCAACTTTAGCGCCGACGGCCGCTACTTTCCTTGCCATCCCGGCCCCTGTTTTGACGGAACCACCGTGTAGGAGGTAACTCTTTGATTCTCTTACTTTGCTCACATTATGCTTTCATACTGAAAAAGCCCTCAAATTTTGTGTTTTCATTGATTGATGGATCCAATGTTAAGGTTTAGGTTGTTAATTATGCTTTTATTAATTCAAACGAGGAAGATGAGTTAACAAAAAGAATGTTGATCAATCTAATTGTTCTCTTGTACGAGATTAATCATTTAGCTTCCTCTTTGGGCGTGGAAGTATTGATGAATGGTTTATTATGGAACAAACAACTGCTATGAAGCATGGTTACCTCACACTTACACGTCCACACTGCTAGTAATTTAAGAAAATAACATAGTTGAGTCTAATCACATGTGTTGGTGTTGAACACCAGACACGCCTTCAATCAGAAGTGTCCATACAACAGAGACAAAAAGTTTAGAGAATTTTTTTCTTTTTACTATAGCTTGATGATTATGTAGAATTTAGATTGTTCCGATTAAGCGTGTTTCTCATTATTCATATGTCATAGTATGGTATAGAGCTGAAAATTTAAATAAAGCCTTGCTTTTGTTTTCTTGATTAAAACTTCAGCAAGGAGCACATTATTCTTCTGATGTCTTTTCTTAGTTCATTCCTCATGAATTTTCCTGCAACATATGCTTAAATTGGATACAACTAAACTCAATCATTTTTTTGTTTAGTGGGTTTTGCTGTGCTATATTTCGCCTGGCAGGTCTGAATCTGCTGGCTTTAGTATTGAAGAAAGTTTAACATAACATCGAATGATTGCTCGTTCTCATGTGTGCTTCCCAATTCATGCTTCATAATAATAATAACCTTTCAGTTTCAGTATATAATGTCATTGAATAATAACCTTTCAGTTTTAGTACAAAATATTGTGAAGTAGCTGCTATAGCGGCGTTATAGCACTGTTGCATAGCGAAATTTGAACAAACCGCTCTTTTCTTCGATATGCAATTGCCAACATATTATATATAAATATGGTTGAGCTTGTTGTTTTTCAGTTTGTTGTTAGGATTCTGAATGAATATCAACTGTTCGTATTAGATGCATCAGTTGTCAATTTTAGGTGTAGTACAACTTTTAGTATGGAAGGCATAACTGTGATGTTTGGTGTCACTTTATTGCAAAAATTTGCTATATATTTCATCTTTTAAAAATTTGATATAATGTTTAATCTCTTAAATGATTGTTATAATGTGGTCACATATAGAAAGCATAACCGTGATGTATGGTGTCACTGTATTGCAAAAATTTGCTAGCATGTATTTTTTGAAATGTCATGGGGATTTGGTGTTAACAGTTTAGGCAAATACTGATTTTAAACTAGTTCAGAATCAAAATCGGTTTACATGTCATATAATATAACAACCCGATCGGTTAAATTGGTTCACAAAACTCAAAACTAGTGTGAGGGGAGGAAAATGGTTCAGTTTGCAAAAGCCGGACCATAAAATGGAGTTGTTTATTTTGGTTCAGTTAATTGAACCATATGCATAAACCAATCTCTAAGTGTTTTCGTTACAATTTTATTTAAATTTTCTCTTTATCTATTATTGTGCATACAAGCCAAATATGATTGCTATCCAGTTAGATAATAAAAAACTGTGTTAACTTGATTCGTTGTTGCCATTGCTGTTCTGACTTCAAGTTTTAGGCATGAGCATGAATGCGTTCAAGGCATATAAGTCATGTGTCCCAATTGCTTATAGCCCCAATCTCTATATAACGCTAGTGAGGGGTATTCCGGGGACCAGGAAGCAACATAGGCGCACTTTGGAAGCACTACGCCTCGGCAAATGCAACCGAACTGTTATGCGATGGAACACACCTACTGTTAGGGGAATGATCCAGCAGGTTTCAACACAAGATATATCATATCCATTTTGAAATGACCTATCTCCCTGTATACTAACAACATTGGTAAACTTTGTATTTGATATAGGTCAAGAGGTTAGTTGTTGTTGAGACAGAGGAGATGTACAAGGCCCGCAAAGAGAAGGAGGAAACCCACAGAGCTCTTCGTCCTCCATTGGTCATAAACCATCAACCTGCTTCTTCTGCTTAGGGTACCTTGCAATGTTTGCTGATATGTTCTTCTTTGGCCCACAGAGCACTAAAATCTTCAAATGCCTAAGTTTGAGGTTGTGCCTCATATGGTTTTATTTGCTTTGATGATCATACTTTAGTTTTGAAACTATAATTTTGAAGTTGTTTCAAGTGATGCAACATTAGTCGAATTTAGACCTCTGTGCTTGAAAACAGGTTTATCAATTTCAGTTTGGAATCATTTATTGTATAAATGCTTGTTTCTTTAGGAAACAACTTACAATCTTGTTGGATTGTTTTATACACTACCTCCGTCTTTAAATTAAATATAATATTTCTTTAACCAAATCACATGAAATAAAAAAGTTAGTAGTAGTATTAAACATGCTATCAATTATTGATATTGTTTTTCTGAGTTTATCCTTCATAGTATTTTTTTTTTTACAAAAACAACGATATTCATTCATTTAAATTGATAGAGTACATCAGATATAAACATCGCTAAAAACGTAAAGGGTGAATATGCAAACAAACACACAGCTCCCAAGTTAATCAGTAAAATGCCTACAAATAATATGATAAAATCTAAGTCATCGAAATACCCATGCTTTCGGAACTGATGTCGGTCTTTCAATAGGAACTAAATGGACACCGCGACAAGACGCGAATTCAAATGTCGTACAAGACGATGAACAACACAACACCACACTTAGACGACGAAACACAAAGAAAATTTGATATGTTTGAAAACCACTTATTTAAATTGAAAGAAAAGGAAAGAAGAAAAAAAATATAGAGGGGTGATTTTAGGTTAAAAACTGACCTAAAACCACTTACCCTTTATGAATGAAGGAGAAAGAAAGCCTAAAGGGAAGTTGGAGTTTCTCTCACTAGGAAATTAATACCGACTTTAGCGATTTTCCTTCTTCATAGCATTTATTATTTACTTATTGGTTACAAAAAATGTAAACTAATCGGGGGCATTTTGATTGAAAAAATAATTAATCCAATCGAAATTATGAAGATGTCCTTAAAAAGAGAATACTTAAAAATAAAAAAAAAATGTCCTATATTTATAGATGAATGTAAGTTTGTGAATTGTCAATATTTAACGGTACGTTTAAAAGTACATCTAAAAGTATGTCAGTAATTTTTTTTTTTTTTTAGGGAATGTTAGTAAAACTTATTGCAATGTACACAGCTAACATTTTCTTCAAATTATCTGATAAAAGAACATTCTTGGTCATAATATAGTCAATTATTGGATATGATTCAAACCTCATCTTCCTTACTTATTTACTTTAAGGGTGTCACCACCAAAAAGTTGTTTGAAAGAAATCACTGGAATCACAAAGCCAGCAGTATATAATTCTGAAAAAGGTCATATATTTAAGGACGGATGTAATATATATTATGAATTATTTTATAAAATTATCCTTAATAAATTATATAAGAAAATTAAATATGTAATTTTATTTGAAACATAAAAATAAAGAAAACTAAATATAAAATTTTATTTGAAACATGTATAACACTAAATATGGGTATCATTCTTAGTCAATATTCGAATATTGATTCATCTTGTGAGAGTTTAAGCCTATGTTTGATTTCACGGTGGAAATGTCAAAATCACGGAGATCAACTATGATTTTTCAAAAGCTACTTTGTAGCTTATGTAACATCCCTGTGAATCACCGTGATTCTGGGATATCCACCGTGACATCAAACATACACTAACTCTTTCCGTTAGACTTCAACTCCATTAGTGCAAGAACTTTTTAAAACAAAAATTTAGTTTAATTAATAATATTTGTTGAAAATAATATTTAATATAGACATTATTTACTAAAAGTTAAACCTTGAAATAGAACCGTAATATTGAATTCTAACACGGATAAAAATTACTTTTTTACTTTTGCATATGTTGGTTGCACACAACATGTCTTAATATATTTTCAAATCTTATTCTAGTAAATAATAAAATAAGTCTTTAAATAAAATATCAACACATCACATAATCATATAAAATCACATAAATCATATAAAGTGGACTCTAAACTCTATAAAATAATTAAATAATTAAAGAGGACGTTACAACTCTACCCCCTTAAAAGAATTTCGTCCTCGAAATTCAAAGCACAAGAGAAAAATGAATTTAATTATTGCTTAAATATCTTAAACTATATATAACAAAATAGAAACTTCAACAATACACATAAACCACATTAAAGTTAGTCGGTCAAACGTGATCACACAATAAAACATAACTGTTAATTAGAAAAATACAACGACAGTATTCAACTGTCACACGACACAAACGACTCAACTACTTGGCCGGACGGACCGACCTGCTCTAATACCAATTGTAACACCCCGTTTTCCAACATAAAAATTTCATAACAATTAATGAGAGTTTTCCACATAAACGGAATGCTACACTTCTTAAAAATCATAAATGGAATAAATAACAATTTATTTCAATCATTTCATAATATCAAATTAAATCTCAATGCAGCGGAAAATATCTTAATAAAACATCATGTTGGCACAACGGCCTCAACTTAAACAACTTAATAAAAATCCAGTCTAAACAGTCTTCAACATAAAAGTCATAATAAATCACGTAACATATGGAAAACAATAAAGATCCCCATCCCGTTACGTATCAGAGCACCTAAAGACACACGTGAGAAGGAAACCACTCACGACACCAACCTATTCTCGATCACTTGCAAGTTACTCATACGAAGAGCAACATTTCCAAGCAGAAGGGGTGAGATTTCACATTCAATAATAATAAGCATATAATTCAACAAATGCATTTAACAACTTAGACATCATCACTTAATAATAATAATCCTTCTTACAATACTTCATTAATAACTCAAATCAACTTCTAATCATTATTAACTTCATATTCATCGCATTATATACATCATCATATAGCACATAATAATCGAATCATAAACATCTTCATATAACGACATAATCATCACATTATAAACATCATCTTATAACTACATAAACAACATAACATAATCATCATCTCATAATAATATAAACAACACAACATAATCATCATCTCATAATAATATAAACAACACAACATAATCATCATCTCATAATAACATAAACAACCACGATTAATAAATATTAATATTTCACTTAGTTCTTTATTAACAACTCATTGACAATTGACAACTTAACGACAACGACAATGCGACTTGTACAACTTAAACTCAACATATGCAACTTCAACTTCTTAATCATGCATGTGGTACCAACCAGGGCATCAAGCCCTCAACGTATAAGCGTAAATAGGCTCACAGGGCATCAAGCTCTCAACTTACAGGGCATCAAACCCTCAACATAATATGTATAAATATGGCTTAATTACACTTTTGGTCCTCGTGTTTTGGCCTAATCACGAAACTGGTCCTACCCTTTTAAAACAGAACAAAACGGTCCTTCAATTATCATTTTTGTTGCATTTTTCGTCCTACCTGCTATTTTCAAACTCCAGAAACGCAGAGAAATGGTAGTTTTAGGCGGTTTTAGACCTACCCCTATGCTCAACCATGAAATCAACAAGGAATAAAACATGTGGGCACAAGGAATCTATTCTATTCAGCACACTAACAAAAAAAAACCTAATTTTAAACATATGTTAGAAATTAGGGTTTTTTTTGGTTAGTGTGTTGAATAAAGTGGATTCTTTGTACCCACATGCTTTATTTCTTGTTTATTTCATGGTTGAGTATAGGGGGTATGTTTAAAACTGTCATTTCTCTGCGTTTTTGGAGAATAAAATGGGGGTAGGACGAAAAATGCAACAAAAATGATAATTGAAGGACCGTTTTGTTCTGTTTTAAAAGGGCAGGACCAGTTTCGTGAGTAGGCCAAAACACGAGGACCAAAAGTGTAATTAAGCCTATAAATATACATTACAGGGCATCAAGCCCTCGACTTAAATGAGTATGCAATGGACTCAACATCTTACGACTTAACAACTTAGATATCTCATATGACTCCAATAATTTGGATCAACATCTTACAACTTAACAACTTGACATCTTAATGGTATTAATTCATCACAACAACAAGACATCACCATTTAAACATATGCAGCAAGTCACCATCAATAATAATCATCATATATAACAATTACAATTTGATATCAATATCTTTCACAATATATAAATATTTTCACATTTAATCATCAATATAAATCATCTTATTCATCCTCTTTGAACCTCATTATAATCATTAACAACCTCCATTCCTACCCCAAGGGTCGACTCACAACATAGGTTAAATACTCTTAAACACCCTAATTGAACTCATAGTACTTCTAGTTTTGAGCTTTGGAATTATTCCATAAGTTTTGGATTAACTTAGAAACGGTTATGCTGAATTTTCATAAGATTTCACTAAGACCTCCTTGGAGTATTTTCATCATATCTCAAAAACTAAAAATCATTTTCAAGTCAATCCAAAGCCATTGGAAAGCTAACATAATTATCTAAAACTTTCATGTTTACACCGAAACCCAATTCAAAGCGGAAAGGTGTGAAAAAGACGCAATAACATGAAACAGGATATGCTGTCACTGTGCAGCACTCGGGAAAAACCCATTTTTCACCCCAAAATCTCAATTTTGACTTCCCAATGCCCAAATTTGATTCCAAAAATTCTCTAACCATTTCTATACATGATAAGGCACTTAAAACCATATAAAACTTGACCCAAAACATTATTTTTGAAGTTCACAAATTATCAACATAATTCATCGGATTATCTACTCCTTCTACAGTCAATTTTAGTTTCAAACCCTAATTCTACAACATCAAAACCTATTAACAACTACAAGGTTAAACCCTTTATCAGGATTACATACTTATGATTAAAGAAGGTTAGTCCCACCTTTACCTTAGTATTGATGATCGGCGGTCTCTCTCCCTCTTGGTTCTCCTCTTATCTTGTTTTCTCCCTTTTTCTCCAAAAAGCAATTTCACGTGAAAACTTTTCTAAACCTAGTTTCCTCCTTATACCTCTCCTCAATCCACTTTATCTTATTTCCTCTATTTCCACTAAACTATTCTAAATTCCAAAACAGCCCCACATCTCAAAATTTATTTTATTTTCAAATCTTATTCTAGTAAATAATAAAAGAAGTCTTTAAATAAAATATCAACACATCACATAATCATATAAAATCACATAAATCATATAAAGTGGACTCTAAACTCTATAAAATAATTAAATAATTAAAGAGGGCGTTACAATTAGCATACTATCAAAAGTTTGAGAAATAGGTCATACTAGCAGGTGCCCTGAGACACTTGTTAATGATTTAAAATTAGAAATGATTGATGAAATTTATGGAAAAAAATATTACTTTTTGTGGTTTCAATGGCTTGAATGTACAATTTTCAAAATAAAATTTATATGTGCTCTCAAATGCCTAAGAGTGGTTGTTAGCATTTCCCAAATAGTATTGTGGAACTAAAGAATTATAATTCATCCGTTTTAAAATAAATGTCGTTTAAGATTTTACACACATATTAAGAAATGCATTAATTAAAAGAAAGAGAGGTGTTATTTTACCAAATTATCATAATCAACTATTGGTTTGATTTTCATTAAAGAAAAAATAATATTTTAAAAGTAGTGTATTAGTTGAAGAATAAAATTAAAAAGAAAAAGTTATTATTGTATTGAAAACTGAAAAATAACATTTATTTTAAAATATATATTTTTGACTAAAACATACTTATTTCAAAAGTGAAGGTGTAAATTCTTTTAAGAAAAGAGGTACTCCTGGTAAAGTAACAATAAGTCAACAAAACACACTCTCCATCTCTCCCTTTTTTTCTCCAATTCCACCAACTACATTTTGAATAGGTGTTGCATCCACATAGGTTGACTAAATGACAACGTTATTCATTCCTTCAAAAAAAAAAAAACGTTATTCATCAATTCAACCATCCATTTACTATTGGTACTATAAAATCTTCACTTTTTATTGGTGACCAAGATTTCAGAACATCAATGTCGGGATGGCTCATTGAAACTAAAAAATTGCTCTTTTAAGCAAGTAGTGTTGCTTTAACCGATAATCCATGGAGAAGGTTAATATAAAGGGTAAATTAGATTGACCTCCCTTGAGTTTTGTCAAAATGTCACTCATACCCCCTCTATTTTGCAAAATGACACTCACCTCCCTTATTTTCTTTTACATCCATTGAAGGCAAACACCGCTAGAACATATTATAAAAACAAAACAAGAAATCGTGATTCTGTTCCTCCACTTTTACTCGCCACTACTATCTTTACTGCTCTCACTTTCACCGAGTTTACTCTTCCATCACTTTTACTAAAAGCCATAAATCATAATGTTGGGAACATACAGATATTATCCTTATTATTTTTTGGGGCTTTAAAAAAAGTTTATCCAAATTTCAAACATATGTTGAACCTCAAAGTAACATGTTTGTTGTTGAATATCTTCTATTGATTTAGGAACCATTGGTCAGTTCTTTTCTAGGAGAAATAAAATCAGCAAAATTTAATTGAGTGATAAACCAAAAGAAGCATATGTTGGATATACTTTCGCAGATTGTGAGCTTCTTATCCTAATTTTACTCGGCACGGTTCTCCTCTTCCTAGGCAACTTTGTTACTTTAACATTGCTGAACAACATAACTCCTGTAGTAGTGAGATCTCACAATCAAGTTTACTCATACATGGTTGTTTCACTAGTTTCTGATACTTGAATAATAACTCATAACTTCGGAAAAAAAACTATTTCCATTATTCTGACTAAGAATATATTCCAATTCATAAGCAGGTCCATGGCATCAAAAAGCAACAAGAGTAACCTGCGATTATTCTTCCAAGAACACCCAAACACATGCTATAATGAGATGAAGAAGCACTTTCTAGATCTAAGAATATTTACATGAAGAAAAAAAATACGAGCGTTCATTTTTAGAGTATAACAAAATAAATAATAATTTTTTCTCAAAAAAAATTATTATTATTATTTTAGAGTATTTATATAATAATTGGTTTGGTTTGGTTAAATCGTGTTATTACCTTTACAAATTTAAGAAATTTATTACAAAAACTAAGAATTTTAACTTTTAATCACACTTATAAATTCTTTATACTACTAAAACAAGTAAATAAGCTAGAATAAATAATAATAATAATAATAATAATAATAATAATAATAATAATAATAATGATTTCAAATTACACAAACAAAACATACCTTTTGAAATAATACTACTGATTTGTCAAATAAAAGTAATAATAATACTAACATATAATTGTTTGGTTTGATTTGCGGATGATCAAGTTTGAATGAGGTGAAAGCAATACCATAATCGGTAGAGGTTGAGTGAGGTTGACTGTTTGGTTTAGATCCGAATATATATACTTGCTTTTTTTTTTGTTGGGTTCAAATTTGCTTTTAACCTCGTTTGTTATTGAAAATTAGGGTTAATGCACACTTATAAAGGTGCTTGTACACATGGCCGAATCTTGAGGTGTGCAAATAGTTCAATGGAACTAGGTCTCCCTAAGGTACGAGCCTCAAAATTTTCTTATTATCCTTTTCTCTGATAGCACATGTTCCATCACCATCACTACATTGAACTTTTCTTTTTCTTCTTCCCCGATTTGATTTCCTTTTCCTCTTATGTTGTCTTGTTTTAGGCCTATTAGAATCGGGTCCTCTTGCTTTTGGTGTTAGGTGGGTGTTTTTTTGGAGGGTGGTTTGAGGTTCCTCATGTATACAGTAGTGATTTTCACCTTTAGATGTATCGCATATATACGACATCTTGTATTTATCTTTTAAAAAAATTTAAATAGAACATTGTTCTTTTAAAAAAAAATACGTTTTTATTTTATTATAGGTCTCTTTTCACTCACAGAGCCGAGCCTCCGAATTCGTAGGAACCGCCCTTCTGCTAGTACAATATACATCAAATAAGTTCATCAACAAGATTCTCATATAAGCGGCTAAAATTTAAACTGAATTATGAGTCAAATCTCTAACAACCAACCAATTTTTTCAAGGTGATAACTAAGCAAACCTTATTGACCTAATGAATCAAGTATTCTATTTTTTTAAATGAACGAATCAGAAATATTGCATATATATGCATTACAAAATGGACCAAGGTAGTGAAAAATCAATTTGAAAGAAAACACTCGATTTTTTATTCGGTGCCTTGCAATTGAAGAATTTCCAACGGTTGATCAAGTAGGACTCACCAAACCTGTATGGCTAAATTGAGCAAATAGTTCAAAATGGCTTTTATATTTTGCCACTAAAATCTAGATCTAACCTAACACCACCAACCTTATACAGCAACCGGTTACAAACATGATGAATATAATAAATGAGAAATGTTAGCGAATGTCTCTAAAATATTAATTTTAAATGATAAATTTTTATAAAAATTCGTGTATTCAATGCATTAGAAATTGTAACAGTTGACTTTTTAAATGAATCTTTTCTAAATAAATAAGTTGTTTGTTACATTTAGAATTAATCTACGTTGGCAACCGACAATGGTCGGTAGCCGAATTAGGTCTAGTTCTCAAGTTCACTAAAAGACTAGTGTTCAACCAAGCAAATGGACTCAAGTGGTAAATGAGTTTTACTAAAGACGAATTGTTCACGAGATCCTGAGTTTGATTCCTATGTCGAATAATTTTTTATCATACTTTACTTACCTTTTGGTTGAACTTTGGATTATCAAGACCCCTTTCATTGAAGTGAGTCAAGCTAGATTTTGTAAGTCGCTATGTTTTGTCCTAACATGGGTGTTTGCCTATACATCTCCATTATATATTTCATTCTCAACATACAATCAAATGTATCATTTTCTCACAGTTTATTTCATTTATTTACTAACTCAAAAAAAATACTAAACTCCGTATTTAGCCCCACTTATATAGGAGTTAAGGAATCTACCGTCGATGGCTGTGAAGTTAACGAATCAACAGCTGATAGCAACCATTATGGGAGGATGATTTACAAAACTACGGTGGAAATATACTCCTACATGGCGGCAAATTTTTTGAACGAATGGTGCTCTCAAACTCATTCTTACCTTTTTAAAAAGAAAAAGAAAAAACTCATTCTTACTTATATTACTTTCAATACTTAGTTTAAAATGTTATTGATATAATTTATTTTTAGGTATGATGAAGTGCTAGACTATTATTAAAGAAAGAAGAATGTTAACCGGTGCTTCAAGAGCATTGGTTAAGCACCAAAAGAAGTAAATTTTTATTAAAAAGAAATATAATTATTACTTGATAAAAAATGATAGTTTATATTTTCAAAACAGAAATTCTATTTGTAGATTCCTTAATCGGTGCCCCAGGAGCACCGGTTAACAAAATCCTCTAAAAAAAAAAAAAAAAAAAAGGCTATAGCACTATACAACAGCGACACAGTGGATGGAATGGAACCTAATTAACCTACTCCTCCTATTACTATATGCACATGCTTAAGATCAAATATAATAATCTCACATTTCAAAAAAAAAAACATAAACAACTGCTACTAGTCTTTGACTTTCTTGCATCCTGTGAAAATAAAGATAAATGATATTTGTACAATCATTTTTTGATAATTTTTTTACAACTTTATTTTTCATACTTACATTATGTTTTTATTCTCTCTCTTCTTTTTTCTCTCTCCATTATTTTTGACCAATAAAAAGTGAGAAAAAAAAATTGTCACAAAAATTGTTTAAAATGGTTATTCAAATATCAGTACTCAAAATAAAATGTTGTCTAAGACTTTGCGCTTGTGCATTTGACTCCCAAAACAATAAGTATCATATAAAATGGTACATGACAGAATGAAATTGTATTGAAGAGAAAGATATAGATATAAATGTTGAAAAATAAAGAGGAAGTTTTGATATTTTTGATGGTATCTACTCTGTGTAAAAATTGTCTCATGATTTAATGAGTGATAAAAAATTATGTTTTTGTTAAGTCTCTCTTTTTACAATATTTTGTGCGTGTGTTTGTTTTGTTGTTAGATTCTTTAAAATAAAAAACAAAATGTATAATAATTGTATATCATATGATCAAGTTAGATTAACAAGGTAGATGTATATCTAAAAAGACTATAAAATAAGGGAGCTTCTACGGTACATCTCACAAATTAAGGTGTATCGATACTCTGCTTTTATAAATTTATAAATTAAGGATCATTTTATGAAATAAGTTGTTATTTGTCATTATTTATATTTTAGAAAACACCATCTTATGAGAAAAAAAACATCATTTCATCGTTTATATGAATTATATTAAATTTTTAACATTTTCTCGTAAAAAATAATCAATATTCTTCATTATGAGCAATAAAAATTCAAAAAAAGTAAATTTTATTTCATCGACGCTTTTGATAAATAAGATTTAATTATTATAATTGTCAATGATAGAAAATAATTATTTTTTCTTCAAAAAACAATCAATTTAATTATTAATTTAATGTTTGGTGTACCGGTACACTCAAAATGTTGAGTGTACCATAGAATTTGCCATAAAATAAACTATTACAAATGATTTAGAGATTTAAAGACTACGGCGTTGTATGATTCATGTAGTCAACCTCACTTACGGTGTTTAGGTTTGGTTGTTGTACAACAATCATTTTTAAAAAATTAAATTAAATTAATCCATTTGGTTGGTCCGGATGTATTGGCTTGAGACTTGGGAATATGCTTCTCCTCAAAGTCTAAGGTTCGATTATCCTCAATGCAATTTAAGTGGACTCACTAAGAAAGAAAAAAAAACTTTTCTATTTAAATTCTAAAATTATACCCTTCTTCGGCTCTTATAAAAAGGGCACTCGAACCACGATCTAAAACAAGTCCCATAGTAGTCTTTCCTTTCTTCCAAACCCACATTTCTTCTTTTCTTTCATATAGCTAGCTAGGAAATAAAATGGGTACCAAAGTTCCAATTATACTCTTTGTTTTTGTAATGTTGTGTGCTTTAAGTTCAGCCATTCCAAGCAAAAGAAAGTCATACACACCATGCAAAAACATGGTCCTTTATTTTCATGACATAATTTACAATGGAATGAATGCAGCTAATGCAACATCTTCAATAGTTGCAGCACCACAAGGTGCTAATTTAACTATATTGGCACCTCAATTCCACTTTGGTAACATAGCAGTTTTTGATGACCCTATCACATTGGATAACAACCTTCATTCAAAACCAATTGGAAGAGCACAAGGCTTTTACGTTTATGATACCAAAAACACATACACTTCTTGGCTTGGTTTCACATTTGTTCTTAATAGCACTTATCATGAAGGAACCATTACTTTTGCTGGTGCTGACCCAATTATGCAGAAAAGTAGAGATATCTCTGTAACTGGTGGCACTGGAGATTTCTTTATGCATAGAGGAATTGCTACTATTATGACTGATGCTTTTGAAGGTGAGGTCTATTTTCGACTTCGTGTTGAGATTAAGTTCTTTGAGTGCTGGTGATATGTGAAATTAAGTCTCAATTGCTAGAAGCAAATAAATTAAGAAAAGGATCTGGATTATTGTTTTATGTAATTTGAATTAAGTATCCCTTTTAATCATGTGTGTTGTTTAGTCCATAAACCATTGTAGTACTTATTTTCTCCTATATGATTATTATCAATTAATGAAGATTATGATAAGAGTAGTGTTATATATCTAGAATGGTTTTATCACAATCTCATCCCGAAAAGCATGTTAATTTTGGCCTAGCCAGAAATTATGGGATGCTGGTTTCATATATTTTTGTTTATTGAAGAGGTAATGAAAAAAAAATTTGAAATTTAGAAGACACTAATAAGCCAAATCATTCGTGAAGTAATCGTGAATTTTTTTTTTCGCTATACGTATCATTACCGTTATGATAGACTAATTAGCAAATAAGAGACACACATTTCCACCATATCTTACATATATTAATGCATTGTTCTTACCAACTGAGATAAACTTACGAGAACTTCCATCGATCTTGATTAGGCGCAGTCACTTATTTCTTGTTTTTATTCAATAATTTTTATTTCTTGCTAGAACCAACATGTATTGGTGCAGTCACCTATTTATATCTCCCTTTTGTATATATTTTTTACCAAAATCGATCAAAATGAAGAATGATACGTGGGAAATCAAATATCCCAGTGTAGACTGCATGAAGTTGCTGATGACACTTAATTCAAGTGCACTTTCTATCTAAGTCCATTTTCCATTATTAATTCGAAAAGTAAAGAGAACAATTTGTCAATGTTAAACCGACAAAGCTGATTAACGGAATGTAGAAATACTACAACTTCAAAAGTACTATACTTTCTTTAAAGAAAGACATTAATTTGTCGGTCAAAATCACATGGGAGATAAGTCTTGAGCAGTAAATACTCCTTCGTTTCAAATCATAAGACATTTAAGGTATTTCATACGTATAGAGAAATATAATTAATTTTGTATGAAGAAGTTTTATTATAAGTTGTTTGTTCTTAATTATTAAATGATATGAGAAAGATTAATCGAAGAATTGAAAGAAAGATAAGTTTTTCATCGGCTCAAATTTCACATACACAAATGTAATAACTAATCTCAACTCAACTATGTTGATGTCATAACGACATTTTTGAGCAATGGCCGTTTGTGTTTGTCCATAGACATATAGTCAATAGAATCATAAACAAGTTCAATAACTTGACGGAATATCGCTCGTTACACCAAAAATCCAACAAACAAACATAATTGTACCTTTCGATAGACGATGTATTTATGGTCTAGGACCACTCATCTTCAATTGATGCATTATCACCTGCTTACATATTTGGATGATTCGATGGCATTCTCCTTTTCGTGATCTTTCCACGAAAGAAGTAATTGTTTCAGTGGAACATGACGCATTAGCAAATCCTCAACATGTTTTCGCACTTAGATGTCCCACAAATGCTTGACCCTCCAATTCCAATATATCATACGACCATAGTTTTGAACTCAACATTTTACCTTAACTATCTATCATGAACCATCTTTCAACATTTTACCGCAACAAGAGAGAAAACTCTTAGCAAAATTCTATATCATTCTTATTTATTTTTAATCAGTTTTATTGAATATTAGTTTAATATTAACCTTGCTATAAAGGCTATATTGGTATAGTCAAAAAGTTCAATTGTTAGATTTAAATAGATTCCTATAATGTTCAATCACGATAAATAATGTTAAATGCACCACAAATAAAATGTGTTTTAATTTTTTGAAAAAAATTGTTTTTTATATTTAGGAATATACATTTTATTTTAAAATAATATAAATTTGTGAAATAATGTATTTTTTATAAGTAAAGTCAAAGCGTAGATTACAATTTTAAAATAAAATGTATTTCTGCATCTTAAAAATAAGAATTTCGTTGAATGAAGATCCAATTTAATCCGTGATAAAAACGACGATGCTCATTTTAGGGTGAAACCTAGATTACCCTATCTTGTTTATAGGGTATTTACCCTTTCAAGATATCAACCAATCAACATGTAATATACAAATGTAACATTAAATGTCAAATAAATGAGTCAATTTTTCTATAAAAAAATCAATTTTAATAAGTTAAGTTTTAATTTAATTATATTTAGATATACAATCTTAATTAATTTACACTATAGGTTTTGTAACAATTAAAATTTCACATCAAATTCAATGCATCATATAAGTTCATAAATTTTGTTACATTCCAAAACCTAAAACACACATAACGTGTAATTTCTTCTTCATTTTTCTTCCCATCTTGATTGTTCAATTATCTCGTTCCAGAATTGCTGTTGTTTCCAATTATCGTGAGATCGCCATTGTTTCCAAAAGGTATATCCACGAATTAACACTCACCTTATGAAATTCAAGTTTGTATTAGCATTATTTATTATTTATTTATTTCACTTTGTCTTCTCTTCCATAGCTTTAACCGACCTCACACCGCGGTCACAATCTCAACAAATGTTCATTTCGGCAACACAAAATTCACCAGGAACAAAAACAACATAAGAACACAATATAATGATTTGAATAAAACAAATTCCAAAAGTAAATTGAATAATCAATATTGTCCCAAAAATAAAATTAATAATCAACGCATTGAAGATCCATTTATCTTAATCAAACGCAAAATATGTGTGATAAAATACAATTTTATATAATCTCAAACAACTCAATCAAACACAAAACCCAAATAAAAATGGAAGCATCATTGGAATTCATGCCAAAGTTGAAAGTCACCACAGTCGCATTATAAGTGCGAAACGGTTGCAATCAAGTCGCGATAGTAGTGAGAAAGAAACGAAAATGAAAAATCAAATCAAGAAGAAAAATTAAGTCACGATACCTGATGTTATTATGGAAACAACACTGATTCTCACAATGTCTGGAATCAAAAGGACGACAACGATTCTCACGATAATTGGAAACGACGGCAATTCTGAAACGAGAGAATTAAACAATCAAGATGGGAAGAAGAATGAAGAAGAAATTGCACGTTATGTGTGTTCTAGGTTTTGGAATGGAACAAATTTTATGAACGTATGTGGGATGTGTTTGGTAAAAATATGCTATAAGCTAGCTGAAAGCTGAAAAACTAACTTATAGCTGATATCTTATAACTGATAGCTTATAGTTGAAACGATGGTTTATTAAAATTGAAATGTTTGGTAAAATTAGTTGTTGAAGTGGCTGATAAGTATAAAATGACATAAAAGGACGTTTATATATATATATAGACACAATTTTTCTAATGTATTTATTTTTTAATATTTTAATTTATGGTTAACTATGTTTTGGATTCCTATACATATTCAAACTTTTGGTTTTAATCTCCAATAAGATTTCACCGACAATTTTGATCTCTGATTTTTTTTTTTTGTACAAAAGAGGGCAAAAGCTCATTGATCTCTACTTTTATGAATCCAAAAAATAAGAGGAAGGTGGAAAAAAATGTAAGCAAGAATATATAAAGCATTTCTTTTAAGAATTATATATAAAGCGTTCATTAAAAAATAAAATAAAGCATGACAATTTTTTTTCAAAGGAGAAAACGTGACAGTTGTTATATTAAAAAAAAAAAGTTATGAACTTGACCGTTATTTTTTAAGCCATGAACATGTTGTTTTATTGAAAAATAATTAATTTAAATTAATAGGGTTAAAATTGAAAGAAATATAAAAAAACTACCAACTATAAGCTCAAAAGCTACTTGAAATAGCTTCTCAAAAAACGTTATAAGCTAGTGAGAAAAGCTTTTTACCAAACACATCTTATTATGACTCTGTTTTGTAAAAAGAAGCTATAAGCTAGCTGATAGCTGAAAAGCTAGCTTATAGCTGATGACTGATAGCTTATAGTTGAAAAACTCGCTTATTAAAAATAATGTGTTTGGTAAAATTAATTGTTGAAGTTGCAGATAAGTATAAAATGACATGTTTATTTATTATTTTTTTATAAAATATATACATAAAAAATTTACTTAATTTTTTTTTTAAATATTTAAATTTATTTTAAATTACTTTCATCTCCAAAATGATAAATGTGTTTTATGAATTCAATTAACATTTTTTTTACCAAACATTTGCTTCACTATTTATTGTATATTTTATTTAAAATTAAAATTATATTATATGAATTAAGAGCAAGGTAATAAGAAAAATGTAGAAAAACTACAACATAAGATAATAAGAAAAATACAGCAAGGTAATAACGTGACAAATATTTCTCTCAAAGTAAATATATAAACTGGGACAACTTAAAAAACACGAGACAAATATTTCTCTCAAAGTAAATATATAAAAAAACACAATACAAGTATTTTTCAATGAAAGAAATAAAAAAAATAGGATAATTGTTTTCACTAATTAATATTAAAGAAATATATAACCGATAAATATATAAAAACACATGATAAATATTGTCACTAATAAATATAATAAAACAAGGAACAATATATCTTTACAAATAAATATAATAAAAAAACCACATGACAATTATTTGATATTGTTAAATATAAAATAATAACGAGAAAATACTTGTCATTTATAATATAAGAATATATGAATCTTTGAGCATAGTTCAATTGGTAGGAATAATACATTGTTATATAAAGGAACCGAGATTCAAATCTCAAACACTCTACTTATTCACCTTGAAAGATGAATTATATCCACTAGTATGCCACTTGACAAAAAATAATATAAAATATATGAGTTTTTTTTTTTTTTTTTTATCAATAACATATATTTTATAAGAGTAGTGGCAGTAACACTCTATTTTCATCAGTCTTCAACTTTCACTTTCTTATTAACTTAAATAATGGTGGATCTCACACTTTATAAATGAGTTTCACTTAAAGTGATAAATCATACATTGATTTCATCTAATAAAAGAATAAATGTTGAAAATAGAGTGTTCATAGCATTCTTTATTATAACAGTCAATCACAAATAAAATTACTCTAGTTTAAGACAATAAAAAAGGGTCCCGAGCATTCCTCATTTTATAATTGATCTCATGTTTTCTAAAAAGTTAAAATTGTTGTGATTAAATTAAACAATAAGATTGTTAGTTTATTTTTTTAAAATGATGCCAGTAAAGTTAGTTAATTAGTTAGAACTAACATTATAAAGCACTGTGTATAAATGCAACAATGTAAAGTCTCTCTCTATTGAGGTGCTTGATGGAAATCCAGGAATGTTGAATGACCTCAAAGTGAAGTTTAAAAGGAAAGTTAGTAAAGAGTTAAATGACAAATGGATAAAACTGATATTTTTTTAGTTTGTTGGGGTAGGGGATAAGCGTGTTCGTGTGGGGACATGTGGTAAATTCTTCCTGGATTGTCTGTACGGGGAGCATGATGAAGGATCCCATGATGAAGTCTATGTTTGAAGTCATTCAAGTATGATTTGGGTGATTGTACAAAAAATAAATGAGAGTTGCTCTTCTCGGGACAATAGTTTTCAGAAATACATGAAAATGATAAAAAAAAATTAGCGGTAGTTAATTACTGTCGATTTTCTGTTATAAGTCAACGATAGTTAAATATTGATGTTTTTTTTTTTTTTTTTATCATTTTCATGTGTTTCTAAGAAACAATAGATGTTAAAACAACAATGATCAAAATAAATAATGAAAAATTACTCTTCGATTGCACAGAGGCATCTCGAATTGTCAAATAAATTTTCATCCGATCCTAATTTCCGTTTGCATGTCATAGGGAGTTAGGCTGCTCATGATTGGGACGTGAGCCAATTGGTTTTTAGCATATATCCAATACAACTCATTTGTACTACATTGTAGACTTGTGAGATACAACATTGTGTATGCATGATCTTTTGAACTTTTTATTGTAAAAGGTCATGGTGCTAACTAGGAAGTCAAAAGTGTCGAATGCAACTCTTTATAAAAGGATTTAAACTTATAATATCCATATTACTTCAACTCATATGTTCTATGTTCCTCTTTAAGAAATTCTTAAACATCCCTAATTTTTATGTTGTTCAACTTAATCACTCTTTATATGCATGCATTTCATCCTCCAATTTATATCTTCTATCAAGTTGTTTTTTAAGAAGGCAAACTAACCCTTCAAAATTGATTTTAAAGATAATCATACTTAAAAATTCGAGAAAAACACACTTTAAAGTTTTAGATCAAACCACTAAATCAACTCAAATATGTTCCTCTAAACAGTTATTAAATATTGAGTTCGCTAATATAACCTCATATCCTGATAATATTGCATACAAAAAAAATACAAATTAATTACAAGACTTCCTACATTTACATTTTCACTAGACACTTGTGCTTATATGAATTCCCTAGTCTTGTAAATATTTGTCCTGGAATGGAAGGTGCGCTCCGGGAAATCATATCAGAGCTTGAGTTTGTATATCTATACTATATATATAAAGAAAATAACATTCCGTCAAAAAAAAAAAAAAAAATAAAGAAAATAACATCTTCCTGCTCTTTTGGATTAACTTTTTTTCTTCTTTAAAACTAACCTCAATTTTCAATACAAATAACACATATAACAAATGTATAAGAGTACATTCAAATATTAAAATAAAAGTGTTCAGTTTTTAATTTCATTTATTCGTTAAAACGCGCAACAAACTAGATGATGATATCAATACTTACGTTTTCATTATCTCAATTATATCCTTAAACAATTTTTTCTATAATTAAGATTGTTGTTGGTGTCATTAAAAAAATTAGAATTTAAATTATATTTTTTTGTTATATTGTTGATGTCATTGAAATAGATAATTATGGTTATTTTGGTTTGTTATAATTTTAAAGCAACAAACATTTATATTTTTAGTTTTAATCAAAATCAAAATTTTATAAAAAAGAAAACACCGTTCATAATATTCAAACATTAAGGCAATAAAAAGAGCAGAAAGACGGACACGTGAGTGACTGTCTTTTCGCTAGTATTAATGAAAATGATAGTCACTTGACCAAAAAGAAATAAAAAATAAAAATGGTAACCATGATCCGTAAAAACATTTGAATAGGTGTGAGGGAAAGCTCCCACTATATCTTCAATCATTTCTTTTATTAGATACCGTCTGGATATCAAGTAAGTGATCTTTTAAGGAAATGATAACCAATATCTTTGAGACATTGGTTAAGGAATCAAATACAATAGTATTATATTAAAATTTATGCAATCGATTCTTTAAAAGTATAAAAAATATCCATTTTCAATTTAAAATTTCAATTTTTTTTGTTCATTAACCAATGCCCCAAATGCATCGGATAGTATGACTAGCCCCGATCTTGGGGGAGTGCAAGGTGCTCAAAAGTCGAACCTTCAAAAGTTATGTGCCTAAAAAAAATTAAGTCTAATACCAACCCCACTTAAATAAAAAATATATATGTTACTTCATCTTCTTTCTTCGGTACACGTTTGAGTTTTTTTTCTAGACTCTAGTTTTTTTTGAACAAGCAAAAATGAGATATATTAACACGGATACCGTAATTGTTACCGCACAAGGTGTGCCAAACAATCACGAAAATGTCAAGTTCCAAACAAAATTACAACCAAATCAATCAATACCCAAACATAAAAGCGGGCTCGACCACCACTGATGAGTACCAAAACTAAATACAACATTGCTAGCCTTTAACCACCACAAAGAAGTTGATTTCACTTTATCTAAAATTTGTGGCAGAGTACTTTGTCTATTTCTAAAAATCCTATCATTCCTTTCATTCCACAACACCGAAACACAAAGCAACCAAATCAAGTGGAAGAAAGATCGTCGCCTTCTCAAACAACCTGCGTAATTAATAAATTGCAGACAATGATCTGAAGTTGATTGAGATTCAACCCCTACCACTCCTAGCCATGCCCGCACCATTGGCCATAATGCACTAAAAGTTACACAAGACAAAAACAAATGATTAACATCTTCAACGTTCCCACATCCAGAAACACACAACCGCGCCTCCAAAGGTAAAATGTCATGGTTTGCCAAATTATTTTTTGTAGGTAACTGATCTCTTAGGAATCGCCAAGCAAGGATAGATACTTTGAGAGGAACCTGTTTATGCCAAATTAACTCCATATGATGATGTAATTGGGGCTGCTCCTGTGATGTCAGCATGTCATAGACCCCACATACAGAATACCCACCCTCCTAATTAGGTAACCAAAGTCATCTGTCTGTCACTGATTCCTGTAAAGAAACTGTTAGTAATAAAACCCTACACTCCTCTACCAACTCCTCCTCCCAAGCCCACAACCGCCTACGCCACCGCAACACCTCCCCACCCACATCCACCCCCAACAAGAACATATTCCTAACTGAAATTGATCTGTTAACATTCAAGTCAAAAAGGCGCCTAAACCGGTCACACAAAGGAACATCTCTGCACCAACGATCACGCCAAAAAATCAGTGTCTGCACCATCTCCCACCCTCCTCCTAACACACGTCCCAAACCAACCCTCTCCACCCTCACATATCCCATCTCTAATCCTCACTATCTCCATCCACCACGAAGAACAACTCCGGCCCCCATCCTCCAAACCTCCATCCGCCACACCATACCTAGCCACTAACACCTTCCTCCACAAAGCCTCCCTCTCCAATAACAACCGCCAACACCATTTACCCAACAAAGCAATGTTAAACTCTCTCAACCTCGTAACCCCCAACCCTCCATACTCCTTCCTCATACTCAAAGTATCCCACCTAACCCAAGATATTTTTCTTTTTTCCTCACCCCCTCCCCAAAAAAATTTATTAAACAAAGATTCAATGGAATAGATTATACCTGACGGAGCTTTGAAAAAGGAAAGTGCGTAGACAGGTGGAGCAGTCAGGACGGACTTTAGTAGAATCAAACGACCACCAAAAGAAAGGAACCGACTTTACCAACCAGACAATCTAGATTTAATACGATTCACAACAGGTTCCCAAAACAAAAGACGACGCGGATCACCCCCAATCGAGAGCCCCAAATAGAGAAACAGGATTTTACCTACTTTGCAACCCAACATAGAAGCCGCTTCTGACAACCACGAATCATTAATATTAACCCCTACCAGAGAACTCTTATGAAAGTTTACTTTCAATCCCGACATAGCTTCAAACAAAACAAGACCAGCCCGCAGCGCCCGCACATTAGCCCAGCTTTTATTCCCAATAAGAAGCGTATCATCAGCAAACTGTAAATGAGACACAACCACTGGATTCGCGCACCCCACACTATACCCCGTAAACAATCCTGTGTCTACCAACGCTTGCATCAACACATTCAACCCTTGTGCTGCCAATAAAAATAAAAAAGGAGATAAAGGGTCACCCTGACGTAAACCCCGTTCAAGATGAAACTCATCAGTATGACTACCATTCACAAGAACTGAGGCAGTAGCGGTACCAACACATTCTTTAATCCATTTTCGCCACACCTTCGAAAACGACATACTCCCCATAACCTCATCAAGGTACCCCCAATCAACAGAATCATACGCCTTTTCAAAATCTACTTTGAACAACAAAAGATCTTTCTTAGATTTCCTTGCCTCATCGACCACCTCATTAGCGATCAAAATACCATCAAGAATTTGTCTGTTTTTAACAAAAGCAGACTGAGCTTCTGACACAACACTCCCAATAACCTGCCTCAACCTATTTGCTAGAATTTTCGTCAAAATTTTATACATGCTCCCCACCAAGGAAATAGGCTGAAACTCATTCAAAGATTGAGGACTTGTAACTTTAGGAATTAAGGTTATGAACGTAGCGTTTACGCCTTTCGATAATTTTCTATTCCTATGGAATTCAGTAACAAAGCGCACAATATCTGTTTTCATCTCATGCCAAAAAGACTTAAAGAAACCCAAATTGATCCCATCAGGGCCCGGACTCTTGAAACTGTCACAATCCCACACCGCTGCCTTAATTTCATCCTCAGAAAAGGGTTTAATCAAACCGCCCCTTTCTATAAAAGAGAGTTTCCGAAACTGAAGGTGTCCCGCACTCGGCCGCTCCAATCTTGGGTCAAGAAAATGATTTTTAAAATGCGTAAGCACAGCTTGACGAACAGGTTGAACACCCTCCACCACAACCCCATCCACCAAAATTGAAGACAACGAATTTAACCTTCTCCTTGCGGCCAAAACAGAGTGAAAAAATTTGGAATTAGCGTCACCATCCCGGAGCCAGTTTAATCTTGATTGCTACCAACAAATACTTGTATTAAGACGAGACAGAGAGTGAATCTCCGTCGAAATACCATGAAGTTCACCGAGTTCTTCCTCTGACAACTCCTCTTCCTCCCCTTTACTGTCTAAGGACGCTTGTTTGTTCTTTAAATCAACAATCTTTGACGGTAAATTATGAGTATTTGCAACGTGTCAATCTTTAAGAGCCACCTTCATAAGTTTCAATTTTTCTTTAAGAACATAACCACCCCACCCAGACACCTGAAAAGATCCCCATTTTTCACGAACAAAATCATTATAATCAGGCATATCTTGCCAACATTTCAGTAGACGCACCAGTCTCGGCCCCCAATTCTCTTCATCCACAGACAACACAATAGGGCAGTGATTAGATAATCCTCTTAACTGAGCCACCTGAATGCAATTAGGCCATACCAAACACCATTCTTCAGAGAGCAAGAACCTATCCAACCTACTCAAAATGGTATTTTTCAGATTTTGAGAGAAGGAGGCATGTGATATTTCTTCTTAAAATCTGAAAAATCACGTGCCCCATTCTCTTAAAATCTGAAAAATACCATTTTTTATTTTTTAAAAAATGGAATTACACACGTGGCACACATTAATTGATAAAAAAACAAACACATCAGCACTAAATGTCATGGGAACCATAAAATTAGAAAGGGAGAAAACTATAGGGGGCAAAATCGCTCGTTTAAAACTATGAGGTGCAAAATCGCACAATTGGCAAACTATATGGGGGAAAAGTGCAATTAAGCCTTTAATAAATGACTCAATGTAGGAATTTGAAAATTCTTTCATAGTCTATGCAATTTAAATGTTGGCTTAATTGCACTTTTCCCCCCTATCTTTTGCCAATTGTGCGATTTTGCACCCCCTCTTTTTTATTGAGCGATTTTGCACCCCATCTTTTTGCCCCCTTTCTGATTTTGCACCTTATCTTTGTGTTCAATTGCACTTTTGCCCCTTATCTTTTTGCTAATTGTGCGATTTTACACCTTCACTTATATTTTTTGAGCGATTTTGCACCCTATCTTTTGCCCCTTTTCCCCTCTTTTAATGATGAACAAAACACAGTTGGCAAAAGATATGGTGCAAAATCGCTTAAAAAAAAAGAGGGGGTGCAAAATCGCACAATTAACAAAAGATATGGGGAAAATGTGCAATTAAGCCTTAAATGTTAAATTGGGAGGTTACATTCACACATTAGTTGGGTCTGCCCACGTCCGAATGGGTGAAATTAAATTACGATCGTGATGTGAATCAAGGCGGTTGCGGAGTTATCCGGAATTCAGGCAGTGATTTTATCACGTTTTTTTTTTTTTTTTTTTTTTTTTAATTGGGAGGTTGTACCATTATTACCGTTGTCTTGCTAAAGAGGAGTAATTAGATTATGAATTTAATCAGATTCTAAAGAGGTGGTTGAATATCTCCAACGTGGAACTAAAACTTCTTGTGCATTCAATTCAATACTATATATGTTGTCTCATAATTTTAGATTCATATCGCTCATAAAAGCAAATCAAGATCGTTCAAGTCTGTCACATAAAAAATTTCAACGTTTTGCAAATTGGCACCCATATTTTTCAAAAAAAATTCAAAGTGGACCATATAAATTTACAAAAATTGTAAATTGACCTCTATTTTTTTAACAAATTGGCCCCTAAATATTTCCATAAATTATAAATTGGTCCATATTAATTTCAAAATTCGCAGTTTCAACTTCGACACAACTTTTAAAATTTGTAAAAGTAGCTCAAAAATATTAACAGTGAAAGTTTTATTACTCTATCCAAACAAAAAAAATTAAAAGAAAGAAAATTCAATTAAATTATTTATATTGACTATGGTTCTAAATTCTCTAAAAATTTCGATTACCTCATCAAACACACTCTCGCAGTGAGTTTTTAAGAATTTTCAATTGGGGATAAAGAGAAACTTCATTTTATTCTTTAATGTAAGTGATCGTCAATTCTCACCCCGTTTATAGAAAGCCATCAGAAAATATTTTTGTTAGCACCTCTCTCACTCAGTGGGTGTGTCTCTCTCTTTTTGCTTATCTTAAATTTTTCCATCAAATTGTTTAGATTTTCGGTACATCCTGTACGATTTTTGATACTACTACCATCCCACAAAAAAGAAAGAGTAATTGACATAATTTGAACGACGTCATTATAAAGTTGACGTGATTGAAACAAAAGTGCTTTAAAATCGAATGAAAAAGATTATAGTCACATTACCATTGCATTTTGACAGGGAGGGAGGGAGGGAGGGAGGGAGGGAGGGAGGGAGGGAGGGAGAGAGAGAGAGAGAGAGAGAGAGAGAGATGGTGATGGGGAAGGTCTTTGAAGACTAGAGAGAAGAAGTGTTTGCAAAGTGGTTCACATTATCTCTTAATTGCAAAATTTAATCTTGATCTTTTATTTTAATCCAATGGTCAATATTATATCTTGTCATCTTTTACATTTAACTACTACTCTTATTTGATACATCTCCTATATAAATAGGAATCTGCTGCTATTATATGGCATAAAACTCTTTTTCTTTTTCTTCTTCTTCTTCCAAACAACACTACTTTAGATTATATTATTATATAGATGTATGAGTATGAGAAGACTAGATGAATTAAGATTATAGATGACGACATTAAAGAGATAGTTGAGATAGCACCTATAACATAAAAGATGGTGAAAATTAGGAGAAAGTATATACATAGACTTTGCAAAATTAGGAGAAAGTTATTTATATAGACTTTGCAAAAATCAACTCTTCAAAAATTAACTCACAAAAAATAATGAAGAGCTAATACTATTTTATAGTTGGATTTGGCAAAATTACGCCTGCAATATTTTTTGTTTGACATTTTTCTCATATAGGTCCTTTGACATTTTATTTTTAAAATTGATCGTTTACACTACATTATATATAAATTTTAGGGAAATGCATTCATTAAAGAGCAATGATTTGAACTTACGAACCAAAAAAAAAAAAGGTGATTCGTCTCTAATGTTAGATGTGATAAATGAACGCATAAGTATTGTTTGTCTTTTAGTTTTGGATGGTTCACACGATCACAAAATATAACATAAAATCGACAATGCAACCATGAGCATAGTTTAAATGCTAACTGTGTGCATATATAGAAGAATATAACATAACATAAACGTCTCATTTGGGGGAAACTAAACCCAAAACATCAATCCGGAAATAATGTTAAACTGAAATAATAGCAGGCATGGTTTTACCTTCATGTTTTAAGTTTAAAACTAATTTTTAAGCTTTCAAGAAAAGAATAATGTAACATTAACCATTCTACACCAAGAGAGATAGAAATAGTGGTAACGACTAATGATGTGAAATATACGATAGAAAGAGAAATAGAGAGAAAATGAGCTAGTGTTTAATAAATGTAAGAAAATTAAGGGTATACAGCTATAAAGGTTGGAAGAATAATTGGGATCCTTGCTCTTTTAGGTGGGTTTTTAATTGGTCCATGGACACCCCACATCCCTACATTAACATATCTTTCTTCAACAAGTATTATCGAGCAGGGCCACAGCTACAAGAGTAGAAGTAAATTTATAGACGAAAGTGGAGAAAGGTTACCAACTTTTCTGTATTAGCTAATAGCTTAGCTATAAGAAGTAAGAACATAGAGGACATAACAATTGAACCAATCATGTTATGTTAATCAAACTTTGATTTCGTGATTTATTATAAGTTATAATCAATTAGTATTAGTAATATAACTATAGGGGGCTGATATATATGGTACAACAACCACTCGATTTACATGTTGGAATGGTTTAACACCGATTTAACACCAAACGTCAACTCAATTTTTATTCTTTATATTATCGTTACCTTAATATTTGGAGAAATGATATTTGAACATCCATTTAATGATAATTTTTGTGACAATTTTGGTCCCTTAACTATTTAATTGGTATCGCTTTTGTAACACCTAAGGCTGACGAGGGCGGGGAGTGGTCGCCGGTGCACAAGCACGACAATGAGTGGCTCCCGACAGCTTCTAGAGGAACCGAATCACACCGGAATGAGAGGGTTCCTGATGTCGTGCAGGTATGGGACTGCATGGTTGAAGGAAGACTTATAAGAATTGTTTGGTACTACCTATATCAACAAGATGCATCTTCTTTTCGATAGCTCATTCCATAAGAACTCCACAGTTAAGCGTGTTTGACTTGGAGCAATTTTGGGATAGGTGACCTACCGGGAAGTTTCCCTGTAAGTGTGCGAGTGAGGACAAAACACGCTGAAAAGACTCGTGTTGGTTTGTGGGGTCAGTCGGCAATGCTGAAAGCGGGATGTTACAGTTTTGGTCCCTTAACTAAAAAAAAGATTGTTTGAGGATTTTAAGTTTTTTTTTAGTCTCGTTTTGGTCCCTTATGTTAGGTTTTCGTTAGGGTTTTAAAAAAAAGTTAACTCCTGGACACGTGTCACCTTGTCATTGGCTCTGAGTTTTTTTTTTTTTTTTTTACAAAAAAAATTATTATTTTTTTAAAAATATATATATTTTTTTTTTTAAAAATCCCAAAGCCAATGACAACGTGACACGTGTCCCAGAGTTAACACTTGTCATTGGTTATGGGAATTTTTTACAAAAAAATAAAATATATATATTAAAAATAAATTATTTATTTTTTTATAAAAAAAATAATAATTTTTTTTGTAAAAAAAAAAAAACTCAGAGCCAATGATAAGGTGACACGTGTCCACACTTAACGTTTTTTATTAAAACTAACGGAAACCTAACATAAGGGACCAAAACGAGACTAAAAAAAAAACTTAAAATCCTCAAACAATCTTTTTTTTAGTTAAGGGATCAAAACGATACCAATTAAATAGTTAAGGGACCAAAAGAGCATTTAAGCCTTTTTTTTTTATAAATTATGGTTGTCATAAAAGTTGTCAACCAAATTATTTGTTTAAATAACACTCATATAATATTTATTTATAATAATCAACTAGTAGTAAGTGGGAAGAGTAACAAATCACTCTTGACTTTCAATTTTTTTAGTTGAAAGGTCCTATATGAATCACTTCTTCTAATGTGAAATTTTGAAGTGATTATATTAAACAATTTATGGTCAAATTTTACTAGTAAGTGTTGTTCTTCTTTTTTGGATAGATATAAATTTAAAGATTATGTACTCTAGATGTAAAATAATTTAAAGATACGTCGACCAAATCATATATAGATATATTCCCTCTAATCACTATTATACATCAGATACATAAGTTATTCAATAAATTTAAAAAATGATAATTTATTTATAATAACGATCGTAGATCAAGGATATATTTGTGAACATATTTGAAAAAAATATATAACAAGTGACATATTCTTTAAAGGAATAACAAGTGACATATAATGAGACTCTTTCAAAAAAAAAAAGTGACATATAATGAGATTGATGTAGCTAGACACATATGTACTTAAAACTTTTTCACATTACATGCACATAATCTTTTTTTAGAGAACATGCACATAATCTTTAAAACTCAATATAAATTATTTTACGTTTCATTTTGATAATGTTTTTAGGAAAATGTTAAGGACACTTGATAAAAAATTTAAAGTGGAGATTTTATTTTGAGATTTATGTATTTAACATATTAAAACATCAAAAAACAATTATTTTTATATAAAAATTATCGCTTGTTTATATTTTCGAATCCTTAACAAGTGGTTAGCAGGACCATGTTTTTATGTATATCTTTACAATATTGTGGTAGACATGGAAAGAGACGGATCCAAAAATGAATACCTTAAAATGTACCGGTTTCTTTGAATAGCTATTGACTCAAAAAAGAATCGCTAGCTTAAGACTCAAGTTTTTTTTTTTTTTTGGTTACAAAGCAAATTAAAAGAAACAGCAGACAAAGAAAAAAGAAAAAGAGAAGCTAGAGCCTAAGATACAAAGATTCTATTTCATCAGCCCTTAACAGAGGTAGCAGCAAATCTGGAGGGGATGAGTGAACAGTGAAAACATCATCAGCTGAGGCCCCAATCTTGGCCATGAAGTCTGCACACTGGTTGCCTTCCCTAAGCGAGTGGCGAAGAGAGGAATTTCTAGCACCTAAGATATCTTTGATGTTCTGAATTAACACTGCATAAATGTGATATTGAGAGAAATCATCGTTGATGAGATTGACAGAGAGAAGAGAGTCCGAATAGCAAACCATCTGTTCAAAATTCAAACTGGCGGCCAAATTTAAACCTTTATAAAGCGCTGTTAGTTCTGCAAACAAAATGTCATGACAGTTATGAATGCAGCCTGAGAAACCAGATATGTAAGTGCCCATATTGTCGCGAAGGACACCACCAAAACCTGTACGAACGGGATCCCCCATGCAGCTTCCATCCGCGTTTAATATTATACCAACGTGGTTGTCGTTATTCCAACGGATAAGCCTGGCCGGAGCAGGGATGGTGACAGAGTTGTGAAAGCATGTGCTGATAGTTTTTGCAGCGTTGATGATATTGAGGCTGACACGAACATCAGACATATTTTCGTTGTTGAAAACCATTAAATTGCGGTGTCTCCAAATCCACCACAAGCCGGCGAGGAAAGTTGTTGAACAAGAGCAATTTGCTCCCTCTTTTATCCAATCGGCCGCGATAATGGAAGAGAAGAAAGATTGGGAACAAAAACCGATTCTCTGCCATATACAGCTAGAAAAACGACAGTCTCGTACGCAATGGAGGAAAGATTCTTCATTATCGCCGCATCTGGAGCAGGTTGCAGAATTAATAATGTTCCTGTGGCTCAACAAGGATAAAGTGGGTACTGCGTTATGGCAAGCTAGCCAGACCAGAATTTTAATTTTTTCAGGGGCCTTCAGTTTCCATATCCAGTTCCAAGAGTCATTTGCCAGGTTGTCACCGCCATGATGGGAAATTAACCAGTTGTATCCGCTTTTTGCTGTGTAAACTCCATTTTTATTATGAGGCCAGATGTAAGCATCTTCAATTAAATCATTAAAGGTTAAATGAACATTGTTGACTGCTTCTGCTACGGCCGTAGGGAGAATAGTGTAGAGAGCTTGAGTATGGTGACCTGCGTCGGTGATAACATCTTTAATAGTGAGTTGAATGTCATGAATGTCCACAAAAGGGACTTGGTTGCCTAAAATACCAAGGGGACTCCAATTACTATACCAGAAGGATGAGTTGCCGGAACCTGCTCTCCAATTGTAACCATTTTTTAGGACATTCTTCGCTCGAACAATAGAGGACCAAGTTGGAGAAATATTGCGGTGAGCTGAAGAGTGAAAAAGAAAATTTGAGCCACTTGAATACTTGCTAGACAAAAGATTCACTCATAGTTTGTCAGTTTTTTGCACCATGTTCCAGACAAGCTTCCCAAGGAGGCATGTGTTTGCTTCTCTAGCTGCTCTAATGCCTAGACCCCCCATTTGTTTTGGGCTTGCAATTTTTTTCCAATTCACTAAATGAACCCCTTTATTATGGTTACCTCTCCAAATAAAATTGTGAGTGGTTTGATCAATGCTATCGCAGATGTTTTGAGGGAGCCAATTAAGTTGCATGTAATAAGTTGGAATAGATGATAGGACAGAGGAAGCAAGAGTGAGTCTACCTGCTTTGTTGAGGAGTTTGCTCTTCCAAGAAGCTAACCTATTTTGCAATTTTTCTATGATAAACAAGAAATCGCTTCTCTTGGGCCGCCCCTTGAGAATGGGGAAACCAAGATATTTATCAAGAGAAGTTGTACTGCGGATTCCGGATATAGCTGTGAGCTTGTGAATTTTTGCTTGAGAGGTGCCTGAAGAGAAAAAAGCTCTAGATAGGTCAAGTTTGATATGCCATATTTATTTATTTAAAACTTTCCATGTTAAGACCTTTAAATAGGTCATTCGGTCAATGTATAACACTAACAAACTTTGTACCAAAAAAAAAAAAAAAAACACTAACAAACTAAATATGCTAAAATAATAGTATTATTGAAATTAAAACCACTACACATACATCAAGGATGTAAGACATCATAAGCTACTTGTGAAAGCTTTCATTTTCAGTCCGTCATATAAAATAAAAAAAAATATTTTACATTTTAATTCAGTATTCTAAAATCGCTTACAGTGTGGAGAGATGAATTATACATTTGTTGTAGAACTTTACGTCTGGTGGATCCAATTAGTTCGCAAGTCGTAGACATAAAGCTAAACTAAAATAAACTGTTTTGCAGTTTAATTCCATTCTTGGATTATCATCATCATTACCATACCTTTAAAGACAAGCATAGCTCGCAAAGACAAAAAGCTGTTATGATAATATTTTTTAAATACTAACTTCATTATTATTCAATATTTGATACTACTTGGTCGATTCAGAAACCTGTTAGTCTCTCGATTGGTTCAATAATTTTTTATTCATAATCTCTCAAAATTGGAATAAACTGATTTGATTCATGTTTGTTCAACCGATCTATTTTTTATATACATATTTTATTTATCTATTTATTAATTATCTGGACTGCCGTAATTGAAATGTGATTTGAAACTCTTGCTAGTTCGATCTTCAAAGCAAATTTTTTTAAAAAAATTGAGTCCAGTTTCTTTGACAAACAAGTGTGGTAAAACAAAAAGAAATTGTTTAAAAAATTGTATTTAATAATGACAAACAGAATGATATAATTCCCCCATATCGAATATAAACAAAAAAGTGGTTATATTTCTTTTTCTTAAATATAAGCAAATATATAATTACTTTTGATTTTATTACTCTATTAGTATCATTCCTACAATACTCCTTAACTAATATACGTTTTATTTTTCAGTGACTCTTTTATTTACGATGGAACAGATCCTTATAAATGGTACTTTTGAAAATGCTCTTATTTTGTTTATGGGTGTGAATGAAGTTAGTTATTTTTCCTTATTATATAATCATGATTGAATGAAATATGTAAGCATATAAATAGAGAAGGCAATCCAATATTATTTTGTACATCCTTTTTATAAGTTTTGATGGTGCAGCGGAAGTGTATATGCTTTTATTCACACACAGGGAAAAAAAACCTAATATTTATAAGATAAATTGCCAAAATAAACGAGACTTCGGTATCATGCGTAAGTTTTAGGTGATGTTTGTCACTTCTTTGTACCGACAAAATCCAACTATAGACCTAAAAAAGAAAGGCAATCCAACAAAACTTAATTAATTGCAACATGGTGACAACTAGGGTACCCATGAAAGAATGGTGGGTAATTTACCCCAACCAATACATATTAGCCACATAAGCACATTTTTAAGTGGTATCCATGAATTATTTTGACCCCATCAACAAATTGCTCATTTTCATTGGTTGGTGGGTAAATTACCCACCATTCTTCAAAGGTAATCTAGAAAAAACCTTGCAACATAGTTTATGCTTTTGGTGCACAACCGCTTATAAATATCAACTTCATGAACTCATAAGTCATAGCCTCCAAACTATTAGATAAAACCAATTAACAATATTGAAAAGAATTGAAGGAGGAAATGAAGCTCATTTCAACTCTCCTCTTCTTCTTACTCCTAATCTCATTGACATATTCATCTGCCACTCCAACCAGATCAAGAAAAAGGGATCGTGTTCATGAACCATGCAAGAGATTAGTGTTTTATTTTCATGACATTATTTACAACGGTCACAACTCCAAAAATGCTACATCAGCAATTGTAGGCACACCAGCATGGGGTAACCGAACCATATTGGCAAACCAAAACCATTTTGGTGATTTGGTTGTTTTTGATGATCCAATCACTTTGGACAATAACTTACACTCACGCCCAATTGGTCGTGCTCAAGGATTTTACATTTATGATAAGAAAGAAATTTTCACTGCTTGGCTTGGTTTCTCATTTGTGTTTAACTCTACTCAACATAAGGGTAGCATAAATTTTGCTGGTGCTGACCCTTTGATGAATAAGACTAGGGACATTTCGGTAATTGGTGGGACTGGTGATTTCTTCATGACTAGGGGAGTGGCTACTCTTTCAACAGATTCATTTGAAGGTGAAGTTTATTTTAGGCTTCGTGCGGAGATTAACTTGTACGAATGTTGGTAATTAATTAATTGGCTAAATCATTGTTTTCAGCTAATTATTACCAACTGTGTTTGTGTTTTTTTTGTTTGTTTTTTTTTTTTTTTTTTGTCATTTACATTTGTTTCTTTTACCTTTCTTTTAAATGTGGAGCCTTATTCAAAATTGAATAATGCTTCGCATTTAACATTATGTGTGAAGTTTTGTTTGGTGAAGTTAATTAAATTCTTGGATATTTTATCCGCGTTCATTTCATGTTTCTTAATGGAAATTTGGAATTAGGTTCAAAATGAAGTTTACTCGTTATTAAAATTGCCCTCCGTGAGCTTCGTTTTTTTTTAGATAAACAAACTTAACTCATTTTATTAATAATAAGAGTCTCAATACAAAATGAAATATGATCATAACCGTGAGAACTAGTACAAGATAATTATGTCCTTGCTAGCAAATGGACAATACTATAATTGCTTGTTTCCGAATGAAATTTATCTTAAAGTTTTGGTAGGTTCTAAGTGAAGTTTTGCAAATATCAATAATAGCGCCAAACATTGAACTAGTGTTGAGTCTCCTAGTTAAGCCGTCAACCACATACTTGCAATCAAGTTCGATAAACACCTTAGATAAACATATATTGTCAAGTCATTTTATTGCTTCTTTTCAGCTCCTTGCCTCCGCTTTGTGTGCTTGTGGTAATCAAAAGAACCAAGTTGGTTTTGCCTTTATGAACTCTCATACGCTTCATATGATGTACATGCATATTCCATAACATCCTTGTTCCTTGAAGATTGTTGTACGATATTGCACATGAGCTTATTTAAGTTAGTAAGGATATTACATAATATATGCAGAGAGGTACACGTTCGAACCCCGAACAACTATGTTACTGTTCACCGGTGTTTTCGTAAACAACAAGACTAGTTTTGATTATTACAAGCAGGATCAAACCAGAAATCATATGACATTGTGCAATCTTTTTCAAGAAAGTGTGGAATGTTCATCATATTCATAGGTTGCTTTATGAACAAGACGAAGTTGTGTATGAAAATAAATGTCTTTCGACAGAGAAAAGTAAAGGAAATGCAAGTAAAAGACTTAAAAGTTTAAAAGGGAGAAACTTAAAGAAAAGGTAGATTACATTACATTAATGTAAAGGTGGTTCGACAAATCAAATTACATACATTCTGTATGACTCTTTTCTCTAGACACTGGTACTTCGAGTGCTAGAATTCTATAAATGATTTCCGACCCTGTTTTTCCTATGAAAAACTCTTATTTATACATAGAAAAGTAACTGTAAAAAGTTAAACTGCCGCGAACTGCACTTCTTCCATCGAAAACTGCTTGTCCACCACGTCTTCAATAAGAAAAACTGCTGCTTCTGAATTTGAATGTTTTTCCCTTCGACAACAACTGCTTGGCTTCGACCAATCTTTCCTCTGAATACCCTTTTGTCGAACTTTGAAGCTCTTGAACTCTTCAAAATACTAAGTCCCAGACCATGTCGAAATCTTCATGTTGAAGAAAATAACTTTATTTCTTGAAAGAACAAAAATCAACTCTCATTGACTGCATTAATTGAGCTTGTCGAAATTATTACAGGCTAACATCTATTTGACATAAAAATTGCTCTATTAAAATCAGAATTTAAAGTTGTAACTCAATACTTTCACCGTCCCAAATTATATGTCATTCTACCAATTTAATCTTATACTAAGAAATGCAACTAATTAAGATAATTATATATTTTTAGTGGTTGAATGTTTTTTAGTGTTTTTTTTTTTATTGTAAATTTTTTATCTACGACATTTGTGTTATTTTGGAATTGATTTTGCATTATTTTGAAATTATTTTTTTATTTTGATTTTGATTGAATGATTGAAATAAGGAATGTGGTGGTAGTTCATGATTGATATTTCGAAAAATGCACATTTGTTCGGTTAACAGATCTAAAATCAGCGTAAGTTAATTCACGTTTGGTATCGAATGGAAGTTAATTTACGTTAGAGTTAATTTTAGAAGTTTTGGATGGGAACGAGGAAAAGATTAAAATTCTAAGATAATCATATGTATATAGCCTAAAATGGAGTAGTTTTTTTTTTTTTTTTTGACAAAAGCCTAAAATGGAGTAGCTGACATGTTATCACTAAATATAAGATGATTGTATAGCGTAAAAGCTTGTTAATTGTCAACATGGAACAATTAGGCCCTGGTTGACCGACCAAACAACTAACTACTAACTACACCAGTTGCCAACCACTGAGCCAAAACATGGGCTGGCTATATTTGACTTCTTTTCAAGTTAGAAAATCACGACAAAAAAGTTGTTATCATGATTTGGGTAATCGTAGGCTTAAAGCGTTTGAGGAAAATTAATTAAACAATAACATTCAAATGAGAAAAGTGGTCCTTCTCCTTCCCTCTTTCTCAAATATGAACTGTTTTTTCTAAATATTTAGTTTAACATGGCTTGGAAGTAAGATAATAACTTGAGTGAAAATGAAGTATTAATTAGCCAATAAAAAATACACGAACGTATACTATTACTAGTCTAGCCAAAGTAGTCTCCACTCCCCACCCACTCACGTCACCGACAGTACAGCACATACAAACTAAATTACGAGTAATGTTATAAACACTCGTCATAACGCACATTTTCTAATTTTTACCATTTTATCGGATGAAATACATAATCATCATGCCACTTTAAAAACTGATTCAACATAAAATGAATTTCACTTAATAAAGGATTGAATGTTAAGATTAAGAAAAATGTGTTAAAATAAATGTAGTTAACGTCATCTTACATTAAAGTTTTTAATTTTAGTCGAAAATACCATTCTATTAATGGGTCGGTCTAAATCCGAAGGAACAGGGCATTGAGAGCATCTACAAGCAGGGCAGAGATACGTGTTGTTCAGGGTGTTCATATGAACCCCCTCAAATCTTTAAATTTCCATCAATTATCTCCATTTTTAATTGTTTGAACACCATAAGATTTGAATATAGCACCGGTTTTGCACCATTTGTTAGTAAAAAATTCAATGTTATGTACGGAAAATGCTTGAGTGACTTTCCATTTTGGTAACATTGATGACTTTATTGTATTTTAGATGAGAAGTAATGATAGATAAGTGTGACTTTCCATTTTGGTAAAATTGATGACTTTATTTTTAGATGAGAATTAATGATAGATAAGTGATTAAGATAAATTATTTTGATAAGAGAAAATTATTCGTTAGGAGAGAGATAAAACCAAATGTTACCTTTTATGTACGGTGATGCACAGTAGACATTCTAACACACGCATATAATGTTTCAGATTAAACTATTATTATTAAATTAACTAAAAATATTTCTTTGGAATGGCTGTAAAGGAAGGAAGTAAAAGATGAGCACCTTGTCCTTACGGGGGGGTTTAATATAGGAAAGGGAAGTTCTTTCCCATCATGGGAAAGTCGAACTATAGCCATAGATTTAATATTTTTTTATTTGGATGGCTAAGATCCATGACCTGGTAATTGTTCTAAGCTTGGTATTGTGAAACAAAGTGGTGGACCCCACCAATTGATTAAATAACAATTTTACATTTATTTGATTAATCGATTTTGATTTTATTGCTGTTATTATCAAATAAATGCAGTAATCAATTGGTTTTATTGCTGAATCTGTCACCACATTATCATTTCTCTTGATGAATTTCATTCATCATCCTTTGTCATATAATAATACCATCAAAGAACACGAAAATACATCTTGGATCAGTGACATAGAAAATGCCATAAAAATATTTTTAAAAAAATGCAAAATTCCAATTTTATGTTCAATAAATCAGATCTATAGCAATCATCACCATCTGTGTCTCAGACACAACTTACAAACTAATTCGTTACACATCAAAAATCTTATAATTCTTCTAATGACAACGATATTTGTCCTAGATCTACGAATTTGCGTGTTCGATCAACAAAGTTTGACAAAATTTGTATCTACCATTGTTAAATTCTCAGTAATGAAAAGAAAAATGGTGGTTATGACTTATGAACAAACATGTTCTTGAACAATAGTGAGACAGGTTAAGCTTTTTCCCCTTTGCTGAGTTTGACTACGATGAAAGTTTAAAGCTTTTCAACAATTAACTCTTGTGATGATTCACAATAAGTAAAAACATCAATTCACAAGAGCTTGATGATGGAATTTGATTTCACTGTTTTTATTAGTACCAACAACATACCTACTTTATTGAAGGAATTTGATTTAGTTGTTTTCATTAGGATTATTGAGATAAAATTTGATTACTGGGAAGAAGAAGATCTGAATGTATGAACATTAGGAAGAAACAAGAAGTGTGCGTAGAGAGAGAGTAAAAAGAGGAGAAAGAGAGAGGGGAGAGTGTATGGTACGGTGCCTAAAAAAAATAACATTAAAAAACAAATTTCAGTTTTTTTTTTTTATTTGGAACAGGTTGACAACTGCCACCTATCCTGAAAAAGGGAGCTTTCCCAAGGTGGGAAAAAACTCCTCATTCCCAGGTTAAACGCCACCTGTCCTTACTTAAAGAAGAGTGATGATATACAAACATCCATACATGGCATACATCCTTCTACACACTCCCATGTGGCATTTTTAAATAATTTTATTAAGGGTAATTTTGTCCATTCACTCTCTTCCTTCACCCATCTCCTCATGTGACTTCTTTCACCCCTTCTATCTCTCTCTCTCTCTCTGAACTCTCATCCGCTCTTTCTCTCTCAATCCAACCTCACCACTCCCTTTTCCTCCGATCAGCCACCACCACTCTCCGTCGTCGGCATTACCTTCGCTGACGTGATTCTGTCTTTCCGTCGTCGTCGAACTCCTCTCACGTCTACTTAGCTCTCGCTGTTTCGACTGAGATCCACCATGGTGGTGATGGTTTACGTGGTTGTTAGTAAGTTTAATTGTAAGTCTTCAGATAAAACAACTAACAAGAACATGGTTGTGGATGTTTTCTGTTTTCATATTCTGTTTCTGGTATATTATGTTCTTTATGCACATATCAAGCTTGTACATGTGAAGATGTTGAAGAAGAAATTGGTGAAAGCTTTTATGTTCCATTAAATAGTCAGCTCAATGATGTTGGTTTAGCAATATAGCCCCATTTTCCAAGGCTGGATTCTTCAGTAAGATTTCGTTTTGGTGGTTGAATCCATAGTTTATTTTTTTGTAGAAGGAGAGACCGGAAAAGGGAAAAGAGAGACAGGAAAGAGAAACAAGAAAATAAGAAAAATAAAATAAAATGCCACATGGAGTGGTACAAAGGTGGTATAGGAATAAGGGTGTTTATGTATAATTATCTCTTAAAGAATGATATTTGATACTTTGTTGTCTAGAGTAGATACATATATAATGTATAAAACGAATAAGATGATATTTATTAAAATATTTATATAGATTAAAATTGTATAATTCTAATAATTACTTTATCAAATAAAAATTTGTTTCTCCACATACATGTGTATTCACACACATGCACACCTATATTTAAAGGAAATACATAATTTTGGTGTGATATTTTTTTTTTTCAATTATATATTTCATTTAAATTCTATAAATTTTTTATTAAAAAATAGATAGAATCCATTATAATGAGAACAATCTCTCCGTCGAAGAACAAGAACAATCTCAATACAATGGGAGTAACTTAGACACTATAAAATAAGTTTAAATTGATGTTATTTACAAAATAAAAAAAACTTATAATTAGATGTAATAAAATAAATATATAAATATATAATTATCCGCAGTAGAAAAACGGATAAACAAGTATGTTGGCGCTTTTTTTTCCACTAATATAATAATAATAAGTTATTATTATTTAAAATAAATTGCACCCCTAAGTCGGAGTCTTGACTACGCCATTGGCTACAAGAAGCAGGATTGGGTCCAAAAGTCAAGTTCTGTTTGATAATTTTTGTCTATATATATACGCTGAAGCTACCTCCTTCCTCCTCTGCAAGCACAACAAATATCATTTTATCATTATTTATTTTTATTTACTTAATTTTATATTAGCAAACTCAAATTTATATTTATATTTTTCTGAATAGAAATTAGTTCTTAAAAAAAAACTGTGATAGCTCGATATTTTGGCTTTTCATAATAAGTAAAATGTTGGACCAGAGGTTGCTCGATCATCATTCAATTACCCAAGGGGAAATATCATTGATATAATATATTGTATTTTTTAGAGGATATTATATTGTATTTTGACATACAACAATGATATTTGGGCATTTCAAATTTCTCAATCTCATTCATCACAACATTTTTTAATTTAGATTTGACGTTGTCCGGATTTGAGGATTTGATTGTTTATAGTTTATTTTGTTTATAGTTTATTTAATGTAAAAATTTTATCTTAAAAATTGTGTATTTAACTTATTGAAATACCAAAAAATAATTTATTACTACATAAAATTTAGCAACTGTTTTATTTTTTGAATTATTAACTAGTGCCCTAATAGGACTTGTTAACATGACATTTATTTTAAGGAAAATGACAATGATTGTTCTAAAGATATTCTTTAAGGACTTTAGATAGTAAGTTTTTATGAAAACTTGTGCATTCAATTCAATAAAAATTGAAGTATTAAGTTTTTGGGTCTTGTTAACCGATGCCCTGTGGTATTGGTTAAGAAACTAAAAGTGGAAATAAAAGATATGATTTGCATTGAAAAAGTAATATTTTAACTTTTAAAAAATAGAATACACAATTTGCAAGAAATTTTTTCCTTATTTAATTCCTTAACCAGTGCGTGCCCCAGGCACTGGTCAACATTTCCGTAAGTTTTTTCATTGATTCATAATTAGGAATCCTTACAGATTTCCTTTATGGCACTCATTTTTTTTGTTACTTTATGGCACTCGTCAGCAAGACTATTTTATCTCAACCTCTCTTTTCATATTACATTACCAATCTATCACATCAATAATATTGAACTCCATCTACATTTTCTCTATGAAGGGTCTCAAGGTGTATACACCCATATATCATGTCCACCATACATTTTCTTTTCACATATGTAGATTAGTAAAGATGGTGAATTACCCTAAATTATAAGAGAGTTTCTTTTATCATCCTTAAAGCTTGCGATCTAGTTCAAAAGTTTCAAAAAATGAGCATTTATAGAGGTTTTTTTTTTTAACATTTTTACTACTTTTAGATTATATAAACCAAAATGTCATAGGACACGCAAGAAGCTAGTAGGGTGGGATAAGAAACTCACAAGTCACAAATTATAATTCTTATAGTAACTGTTTGGTAGTGGAAACCAATATCCTTGGGACGACCAAATAATGTTGAGTGAATATTTATGAGAATTTTCTCACGATCTATATTTCTTATGCACTTTCCAAAATATAAAAAATGTTCTCGGCTGTATAACCTAAAATGAGGTTTTCCCCTATTTTTAAATTACAAAAAATTAGCCATCATCGTTTTAGCCACGATTCAACTGTGGTTAACGGCTTTTTTTTCTTCACCAATTCAGATTCTAAAATTCAAAAAAACAAACACTTCAGATTTTATAACTTGAACACCCGCTATGTCAAAATGAAATTTTACATTTTTTTCTCAAGATATTTTTGCACAAGAGGCAATTAGATTGTAAGATTCAAAATACTTAATTTTTCGGAATTCAGAATCTAAATTGGTATTAAAAAAAAAAAAAAAACAGTTAGCCACAGTTCAACCGTGACTAAAATGGTTGTGGTTAATTTTTTGCACTTTGAAAATAGTGGTAAACCTCCTTTCAAATTATAAAATCCAAGAGCATTTTGAAATTTTAAAGGGTGCGTGAGAAGTATGGAAGGTGAGAAAAGAAATTGACAACTTTTATCGATGTTTATTAGGCCATGGACAAAATAGCTTTGCAGTCACAACTTTTTATGGGTTGGTTTTAATGGGTTAACTATAGTTTGGGGACACTTTCTCCACCTCCCACATTTCCAAAGAGCTACAAATGATAATTTCAAACAAACATGTGCTTTTTTAATGTGTGCATCCGAAATCATATTGAGGTATCTAGGAGCATTTGAATAAGACGATTTAAGTTTCTTGTAGGTTAACAGGTTAGTGGTCTGCTTGAGAATGTCGCAATTTTGAAACACTTGAGCGAGAGTTTTGTCGCTCATTGTAATTTTATCCGACTTGATCAATTAGTACACACAATTGTGCGCAAAGAATAGCTAACAATTTTTAAAGAAAAATACATTGAGGTGTGAAAAGTTTCTCCCTTTAGCATTGGAAGGTTCGCATAGAAATGGCCGAAGATTTTTACATGACAACTGGTAGAGATTTGATTCTGCAGTATCTGGCCCCAGAATAGTTCACTTGTGTATAATTTTCAGCCAAAGAAACCTAGTATAAAATCTAAATGATTGCTATGGACAGAAGTGACGTGGTTGACTTTCCTTTAAAGAGGCCATTATTGGGAAAGAATATGTTCTTTCAATTCAACCAGTTAAAACAAGACTTAACGAAGGAAGTCTCGCTATACTTTAAGCATAACAAAATGTTGGTGCTCTTCTAACCACAGTTTATATTCTGCAGATTATGCACTATGGGTAGCATGAAATGAAATACATTGTGTATATGTCGTCGAATATTCCATATGCAGCGATAAAGAAAACTATACACGCCTTTCTTATTCTTTATTGAAGATTATTGACTTTTCGGTGTGGCTGATAGATTATTGACTTCATCGGGCAAAAGATTATTGACCACTTGTTCCGTTTGTTTCAAATAATATTCATGAAAAAAAAGTATTCTTCCGTTCCTTTGTCTTTTTTGTAGAATTTTTTTGTTTCTATTTAATTGTCATTTTCAAAATTCAATGCAATATTAAATATTTTTATCAATATTACTAGAGCTGTCAAAACGGGCCGGCCCGTTTAGTCCGAATAAATATAGGGCTTGGGCCTAAAATATTGAGCCCGAATTTTAATAGGCCTTTTTAGCCCGGCCCTTAAAAGCCCGGTACCCGTTAGGGCTAACCCGAATGGGCTGCGGGTAGCCCGTTAGCCCGCATAACAAAAAAAAATTCTATAAATTATATATATTTTTCAAATAATTATTTACTTAGTTGATTATCAAAGTAAAAAACAAAAGTGAAAATTCAATGAATTAACACAAATATAAATGTAATATAAAGTTATATTTATTCATTTCGTCGAATATATAAATATCTATAACCATAACATATCTAATTTATTTAAAATCATTTTTCTCGTCGTTTTAGTTTACGACGTTTGTACGAAAATGTTTACAATTTACTTTTGTGCCAGACATTATTTAAACATATTAAAAATATTATTTATAAAAAAATTATAGTAGTGTTTTATAGTATTTTTTTAAAATAAAAAATATATAATTTTTAATACGGGCCGGCCCGTTTAGCCCGCGGCCCGGGCTCGGGTAGTATATTTCAAGCCCGTTTTGTCAACCGGGCTTTTTGGCCCGACCCACTAAAGCCCGAAGCCCGCAAGGGCCGGGCCGTCCGTTTTGACAGCTCTAAATATTACCCTTAGTTATTTATTACGAAGAGAGAAATAATTGAAACAAGATATTAAATGAATGAGGTTATTATTGGAAAAGGATAATTTATTATATCAAAAGTAGTAACATTTATTGACTTTATTGGTTTGTGTAAAATGTCAAAAAATTACAATTAAAAATGAACGGAGATAGTATAATTTTGAACAAGTAATAAAGAGGGTCTTTCTTATCTTATGACAATGTAAGATTTTTGAAAAACAAGTTAAAGAAGATAATCTCTGGTTCGTCTCCAATAATTTGGAGGCTCTTTTATAATCTTGACAATTTTCATTTAAAAATAATTGAAAAAAATCTAACATCATTTATTTATAGTGGCTGACAACTAAGTTGTAGTTAAATATATGAGCAATAGTTTAAACATGACTTTTACCTACATACAAAGAGACATTTACATATGGGCAATGCATAATTGATAGCAAAATAGTTGTCTTTAAAACTTTTACCTACGAAAAAATTGCATTTAGTGATGGATTTTTGTCGTAGGCACAATTGTTTTTTTTCAAATTTTTGAGTCCATCTATACTTGAGGCCCTATGACGAGGGCCTTGTTGCACTTACTTATTTGAGTAGCTTTCAAAAAGAACAAGATATAAAGAGAACGACTCTGTAGTTTTTCATAAAGGTCGATCTTCGTGCGTAGTTATTATTAACTATTTCTCTCTATTTTGTGCACAAAAAACTATTTCTCTCTATTTACAAGTAATTTGACATTTTTCACATAAATAAAATTACCCGTAACAATTCAATAATTTTTTACCTCAAAATTTTTTTAGATGCATACTCGTTTAAATTTATAAAGTTGGACATTTGTTTGCACAAATTTACCATAAAAACTACTTTAAAAAGAGTTTACCCTTAAAAACACAAAAAAATAAATTAAAATATAAAAGAATTACATGATATTAAACTGAATTTAGATAAATTAAGAAAACACAGTGGGTATATTATAAATGTTAAATTAACAAATTATATTAAATCATATTTTTTTAACAAAATTAAATCATATACATATACACAAACCCAAAACATAAAAACTACTTTAAAAAGAGTTTACCCTTAAAAACACAAAAAAAAAAAAATATATATATAAAAGCATTACATGATATTAAACTGAATTTAGATAAATTAAGAAAACACAGTGGGTATATTATAAATGTTAAATTAACAAATTATATTAAATCATATTTTTTTAACAAAATTAAATCATATACATATGCACAAACCCAAAACATAATTAAATCATTTTCTTGCGTTACTGAAACTAATATTCTTTTACTCAATTCAAGATTGTAATTCGATTCTGCTCTATAGGTTTGTGATAGCATTTTCGGCAAGGCGTAAAATTTTTAGGCATCATGTGAAATGATATTTCTCCTTACTTTTTTTGGAGGAAATATTTCTCCATTCTTTTGTTGCATGCTTTCTCTTACGTATAATTTTTTTAGGGCTTCTCTTACATATAATTATTGCCGTATAGTTTGACATATGAAAATACACTCTAAAACATTCACCATACGAAGAGAAACGAGAGGATTTTAAGGAGATTCCGTGTAATGAAGGGCTGCGGTTATGGTGCATAAGGATGCACCCTGCATATATCCAGAAATTGTTCCTGTGAGTTGTATTCCAAAACCATTAGATATACATATGCACCATATATGACCGGAATACAACTCACAGAAACAATTTCTTGATTTATGCAGAGTGCTTCCTTATGCACCATAACCGTAACGAAGCATGTCTTAATAACTTGCATGGAAGATATTTTGGTAGTTAAAAAACACGTAAGTGAATGTGATATGAATCATCACCCATCAGAGTTAAAGTCGGTGGCGAAAAACAGACGTGGCAGTTCCTCTCCCATGCATATGTAAGGTGCGTGAAATGGAAGAATCAGAAAATGGTGAAAGGGACGATTGTGATTTTTGTGGAGAATTGGGGGATGGACAAACATCACTCTCTCCAGTCTCTCTCTACCCACCACATTGTCTTGTTCCTATGTCCCTACCCCACATAAAACCTTTACCACTCCACTTGGTTTTATATTTCCACTTTTGTGCTCGCACACGGCTTACTTGTGTAGAATACTAATACTAATATCTCTCTTTTGTCAAATGCATGGGAAAATACTTGCCAAAACAAAAAGCTTGGCAATATTAATGTTCTGTTTAGAAGGTAAAAGAAAGTGAAAGGAAAACAATCACTGCATTATAGACATCAGAGGATATATGGTCCACTAATTATGTGGAGAATCTCTATAACCTCAATGGAGTTTACCATAATTCTCCAAAAATCCATACACATATTTTATGCAATAGATTTAACATGATATATAAAGTAAACCCACGATTGGTAAAAGTTAAAGCAGAGAGTGAGTAGCAAGATTCAATGTAAAGATGTTGTGGGACAGAAATGCACATGCTCGTAGTCCATCCACTGCGTATCTTGTCTTTGTTCCTTTTTTTTTGGGTACCCACTCAGTAGCAATTTAAAAAAAAAAAAAAAACTAAAATAGAATATATTAACCGAAATCCTTGAGAATTCAGTACGAGGAGTGCCGAACCTAGGATAAAAATCATATTAATTATATCAAATAGTAAAAAACAAAGAAAAAGAGGACAAAACCAAGCTAAATTAAACAAAAAAGTTTAAAGAGATTAAAGATGAGTTTGTACCATTTTTAACAAAAAAGTTGAATTTTACAATAGTAAAGTAATGAGAAGAAATATAACGTTTCATGTATGCAAAATCTAACTTATCATTGTGTTTGTGTATGAATGTATTTAGGTTTATTTAGAGTTTTGATCCCTCTTGTTTAATTGGCCTCCTCATTTAAAAATCACTCGATTTTAGAACCTTTATTTTTCATATTTTTTTAGTAAAGAATGATTATGCGACGTATTTTAAACGATACGATTTGATGATGAGAAATGATCAATAACTATAAAATTACAAAATATTACTAGAATCTTGAATAAAAAATCAATGTAAATATGACATATCACAATTTTTAAGTTCAATAGTATAAAAAAGATACCAAAACTAGTTGATATTAAAATTGATTGCATAAACTTCTGTTTCATCAAAAAGAGAAATCTTTATCCAAACTCTTTGATCCGATTAAATTTCTCTCTTTATGGTGGATGAAAGCAAGAAAACATGGTCTTGATTTTGATATTCAACAATAGTGGATTAATCTGTATTTATGTTTCTGTTAATCTATTGTGTAATTTTTAGTTTCCTTGTTGTTTTTGGTGCATCCGTTTTATTATTTCATACTCTATTTTCGGTTTCTCTTTATGTCCTTCTTGTTTAACGCATAATTTTATTTTAGCTTGATTAAAAAAAAACTGCATAAGTCAAAAAAAAAAAAAAACTGCATAAACTTCAAAATGGTTTCTTTTATGTCCTCCTTGTTTAATGCATAATTTTATTTTAGCTTGTTTAAAAAAACTGCATATTGCTTAAAAAAAAAAAACTGCATAAACTTCAAAATATTTTTATTTATTTAACCGGTGTCCCCACACTCTTGTTAAGATTTTTTTTCTAAATAACCAAAAAATTAGAAATGGAAGGAGAGAGTACAAAAAGCCAGCAGACATGCCTGATACACGGCACGTGGGCTCTAGAAATCGAATACCAAATAGTATATTCTATATTATTCTCTTTGAGGATTGCTAGTAACTAGGCAGGCAATCCCAATATTTTCCACAAGTGACAACTAGGGTATCTATGGAAGAATGGTGGGTAATTTATCCCAACTAATACACATTAGCCACATAAACATATTTTTAAGCGGTATCTATGAACTATCTTGACCCCACCAATAAATTGTTCATTTTCATTGGTTGGTGGGTAAATTACTCATCATTCTTCAAAGGTAATCTAAAAAAAACCTTTTCACAAATGCAAATTATAAGAATTGGGGATTTTTTACACCATATAGATAAGAGAAATGATATTTGTACATCCATTTTCTAACAATTTTTTCTCTCATACTCACATTATATTTTTACTTTCTCTCTCTCTATTGCTTTGATTTTTGTGTCAACACATACTTTTCTTTGTAAAAATATGGTTGTCAACGTGGTTGTCAACCAAATTGATGTTCAAATAACATTGCTCTATAGATAAAGACTAAATTGACTTTGGTTTGCTAATTTTGTTATTAGAATAGTTCCTACCGTTGAATGACAAAATTTCATGGTGCAAATTTAGTGGTTTGAAAGTTCTTTTTTTCTTCAGTTTATCGTATCATTGATAAGAAGCTTTCACACTCGTTTTATACTAATTGTAGAGTTTATATGGTGGATCTTTTCTTTGTTATCTGAGTTAAAAATTGAATATCTAACTATAAATTTAAGATGACAAGTCTCTTACGCGTGAACCAATTAATTGTTGATCTAGCGGTTTGAAAGTTGCATCGGACTTCTAATGGTTTTTTTGTTGTTTAGACATCTAAAATCCCTTTCTTAAATATCGAGTGAATGTTGGGGGACAATGTTGTATGAGAGAATCTCATCGTAAAACTTGCATCTTATATTCTAAGATTACATGTAAAGATTCAATGGTTGGGAGATGTAGAAGATAAGGTTCACTTGAAAAATATACGGAAAATGTTAACAAACGGTCTTATGAAATTGTTTAAGAAATAACTTCTGCATAAAATATTTGATTTGTATTTTTAAAATAAAATTTCGTTTTTAATTTTTTTTAAACAATATTTTCGATGAACTTGTTATCATGGTATATAAAAGATAATCAAGGTGTTACAATCTTTCGGACTGACTTAATTTTTTTTTTTGATAAATAATATTTGTAAACCTTTTTTAAAATAACTTTAAAACAACAACTTTCCCTTATTCTTTTGGAACAAAACAAGAATGGAGAGACAAGGAATAGAGAGAATAAGAAGATAATATGGTTGTAAGAGTGAGAGATAGAGTTGTCTCAAAAATTGTTCTAAAATGAATGTATAAATATTATTACTTATTTTTAATTTTTCCAGAGTATTAGTTAATTCATTTATCTTTTTTTACATTTTGTCAATCATATGCAACTAAATACTATGTTCAAATAGTTTCACCCAAAACTTCCTCTGTTCAATATATATTAGTAGTATTTTTTATTGTGATGCATGCATAAATTTTTGAATAAAAAATATATTGAACATAAATTTAAAAATTATTTAATGAAAATAAATGAAAAAGGTTAGAATTTTGACATATAGTAACGGACCGTAAATATGGTTCCTTCCATATTTCTATTTAATTTGTTGTGGAGATACGTTTGACTGAAGCTTTAATTTTGTTGGCTTTGTTATTCTTGCAATAAAATTGCATTGTGACACAATAATTATTGTCAAAATGTCTCATCAAATCATTTTTTAACATATTAAAAATTGAAGTATTTAACTTTTTCAATAAATATTTTTTAATTAGAAATCCTTTAAAGAATATCTTTAAACACTCATACTTATTCATTTTTGTTTTTTTAGAGATTTTTGGATGAGTGTCTTTTAATTCCGTAGTTAAAATATGGCTTAATTGATCTGCCGGTCCCTTAACTTATTTCTTTTATTCAATTTATTCTCATAAGTCTTAACTTTCTCAAACATGTCCTTTAACTTATTTCTTTTATTCAATTTGGTCCAATTTTAATAATTTTAATCCCCTAAAAAAGAGACAATTGGATTACAGAGGTCTATCATGTTTTATAGTGTATCACCAACACCTAATTTTTTGCTTTATTCATCTTCTTCCTCCATATTCATCTTCTTTCAACCTTATCATACCCTAAAAATTCTTCACATTTCTCATGAAAACCTAGAAAAATAAAATAAAAAAACTCAAATTAAACACCGCAAATAAAAAAAACTCACAAATTAAACCATACAAACCCTACAGGTTTTGGATCAAACTCTTTCTTCTTCTTCCTTCGATGACAAAGTAACCTGGGAAGATGTCATTAAGATGGCTGAACAAGTTTCCAAACAAGCCACCACAGGTACTTTCAACTCTTTCTTTTCAATTCTAATTCAATTGAATCTGTCTCTTTATTTAGTGTAATTAATTAGCATAAACAAAAAAATTGATGAATCATAATTTTGCAAACTTAAATCAAATGGAAGGTAAATTATCAGCTCCAGAAATATGAACACCAACAAGTTGGACAAAACGGAACAAAGGGAAACCATTGAAGACGGAAACCGTGTTCCTCATAAACACGAGAAGCGATTTTGGCGTTCCAGAAACGGTGAGATCTAGGGACGCGATTCATGACTGAGTGGTTGTGAGAGAGAAGGTTAAAGGTGAAAAAAAATGGGTGTCAGATTTGAATTGAGTTTGTAGTTGAAGATGAATTGAATTTGTGGTTGAGGGTGATGAATTTGATTTAAATTGAGTTTGTGGTTGAAGATGAATTGGATTTGTGGTTGAAGGTGATGAATTTGATAAATGAGTGTTAATTTTTTTTTTTTTTATTACAAAATGAGTGTTAATTTTGATTGTGAGTTATATGTTGGTGGCGGTGTTAATTCTAGATTTAAGTAAGTGTTTAATTATATGGTTTTTGTTGAAGTTGAAATGATAATTTTTGAAAGAAAAAAATTTGATTTTTTATGAAGAAGATGAAGATTGATGAATGTTGTATGAAGATGAAGATTTAAGAAGAAGATGAAGGAAATGTTTAATTTTTTATTTTTTCTGAATTTTTACGACGAAGAATTGAAGATGATTAAATTTGATGGGTTTAGTGATGAAGAAGAAGAAAGTAAATAAATTAGGTGTTGGTGATACACGATAAAATCTGATAGACTTCCGTAATCCAACGGTCTCTTTTTTTAGGGGATTAAAATTATAAAAGTTGGACCAAATTGAATAAAAGAAATAAATTAAGGGACGTGTTTTAGAAAGTTAAGACTTATGGGACCAAATTGAATGAAAGAAATAAGTAAAAGGACCGGCAAATCAATTAAGCCTTAAAATGTTGATAATTTTAGAAGCAGCTCCCAACTTAAAAAGCAATTTTGATAAGTAATTTAGGGCCCGTTTGATTTAGATTCTAAAAATATGGATTTTTCTTTCTATTTTTAAAAATGGACTTTTTTTTAAATTTATTCAAAAATAGTAAAAGTTATTTGAAACTCATTTAATATAAGTTAAAAAAGAGATTTTGACATTCACTAACTTAAATATTCATTGTTCGAGATTTTAGATAGTAAAAATCACATATTTCAAAAATGATTTTTATGAAAAGCTATTTGAAATAGCTTTTTTTTTTAGAGATTTTTTCAAAATTTTAGTATAAAAAAAAATTACAACCAAATGATGAAATACTTTGAATGACATTTTAAGATAAACTATTCAAACAGATTTTTTCATTTGAAGTTTTCCTTAAAAATTTCTTTGTTAAAAAATTATAACAAAATCACACTACACTATCAAAATCTATTTTGAAAAAAAGCTATAACAAACGGAGGGCCTTAAATGCTTCTACTTAATTAACCACATAAAAGGTAAACATAGTTAAAAACTTCATGCCTGTTTGGTTTGTATTGCAGTTTGTTGCAGATAAAAAGGGGATATGCATGTGACACAAAATGGTTTAGCAAAAGATCATTATAAATATATAGGTGATTTGAAAAGGTTTGAGTGCCAGTAAAATTTGCATGAGTGTGTGTGCATATAACCTAAGTAAGTAGAGAATGAATGCAAGTTATATAAATGAACACACGAATAGAAATCACTTCATCAGATATAAAGGGAGAGAAAATGAAAATATCATATACGAAAGAAGAACCATGCTAAGTTATAATCGTCTGCCATGAATATATGCACATTTTTAATGTCAAGAAAACAAGTTTTGTGGAATATTGGCGCTTTTAAATAGTTAACAGATTCGTTTGTGAACCACATGAGATTAGAAACAAGGGCACTATTTGCTTAAATGAAAGGTTATAAAAGTTACTTAAGACACTTACATATCAATATATAAAATACAAATTCTTGTAGAGAATTGAGAACTATAAAATACAACTTTTTGTAGAAAAATCGAGAACAAACAATTAATTTTTTGAAATCGTTTCACCTAAATCACGCAATTACCTAAATCACGTGTGAAACAACCGCCTTCTAAAGATAAACTATTTACCGTTAAAATCTAAAGATATCAATTTTCATATGACGTGCTGCAATCGATGTTAAACACATCACCCACACAAATCATTAAGATTCCAATCGGTGTAAGAACTAACACAAAATATCAAACGTAACAATGACTTAGGTGAGTTGCCGCTAAAAGCTAAAATGTTTCTTTCTTCTCCATGCGGTGTACATGAACTTCTCCATTTGGATCCACAAGGATTTTCTCCAAATTGTTAATAATAGGGAAAATGTCTTAAAAATATTAAATAATGACTTACTATGGTAGAGATTGGTGACAATGTCACAAGGTTAATACAAGAAACAAGGTAACATTCCTTAGAAGACAAACCTAATGTTTTTTTTAACACAAGCTTGAAATTATTGGTATCTCGTTTCAATTAATTTACTTGTGTTTTATATTTTTAGTTTTTAAGTATTTTCATTACTTTTATGATAAAAATTTCAAAATGAAAAACTTGGAAAATCTTCTCCTTTAAACAAGACGACCCATATCTATTTCTTTTATATGTTATTTTCGTGAAGTAATAAGAGTTTTTTGCACTAAAACAAAAAACAAAAGTAACAACAAACAAAACTAAATCATGAGAAATCTCATTGCGTCGTGTCATATTTTTACAACAATTTTAACATCTTATTTTTGTTACAACATCTATATACATACACATTTTCTATATACATCTTGTACCGATAACAAATAAAAAATCTTATCTCAAAACGATAACCCTTCGGTGTTAAGTAACGATATATAAGTTTTACCAATTAATTTTTTTTATTGAAAAAAAATTAGTCTGATTTTCTTTTTACTATTTTTAAAATAAAAGAAACTTTTTTGATCAAAAAAATAAAAGAAATTTTAAATTAATTCATTCTTAGTTTTTTTTTTTTTTAAAAAAAGGAAAAAAGTAGGAGGAAAAAAATGGAAAAAGAAAAAGTAAATGAAAAAAAATGTAACCCTAGAAAGGTGGTATTAAATTTGGGTATTGCATAGGCACAGAGTCCTAACAGTAAACACGCGCCTCTTCATCTTGTTGCTGCCAACCTCACTCCTTTTTTTCCTTCACCGTTCTCTTCTCTTCTCTTCTCTGTCGGTATCTTTCATCTCTCTCTCTCTCACTCACTCACACAATCCCTTTTCCGATTCCAAAACCCTAATTAACCGCCGCTACTCATAATCATAATTCAAATCAATTTCCAAATCGAATCGAAACAATAGGTAGGTAATTCTCCCTTTTATCTCCAATTTTCAGTTTCAATTCTTTTTATTTTGATTTCAATTTTATTCTTCCTCCTTCAATCTCATAATCTGCAAGCAAGTCAATTATCATTTTATTTCAATTTTCTTTCGTTAATTATTATATTTTGTTCATCCTCTGAGCTCTGTAATGACGGGATTTTGGTTTTGATTGAAAATTCTGAGTTTTTGAAGTTTATTAAATTTGTAACTGAGAATTGATATATTTGTTCCCCTTCCTCTTTCTCTTGCAATTCAAAAACAGAGAATTTTTCCGTGTTTTATAATTCTCTGTAATATTCTAGTCAATGTTTTTCTCTACTATTTCCCTTTTTTTAAAGTATAGTTTTTTGTTGATTTATTTAAGTTAACTGTTAGTTGTGATAACTTGTTCTATATTTTTGGTTGGTTTTAATCAATTTTAGTTACCTATGATTGTTTAATTTATGTTTTTTTTCAAGTGTTGGTTCACTTTGAGTTCAATTATCTCTCTGATTTTTGCTTTTTAGCTATCCATTCAAGTGTTTTTGAATAAAAAGTTCATCCTTTGGAATTTGGGTTGTGGTGTTCAAATTTGTGAAGAATTATTAATGTTTTCCTACCAGATTATGTTAAAATAGATTTTGGAATTGTGGGTATGAATCTATATTATGTTCACTTTGATATGATACAAACTATTGTTAAAGTTGGCCTACAATGCTTTGTTCATTTGTTAATATGCTATCAGTGTATGGATACATTAATCAGTGCTCTTTATGTTTTATCTTAGATTTTAACTTGCACGTAAAACATTTTCAAATAAATGTTTTTTCTTATTTGGATTTGTTTTATTTTTCCATGAATTATCCATTAACATTTTAATTCAAATCCATCTTCTGACCATTGTCTATTACTAACAGGATGATTGCTTCCCCTATGGGTTTTGGAAGGAGTCAGATGTTATTGGGTTAGTTTGCACTTACAACAACAGATAAAATCAATCTCAGTTTAATATATATTATATGGATCGACGTGATACCTCGGGGTTCGTCAGCGGGGGTGCATTATACTCTTGTGGACATATCTAACCCTAACTTTGTAGATATACTTTTCTTTTTTGCTCAGAAGTCAGGCAGGCTATTCTGTTGACATTCGTAAATAGGATTAGATATTTATTTTCTGCAGTTGTTTTATGGAATCAAGGTTCGGGCACTTGGGATTTCCTGTTAATAATTCTGCAAATGCATTCAAGATTTTGGGCAGCTCTATGCAAGTTGAAGGAAGTGGAGTTGATTATTATGGTACAGATACTATGCTGCGACTTGATTCCCCTGGTACTTCGATCCCCTCCCTTAAGCCTTCCTCTAGGGGATTAAAAAGGAAGTGGGATTTAATTGATGGTTGTATCGATCAGACAGTTGGCTCTTCCCTGTCACTTGGGCTTGGGCGTTCAACCAGCTCATCAGACAGCAAGGGAAGTTCAGCCGTGGCTTGCACTGCTATGTCTTCAGGCAAAGATGTTGATGAGGAGTCATCTATGGATATTGGACTGGACTTCACTCTTAATCTCGGCTGTGAAAAGGTACATAGCCTTAAGAAATCAGCTGATTCCAATATGAAGGCGTCGAGGTTTGATTTGGAATTGAGCCTTTCCACCAGACCTTGCGAGTCAGATATTACAAGTGTTCATCTAAATCCATCACCTCTTCAATTGAATATGGAGATGGCATCAGTATTTAGTGGGACTCAAAATGCAGACGAGGGATCAACCTCATGCAGTTGGATACCGGGGGTTGTTTTGCCATCTTTGAAGGCATCATCAAATACAGACACCAGTTTCCTTCTAAATCAGGCTCCAAAACAGTTTGATCACAGTCCCATTGTTCTGGACCACTCCTCAACTGGACCAAAAAGTGCAGTCACCTGTATTTCCGGGATAACACATCAACAGCAGCCACCGCATCGCCATGTTAATTCCAAGATATGTCAAGTTGAGGGATGTGGAAAGGGAGCTAGAGGTGCCTCTGGACGTTGTATATCTCATGGTGGTGGTAGAAGGTGTCAGAAACCTGGCTGCCACAAAGGAGCTGAGGGTCGTACCGTGTACTGCAAGGCCCATGGAGGAGGCAGACGATGTGAATACCTTGGTTGCACTAAGAGTGCAGAAGGACGGACCGATTTCTGTATTGCCCATGGTGGTGGCCGAAGATGCAGCCATGATGGTTGTTCTAGAGCTGCCAGAGGGAAATCTGGACTGTGTATCCGACATGGTGGTGGCAAGAGGTGCCAGAGAGAAAATTGTACCAAGAGTGCAGAAGGCCTATCAGGTCTTTGCATCTCACATGGCGGAGGACGTCGATGCCAAGTTGCTGGGTGTACAAAAGGGGCACAAGGGAGCACCATGTTTTGCAAAGCACATGGTGGAGGGAAACGGTGTACAGCACCAGGGTGCACTAAGGGTGCTGAGGGGAGCACCCCCTTTTGTAAGGGCCATGGTGGGGGCAAACGTTGTACCTACCAGGGTGGTGGAATTTGCACTAAAAGTGTTCATGGAGGTACCAACTTTTGTGTGGCACATGGTGGTGGAAAGAGGTGTGCTGTAGCAGGCTGCACAAAGAGTGCCAGAGGAAGGACTGATCACTGTGTCCGCCACGGGGGAGGCAAGAGATGCAAATCTGAAGGGTGTGGAAAGAGTGCACAAGGTAGTACTGACTTCTGCAAGGCACATGGGGGAGGCAAGAGATGCTCGTGGGGCCATCCTGGGTCAGAATATGGCATCCAGCCAGATGGTGCTTGTACTTCATTTGCAAGGGGGAAAACAGGTCTGTGTGCACTTCATAGTGGACTAGTGCATGATAGAAGGGTTCATGGAGGTCTCTCTTTGGGATCTCTTCCGGATCCTCGTTCTAGCAAGCCAGATCAACTAAGGCAGTCACTCTTTGACAGAGACATGGAAGTTGCTATGATGAAAATAGGGAGTGGTACTGCAGCTGCCCCATTGAACCAACTTGAACTTGCAAGTGCTCGTGCCTCAGCTGACGAAGGTGGTCACTTTCCTATGTCAGTTGCTGTTCCTGAAGGTAGGGTGCATGGTGGAAGTCTGATGGCAATGCTAACTGCGGGTTCCGGTAGTGGTACAAGGACAAGCACCGGGAAAGGTATAGCTAATATTGATCCATCCATGCCAATCAAAGGTTACAATGTCATGCCCCAGAGTTGGATTTAAAGCTAGTTATCGATTCTGTTGTTATGGTTTCTTTATTTAACATATTTTATTAGCATTTTACTTTGATATCCCTTTGACGTCAGATTTTGGACGATTAGTGTTATTCTCTATGGAATGCACAAGTTGTCTGACGATTTAACGTAGGGACATTGTACTTTGTTAGGTAGTTGGCGATGTTCTTTTTCTATTCCTAGTTCCTGTGTAAATATAATTATATCTGATGAAATGTCTAGCAGGTTGTGAATACATGTTGCTACCTGTAAGGACTTTAGTGTGCCATGTATTCTATTTAATAATTTCAATAATAAAGCCTTCCTGAATTGTATTTCGTTATTATAATAATGTTGTGCACTAGCTTGACACAACCATTTGACAGGCTATATATTCGGACCGAGGTTGCTGCCATTTGGTTATTAATACTATTATCATAGAGACCGTTCATAAAAATTGTGATGTTTATTTTGTATATTCATTGTTTTCTTTTTTAATTTCTTCAAAGATGATAATTTGTTTGTAGTTTTTTCAATCACTAGGATTTTTTTATTTGGGTGATGTGTGCGTGGTGACAGTTCAAGAGGCAAAATAAGTGCTGCTGGACTTTTGATGAGCATGACAAGAACTACATATTTGTGTGAACTGTAATTGATTTACATTATGTTCTTGTATATGGATATTATTCTGCACCTTTGTTTTTTTCTCGCAAAAATCTTCATTCACAAATAATTGAAGTGTCGCTAAGAACCCATCTCTATCTCTATAATTGAGCTAATAGCAATTGCACTAGAGAAAACTGAGTTTTATTTCCTTTGGCTTTTCGATTTCATCAACATGAAATGAGAAACGACAATGCCTTCACAATTAGTTTGTTGTAGCATTTTTCTTCCACTAGAGCCATTTAGTTCTATTAATAATTAATATCAGACTTCAATTTTACAAGAAAAGGCTACCTAACATTATTTATATATAGGCTTATTTGATCCAATGGTTCCTTAAATAATTTTAAATTTTCATTTTAGTCTCACAATTAATAAAACGTACCTTTAAGTCCCTCAATTTTTTCTATGTTTGTTAAATAAATCCCGAAGTTAAGTTTAACCCCAAATGATGTTTACGGTGGATCATTCCCATAATCCATTTTTATTTAAAAATATTAATATTTAATTATAAGAAGATGCTTGCAAGAAGAGGAGAGAAAAAATTGAAATTTTTAATTTGACATTAGGGGTATTTTAAGTATTTCACAACGTTAGTATTATTTTATGAAGATCTAATGGTCTCTTTTATGATAAATAAATTGAATGGTTAAAATTAACAAAATTAATAAGGTATACGATGAACCACTTTTAAGGTTGGTTCACCATAGACTTTTGGAGTTCAAGTTAACGGTCGGGATTTATTTGGCAAACGGAAGAAAACTTGAGGGATCAAAATATACGTTTTATTAATTGTGAGACCAAAATAAAAACTTGAAATTATTTAGGGGACTAATGGATCAAATAAACCTTGTATATACTTTAAAAGCTACACGCTATTATTTATAAAAGAAGTTATGCTATCAAATTAATAATATTATAGAGTAGATAAATAGTTTGGGGTTGATAGCTGAAATTGTTTTATTTGATGTACAAGTTACAAATTCGTGCTTTGCACGGGTTCAATAACGTATTCGATAAAAAAAATCGAAAGAAAAGATGTTAAAACGACGGAACATTGTGATTCATCATAAAATATGTATGGGCTGATTAAGAGAGCATATAATCAGTTTATGAGACTAGGAATTGACAAAATATTTAGGATGAAAACAATTGGAACCAATGATGTGTGAATTTACATATTATCCAAAATTATAAAAAAGAGTGTTGTTGTTATAGAGTTACCAAAAAATGATTGATAATCATATTTACATCAAATGAAATCAAGCAAAGAAGTAGCATCGGTGAGTGAAGATAATCTAGTCTAGGATTAGAGTTAAGGTGATCTGTTGAAAGTGCGGATCATGAACATTAGATCTTTATTTGGAAACGACTTGAACATCCATACTTTTATGTGGCTTCTCTAGATCAAAAATTAACTTATCACCTACCTCTAACATATATTCTTCGGCAAAGTTTGAACCATTGGCCGCCTAAGTATTTTGTAACTTGCTCTCTTTGCCATTATCAAGCGAACTTATACCTTTTTTGAGCTTGTTTGTCGATGAGCGTGATTGTTTTTCGTGTTCCTTTTAGAAATGTCATTGATATCTCATTTGAGAAGTGATAGGTACAAAACAAATTTCAGTGTTAATTAGAAGTTATATATATGTACATTTCTAAAACATTTACCAAAACATTATAAAGATTTACTGTTGAAAAACAACATGTTTTATTTTGTTCAATAGATTAGGAAAACAACATTACAATTAACATGATACTAATTGGAACCAATGAAGGAACCAATAATGTGCAGATTAACGTTGCATAATAGTTAGGTTTATAAAAGAGATTGCAAGTGTCATAGACTAACGAAAAAGGGTCTTTTGCCAATATTTACATCAGACAAAATGAAAAGAACAAATGACATCTCAAAGTCAAGATAGTTTACGACTACAGTCCAAAGCGATACGTCAAAATAGTAAAAGTTCAAATAGTTCAATAACAAAGATCTACTTTGGAACAACTCGAATTTGCAAGTTCTTCTGTGACTTTTCGAGATCAAGGATGAGCTTACCACCTTCTTCCATCTCTCGTAATCTGCAGAAATTGAACCACTACCCACCCAAGTAATTTTCATAGCTTGCTCTATCGGCGGTAATGAGGTGACAGTTATACCGTCTCTCTGTCTGGTCATCAATGAGAGTGATTGTTTTGCGTTTTCCTTTCAGAATTGTTCTTGACACCTCGTTTGGGAAATGCTAAACAGGAAAATAAATGCAATATTAGTCTAATGCATATTTACATGGATAAGATGTATGCGAATATAGTTACATATAATTTATAAAATAAAGGTAGCATAACTGATTTTAAGCTAAATAAAATGTAGCAGGACTTCTAATTTATCTTCCTATAAAGTCTAGATAAATGCATGCATGTACATTATATGTACCCCGTTGACCAATTAACATTGTTGAAACAAATGAAAATTAAGCATCACTTACGCATGTGCATGTATAGCTAGCACCATTTGACATTGATGTCTTCGAACATTTGGTGCAACACTCATAATACAATCCAAACTGGTTAGGATTGAATTTGGTTGTTTTCCAAATAGTGATGCAATATGTTCATAACACAAATTATGCACATGAAATAAAGAATAATGCAATATGTATTTTTAATTTGTGCGTAAAAAAACTCAAAGCATGTTTGTGCATAAAAAAAGCAAACATTGACTAAGTTTATAAATTCAGCAATTGGCCTAACCTGAGACAATTTGGAAAAATCGTTGTACGAAGTACGTTGAGAATAGGTCGAACTCTGACTTAAGTTCTAACTGAAGCTTTGAATCTGAGCTTGAGAAGTGTCAATGTCACGACAACAATTCAAGAAACATGGTCAAAAAACAATCAAATCGGATTGTGAAATAATAAGTTACTCTAACACTGTATTGTGAAATCATAATGCAAACTTACTAAGTCTTAAACTTCTCAACAACCGGATGATGTAGGTTGATGAATAGCCTCGAACCTGACCAATTGTTACATATATTTGAGTTGTCATTGACTACAAAATGGAAGCAAAGAACTCAAGGTAAATAGATGGTAAATGATAAAGCTACAGAGTATTTTTCCTATAGTGTTACATCAACTATATTCCCACTACATAAGGAAAGACATCTTTCGGGTCATCATCAAACTTATACAAAATCCTATCATCTGATGCTGACAAAATAAAAAATAATACATTTTCTATTTAGCAATGTTTAGTTTTTTTGAATATGAAAAAGATATGTATAGTTTGTTACGATATAAATGTGCAATATATATATATATATATATATATATATATATAAAAGATAAGTATAATTTTTTTAGACATCGATAACTTTTATATATAAGCATAACTTTTTTAGGCATCTATACCTTATTTGAAGAAAAGACATCTACAATTTTACTTTTAATTAAAATCAAAATTAATAAAAATTACAAGTATTAGCGTAACAAAAAAACAGACACACATAAAGTATTACTCTACACGCTAATATATGTGTCTGTATATTTGCGAGGTTGAAGAAAGAAAATAAAAATATTTTGTATCATTAAATGATAGCGTGGATAAAAATATTTGTGAGATTGTTATGATTAAACGATATTTAAATTAAATATATAAGTGATAAAAAGATAATAAAATTCTTTGAAAAAAAGTAATAAAATTAAATGGAACCTCCTTAAAGAAATTAAATGGAACGGCTAAAAAAAAAATTAAATGGAAGAAAAAATTATATTGAAATATATTATTGAAAAAATAAAATAAAAGGTTCCCAACGTGAATTGAAGAGAGATGCTTGTGAAATAAATTGTCGAGAAGTAGTTTTTTGAAATAACATTCAACAAATTTTGGGCAAAGCTCATTCCATTCAATTTTATGCATTAAAAAAAATATCTTTTTTAGTAAGTACTTAATTGATATTGTACTTGGCCTAACTTCTCCTTAAAATGTAGAGAAGTTAAAAAAAAACCGGGTCAAACGGTATCTTAATCTCCCACAACGGTAGTGTAGAAGCAACTGAATTTAAGAGAAAAAAATTAGAAAATAGTTAAAAATAACAAAATTGGAAAATAGTCAAAAGTTTTTAGAAATATGAAAATTGGAAAATAGTTAAAAAAAAAATCCGTGAGGTAGCACTCAACCAAGCAATACTAAAAAAAATTATATGCATTAGCGTAACAAAAAACAGACATACGGACATAAAATATTATTTTAAACGTTGATGTGTGTGTATATTCACGAGGTTGAAGAAAGAAAATAAAAATATTTGGTATCATTAAATGACAGCGTAAATAAAAATACTTGTGAGGTTGTGATGATTAAACAATATTGAAATTAAATATATAAGTGATAAAAAGATAATAAAATTAAATGGAACAATTCAAAAAAATATAGTAAAATAAATTTAAATGAAAAGAAAATATATTGAAATATAATATTAAAAAATAAAAGAAAAGGTTTCCAGCGTGAGTTGAAAAGAGGTGCTTGTGAAATATATTGTTGAGAAGTAGTTTTTTAAAGTAGCATTCAACAACTTTTGACCAAAGCTCATTCCATACAATTTTATGCATTAAAAAAAGTTCTCTTTCTAGTAAGTACTTAATTGATAGTATGTTTGACCTAACTTCTCCTTAAAAATGTAGAGAAGTTGGAATAAAAGTCAGGTCAAACGATACCTTAATCTCCCACAACGGGCAATGTAGAAGCAACTGAGTTTGGATTGAAAAATTGAAAAATAGTTAAAAAAAGAATAATTGGAAAATAATTAAAAATATAAAAATTTCAATTATGGTTATTGACCCCTAACTAATTTAAATACAAAACAGCCCCATATGTTTTGATTCTTTGGCAGTTTTGGCCCCCCAAGGCAAAATAAAAATAAAAAATTTGACACGTGGCACCTCACTTAGGGTGCCACGTCAGCGTTGACCGAGTCAACACTGAACTGGGGGTTCAAAACTGCCAAAGAATCAAAACATAGGGGGCTGTTTTGTATTTAAATTAATTAGGGGTCCATAACCGCAACTTTTGAAAAGATAGGGATCCAAAAGTGCAATTAAGCCTTTGTTTTATAAAAAGTTTAAGGGAAAATTATTTGTTAATAAGATGCTAATACTATTTTACAATTGTCATTATTTTTTCTTTAAAAATTAATTGTCATTGTTTCAAGAACTGTCGTAGATTTTTTTTTTTTTTTTGACAATAACTGTCGTAGAATTTAAACTTTATCTTAAAGTTATGAAGTCTTTTTTTTTTTTGGTGGTTGGGGTTCGAACCCTAGACCTTACATATATTATGCATTATTCATACCAACTGAGCTAAGCTCACGGGAACTAAAGTTATGAAGTCTAGTTTTACCAATAAGCTATAACTCATTTTGTATAACTGAAAATGTAATATTCTACTATTAATAATTTTTGCAAGATCACGCATCTTTTTAATAATAATAATTGTATATAGCCTTACTTTAAATATAGGATTTTGCAGAAGACACATTTTAAGAAGATGTTTTTTAGCAAGTTATTCAATGAGCATTTGCTAAAAGATACTCTCTCTGATCCTTATTATAAGAAACAATTTAAAGTATCTTTTAGCAAGTTATTATGAAGATGTCCTTTTAACAAGTTATTCTATGACTTGTTCAAAAAAAAAAAAAATTATTCTATGAGCATTTTAGGTTGATTGAATAATTAACGTATGTTGTTATAAATATAGACTAAATACATCACTTATATAAGGAACCTAAAAAGTCATATGTTTCTTATAATAAAGATCGGAGGGAGTACCAACTAAATTTTACGAAGGTGTCTTTTAACAAAGTTATAACTAAAAAGTAAAAATCACACCTTGAGGTGTGAGTTGCTAAAAGACACTTTCATGGGTGGCTTATAGCAAAACCCTTAAATATATATAACTCATGTATTTATTTATCTAATCATCTCTTAAAAAAACTCCTGAATTCATGAAAAAAACTTTCAGGAACGAATAATTAAAATAAGTAACTCATTCATTTTCCTTTTCTAAAACAAATATTTTAATTTATTTCTTATTGATTTTTTCAATAATTATAACTCATTCAGTTAGTCATACGAGTGTTCTACTCCGAATCAATTAAAATTAAAGATGTAAACTGATTTAGAAAAAATCAAAATCGCACAAAAATTGAATTTTATTGCATATATTTAGATGTTCTTTTATGAAAACCGTTCGGATCGTACTAGATTTTGTATTGATTTTTGATAACAAAACCAAACCAATTAAACCGCATAAATATATATTTTAATACTTTTTAATTCTTTATTACAATGATATGTTGCATTAATTTAATATCCGATGGTTTTAATACTATTTATTAGTTTAATTCAATCTTCCTTAAAAAATTAGTTTAATCCAATCTATTTCTTTTGACCATTTCATATGTTTGTAACATAATCAGTAAATATCATACCATAATATTCTTAAAAAGAAAAAAACCATACCATAATATTATTTTTAAAGATTATATGTAGTATAATTTGCATCAAACATATTATTTTACATGTCTTTATAATTAATAAAAAATTATAATTTGTATTTTTGATATAAAATAAACCGCGTTAATTTGACTTTGATCTTATTTTTTAAATAAATCATCCAAAATCGAACTAAAATATGTAGAATTTTATCTTTGAATCGAATGAATCCCGTCTGAAAATCAATTTAAACATAAAAACAATTAATCATGAGTAGTTTCTTTGAAGTTACCATTACACACAACATATAACACCAAAATCTTTTCAGTTATTTACATGTAGCTACATTTTCGGTTAATTAATTTAGACATAAAAAACTCCAATTTAGTCCTTGTTGTACGCCGGCAACCTCGTCCAAGACACTACACACACTCTTTCTCCCCTCTTTCTCCGACATTTCACTCTTCTCCATTGACTTCAACTCAATGGGGGGCAACTGCAGCACCGGCGCCGGCGCCGGAATCAACACCACAACCACCACCCCCCATTCCGATCCTCCACCCAAAAACGCCCCAACAATCCTCCCACAAAACTTCACTCCCTCACCCCCTCAACCACCCTTACCCACCACCACCCTCGGCCGCATCCTGAACCGTCCAATGGAAGACGTTCGCTCCATCTTCATCTTCGGCCGTGAACTCGGCCGAGGCCAATTCGGCGTTACATATTTAGTAACCCACAAAGTTACCAAAGAACAATTCGCTTGTAAATCAATCGCTACACGTAAACTCGTCAACCGTGACGATATCGATGATGTCCGCCGCGAGGTTCAAATCATGCATCATCTGACCGGTCATCGTAACATTGTTGAACTCAAAGGTGCTTATGAGGATAAACACTCTGTTAACCTTGTTATGGAGCTTTGTGCTGGTGGTGAACTTTTTGATCGGATTATTCTCAAAGGACATTACTCTGAACGTGCTGCTGCTAATCTTTGTCGTCAGATTGTTACGGTTGTTCATAATTGTCATACTATGGGAGTTATGCATAGGGACTTGAAACCTGAGAATTTCTTGTTTCTTGGTAAAGAAGAAAATTCGCCTCTCAAGGCCACGGATTTTGGTCTCTCTGTGTTTTTCAAGCCAGGTTATTTTCATTTGTATTTGCTTACATTCGTGTTTCTTAATTTTTGCATTCATGACTTGTAAAATGTGATTAATGGAAGAGTTTCTTAGTTAGTTGTTACTTGCTTAAGGACCAGTTTTGTAAAAAGCTAAGATGATGTGTTGAGAGTCTCTCGTTAGATAAGATATGACCTGAAAAATATATTTATAATAAGTGGGAGGCAAGGCATTCATCACTGACAAACTGGTTTTGTAAAATCGGGTTAGTTTAAATAGAAAAACCTAATAGTTATTAGTTTTATTTTGATTTATGGGAGCAGGAGACGTGTTTAAAGATCTTGTTGGGAGTGCATATTATGTTGCTCCTGAAGTGCTGCGCAAAAGTTATGGGCCTGAAACTGATATTTGGAGCGCCGGAATTATATTATATATTCTGCTTTCTGGTGTCCCCCCCTTCTGGGCAGGTAAAGTCTCCTTCCTTTCCTTTCCAAGTAAATGCTCACACTCACAGCCTTATTTACTATATATATATATATATTTTTTTTTAATGTTGATAACATGCATTGTAGCATATATATAGTTGCATTATGAACTATAGTTGCATGGAATGTATGTAGGATGCTAATAACTGTAGTGTAGACTTGTTTGTCGGTGTGTTGAACCAAGTATCTCCAAAGTTTTAGTTGTTGGCTGGTCGGACGAAAAACGAATGTTGTGTACCTCGTTAGCTTTATTGGTGATTTGGTCTACACAGACTAATTGCAGTTAATATTTTGGCAGTCTTTGCAGTCAACCGACTTAAGTTGTTGGATAGTGATCGGATGACTCACATTGTGTGTTAGGAACCCAAGAATTGAATTCCAATGAACACAATGCTATTTGGCTCGACAACTTTTTCGTCGGAAACACGCGAATATATTAATTACCCAATCAAATAATGCTAACCATAAAAAGTCAAAGTGCTGGCCGGAAAACACGGTGCATGTGGAATAAAGCAACGGTGGTGATGCATTTGTCCACTCTCGTCTCGTACTACAAAGCATTTTTCTTCCAAAGAAATACAGATTTTATTAAGAATACTGTATTCACAATTGCAATATTCGCAGATACTCTCTAAGCCTATACACATACTCTATGACTAATCCAAATACCAATCTAACTCTAACAACTTATAACTACATTAACTACTCTAATTTCCATTTATTCTAAATCATCATAACATTATGACTTTGGCAAATGGGGAAATTGAAATCTCAATCATTTTATATTTATTTGACATTTAAGATTATTGGCTTCAGTGATTGCTGATTGCATCAAATACAGTTTTGTTAAGCATGCAAGTTTTTTTTTTTCCTTCTACCTTGATTTACATGCTTTTGAAACTTCCCAATGTTTCTCACACCCATTTTTATCTATGATGTGAAGAAAATGAACAGGGTATCTTTGATGCTATTCTTCGTGGACAAATTGATTTTGCGTCGGATCCTTGGCCTTCTATATCAAGCAGTGCCAAAGATCTGGTCAAGAAGATGCTACGAAATGACGCTAAAGAACGGATATCAGCAGTTGAAGTACTCAGTAAGTCTAATTCTTCTAGTATACCTAAAGTGATTTGTTTTATTCAAAAGTGGTTTATATTTTATTTTGATCATGTTGGCACTGAGGGAAATTCTGGCATTGTTTACTCGCCTGGAAAGATTCTGATCATGTAGGGTATTACACTATGATTCAGTGAGGCTGAGATAACGAACTGAAATAGGGTATGGATATTCAAAATAGCTGTATTTGATTCGACTCCTTCAATAAGAGAAAGAGGATGGAAATTTATTTTAACACCTAGAAACACTTAAATTCTACTCACATGAAAAAAGAAAAAGAGAAAAGAAAGTTAGGTGGGTTAGGACAGACAAGTATGGTTCCTGCTTACTCCTGAACTTTGATTTTCTTTCGGCCTCGTGTATAATGTGCTCTTTTTTGTCACTCTTTTACAACCCTGTGATAAGATGACTTTGCACCTAATGCATTTGCCATTTTATATAAAGTATAGTATGCATGAGTTTACTCTTTTACTAACATTTTGAATCAACCAATCATAACAACATGTTTTATATACTCCAGATCATCCTTGGATGAGAGTAGATGGAGATGCATCTGACAAGCCTCTTGATATTGCTGTTTTGAGCAGAATGAAACAGTTCCGAGCAATGAACAAGCTAAAGAAAGTAGCTTTAAAGGTAAACCATCTTATATAATAATTTTTGTTGTCATGAACGTCATAATCAATCTTCAAATAAAATATCTACACCACCACTATAAATAAATAAAAGGTATACGGCATTCATAACTGAACTAGATCAAGGAATTGAATTCTGTTCTTCCTGTTAAATAATTTCAGCTTTGGCTGCTAGAGAATTTATTCCTTATTGGGAAACCTAACCATGAAGTGTGTTAAGGAGAAATCAATAAATGATTAAGACCTTGTTTGGATAAACAAATCAATTAAGTGGTTATCATACAAGTGCTTATATATAAGTTATTTTTGTAACAAAAGATAAAATAAAGTCAAATTATGTTCATATATTCTAAAAGCTGTTTTTATAAGCTATCTTGTCGAGCTTTTGAAAATAAGCGGAAAACAACTTATGGACATGTCATAATTTGTTTCCATAAACTTTCCCTAACAGCCTCACAGGTGTTCATGTCAGTAGGTAAGTTCAAATAAATCATCCAAACAGACCATAAAATCCATGTGTCCAGGCTACAGAGCTGAAACTATCTTAAATACACTAAAAGCAATAATTACAAGAATCTCAAAATCTTTGAATTATTGCAAGTACAATATATTATCGGCCTATTTGTAATATTTACTTGTTCTCCAACATAGTGCAACAGCAGTAGTAGATTATATAGTTTTATAATATGATTAAGATTTGTTGAAGGGTTTGGTTTCTTAGACAGCCTATCCAGCATAAAAAGACATCTCATAAGTATTTTATTTATCACAGGTTATCGCCGAAAATCTTTCTGAAGAAGAAATTATTGGCTTGAAGGAAATGTTCAAATCCATGGATACAGACAATAGTGGAACAATCACTTTTGAAGAGTTGAAAGCTGGCCTCCCTAAACTCGGTAGTAAAATGTCAGAGTCTGAAGTAAGGCAGTTGATGGAAGCGGTAAGACTATTTATTTTCTTCTTTGGGTATACCATAGGATAGGTTGTTGGTTCTTCCTGAAGATGTATTGTGGTCTACATGTCTTGATAACTAGTGTTTGTGTTTAAAGGTTACTTAACATTTATTTCATCTTGTTTCTTCTACATTTTGACCTGAAACACTAAGCTCATTCTGTGCAATCTTATCTTTTGTCTTTGTTTCTAATTATGTGTCCAAAACTTAGTTTTTCATTTGCACAAAGTCTTATATTAAGCAAATACAACTTTCACACCTTTTGCATCTTGTCTTGTTGATAATCATTGGCATCCAAATCTTGTTTCATGCTTATAAAGAACTTGACTGTGTAAATTATTTATTCCCTTTATTTTCAAATAAATTTGCATCTCTGCGTATGTAACAATTATGATGATGTAAATAGTATCTTTAAAGCTGCATGAAATTTGATCACTTGGTTACTACTTCTCTTGATTTTAAGATCATAATTATTTGCTTTTCAGGCTGACGTGGACGGTAATGGAACCATCGATTATATTGAGTTTATAACCGCTACCATGCATATGAATAGAATGGAAAGAGAGGATCACCTATATAAAGCCTTTGAGTATTTTGACCAAGATAAGAGCGGGTATTCTCATTACTTTTCCGTTCAGAACTTATAGTTTAACAACATTATCGCAGTAGATGATGATTTAACATGTTTTCTTCTGGTTTTGAAGGTACATCACAAAGGAAGAGTTGGAATCTGCCCTTAAGAAGTATAATATGGGCGACGAGAACACAATAAAGGAGATCATTGCCGAAGTTGATACAGACAACGTACGTTGCTTCCTTGTCTTTATATTGTTTGAATCAGCAACACACTAGTCAAGCAATTAATTTTATATTTCTATTCTTGTTCAGAAAATAAATAAATTATATTTCTACTATTGTAAATGCAGGATGCAAGAATTAACTATGATGAGTTTGTAGCTATGATGAGGAAAGGCAACCCAGATATAACCCACAGGCGTCGCAAATAAGCTCTATATAAGCTGTTTTAGTAACATGGAGTGAGAATTGCATTCAGCAGAGTTTACGCGCCTGTAGTGTCAAGGGAGCACTTTTGTGTAGCATAATTTTGGGCGTTTTCTTTTGCCTGTTATTTGGCTGCAGAGATTGGGCATTTGTATCTGATATTTTCAGTTCTAGCTGAACTGAGTTTATTTCTACTGCTTGAGTAGACAGTAGACACAAATATGTACAAATTCTGGAAGAAGAAAAACAGGTCAATACCATTTTCCCTAGTGAGGTCAAAAGAAAACGATACAATATTTTTTTTGGTGAGTAAATGGTACTCCAGTTTTTTTTGGATCAAATAAGCTTAGTGGCGAGAAACACACACTTAAGTGTAAGTGTGGCGAAGTGTGAAATTGCAGGTTCGAACCCACTTTCCACACATCATATATTCATGCAGCTATCGATTAGTCTAATATAGCAATCATGACATACATTGTGATGTGAGAGTATATATATGCAAACATGGTATTCATTCACTAATATGCCAACGAGACAATGCAAAACAGTTTTTGTAATCTAATAACTCTCTTTTGATTAAAAATAATCTAATAAACTCTTGAAGTGATCAGCTTAGTCTAATCTCCAAGTGTGCCCTGCTCTTTCTGCGTTATTTTTCAAACTTTCTGCGTTATTCAACAACAATAATTTTTCAAAAGTGGAACAAGGTCAAATTATTTTATATATTTTCCCTTGTGCTAAAGTCGTGATCATTGCTGAACAATTAATAGTTACATACATTATTTGTAGGGGGTGAAATTCGAAATACAATTTTCCACTTATCCATATTTAAAGTGTGTGACTCTATCTATTATATTAGATAGTCACGACTAAAAGGCGATGAATGCTTCACACTTATAGAAAATAAAAGTTGGGATTGAAGGAGTTATTAGTTATTACCATAGCCTTCCCATTTTGTTTTGTTCCTTGTAAAAATTTCAAACAAGAAATGGTGAATTTCCACATGAGATGAAGTTGGTGAATAACTTGAGCACGTGCATCACGCAGTCCAGCACGTTTGAGCATTTGCCATGAGAGTGTCGTTTTCGGAACGGTGAAAAGGTGCGCCGAGCTGTTAGCCACTGCGACAGTGGCACTGTTAGATTCGTTTGTCAAAAGTAAACAAATACTATCAAAGTGGGAAATCCCTGTGCTTATGCATATTCAGCGTCAACAATATCATTATGATTTATGCACCTCATATAATAAATTCCATGTATGCTTCTGCATCTTGATAAAGACATAGGTATGATTAATGACGTTATTTATATGAAAGGGAAATGATATTATAAACGTGTTCCGTCAGCATAATTCATCGGTACCAACATTGTAATATGTAGAAAATTCTCCATTTAATTATTTTAGCTAAAATTACATTTTTAGCCCCTTAACTTAATTTCAGGTAACAGTTTGGTCCTTTATCTTTTTTTCATTTTAATTTGGTCATTTTTGTCCATTTTTATATACATTTTCAAGTTTCAAATCTAATATTCTTATGCAAACATAGACGAGAATCATAGATTTGAAGATTGAAAGACCATAAGAAAATAAAATCATGAATTAAAAATTCATATGAAAATGGACAAAAATGACCAAATTAAAATGAAAAAAAGATAAAGAACCAAACTGTTATCTGAAATTAAGTTAAGAGACTAAAAGTGTAATTTTGCCATTATTTTAAAAGGTGAAATTCTAACAAGGAAACTGTTTTCGAAAAAAAGTTTATCAAGCCAACAAATAAAGCTATCCAGATGTATTAAATGGGTATTAGTCACTTTGGTCCTTGTATGATGAGTAGTCATAAATTTCAAAATACCCCTGATTGCGCACTTTGATCCTTAACGCTAAAATAATCTCTCAATATTCACAATACCTTTATTTTATATAGGGTTATAAAGATTGATATGACAATAAATAAGTATATAAAAGGACTGAAATGATATTATTAATAAAACATTTTAATATCGTAGACTATTTTGACTAACGAAGTGCATAACAAAAGATTATTTTAAAATTTCAATACATTAAAGAATTATTATGATTATTCGTTATACATTTACTTACCAAAATATTATTACCCAAAACAAATCTACACAAAATAAATAAAAAATAAACATGCAACAAAACCCCCAAGATTTGGATCAAGTCTTAAATAGACCGTAGTGGTGATCATATTATTTGTAAGAAAATTATCCAATTTTTCATTAAACAAACTTTTCTAAAAAATAGTATATTTTTTTTTTAAGTAGTTTAGCGGTTAGAATTCATTTTTTTTTTTCATCCCCGTGAGCATAACTCAGTTGGTAGGGATATTGTATATTATATGCAGGGGCCGGGGTTCGAACCCCGGATACTCCACTTCTCCACATTATAATGTGTGAGCTCCAGCCACTAGGTTACTTGACAAAAAAAAAATAATAAGAATTCATCTTTTTCAATGTGAATAAGTAGGGTGTCCGGAGTTCGAATTCCGACCCCTGCCAACTATGCTATGGTCAGAGGGACTTTATTACTACCTCCGTCTCTAATTATAGGGCCATTTTGAAAATATAACATGAATTAAGATAGTGAATATTTGTATTAAATATGTTTGCAATTAGTATTGTTTTTACAATTTTATCCTTTAAGAGAGATGTTTGATTTATTTATGTTTTCAACATGTTATTTATTGCTGATTAAAGAAAAAGATGTATAATAAACAGGGGCATGTATGTAAAGATATAATTAATGTAGTTGAAAATAACAAAGAAATTTTATAAAAAGGGACAACAAAATTTTTAAAAAGGTTTTATAATTAGGGACGGAGGTAATATTATTTTTGACAATAAAATACAATGTATTGTTGAATTTCATTTCATTTGTAAAAAAAATAAAAATTGTGAGAATTTGTAACAGCATTTTACAAAGGCGTTGCAATTGGAGAAGAAACAGTGGATTACTCCTTTTTGAAATGAAACGAGCACGACGATGTTAAACTGATTCATTTCAACGCGCGCTCTCTCTCTCTCTCTCTCCCTCTCTCTGAAACCCCCCCCCAAAAAAAAACAATTGCTCTGTTTTGGCTTCGCTATGAGCTCAAGCGATGGGAATAGACAACGAGGTTCATCATCCACAACGGTACGTTCTTCTTTTTCTCACATAATTCAAACCCTAACATAACCATATAGATTCTTTTTCTCCTTTCTAGATTTCGATTTTTACTGCTTTGATTGAAAACCTTATCATTGAATCAATCAATGTTTAACACAGTAACTATCGATTAAGTATCATTTTCTTTAATTTTTGCGCAATTACTGAAATGGAATTAAGATCCGTTGTTTATTTCAAACTCGATCCTCGGCGTAAACATGGATCACTTGAATGAAAATTTGCAATGCGAAGATCATATGCTTTGTAAGTTGAAATTTGAATAAATATAAATGAAAAATGAGCAACCTATTGAAGTTCTATGCATGTAGAGGGAAAAAAAGGAAGCATTTGAATACCTCTGTAGTCTATCTTTGTGGTATTCTTGTGTGTTTAGTTTCACAGTGACAAAAATTGGTTATGAATGATTCGATTATGTAAAATTGATTGACTAAAAGTGAGCCAAATGTAAAATGATTTATGTTTTGGTACATTCATCTGAACGTGAGTTGAACAAGGTTAATACAATGTTATCAATTGCTGATCACGGAAAATAGAGGTTTGTTCAAGTTTCACAATGCAACACTGTAGACTTGATTTCACAATATTTTTTTTTTACTAAGTAGTGTATTGCGGAACAATAGGTTTTGTTCAAAATCTGCTATGCAATAGCACTATAGCATCAAGTTAACAACATTGCACCAAAAATCATTTGTTGAATCCAAAGTTAAAAATTCTAGCTTTAAGACTCTGGAGGCAAAATCAATTCTACTTGAAACCATCCAAACAAGTCAAAATCAATTTTATACCTCTAGAATCAATTTTGGCTCCTACACAAATGGAACCAAACATACACTTCGTGCTTTACTTTAGTTGTTTATATGCCTTTTTCCTCTTTCCCCTGAAGTTTGTTTCATTTATGTAAGTGTACTATAATGTATGATTTCTTTCTATTGACAGGTGGAGCGTAAATCTCAATGTAAAACACTTTTCTTTTTGACATACCAGAGTTTGGGTTTTCTGTTTGGTGACATCAGCCTCTCCCCTCTTTACGTCTATCAAAGTATATTTTCTGGAAGACTGAAACATGTTCAAAATGAGGATGCAATATTTGGCTCATTTTCTTTGATTTTTTGGACTCTCTCACTTATTTCTCTGTTGAAATATGCTGTTTTCATGTTGAGTGCAGATGATAACGGCGAAGGTAAGGATTATTATTCTGTGAGTTTTGATCCCCCCTGTCCCCTCCCCTTTCAAAGATCTTTCCTCTTATTAGACTTAGTAGTGCTAAGCATTCAACTTGTGCAGGGGGAACTGTTGCTTTGTATTCACACCTTTGCAGAAATGCAAAATTTTGCTTGCTTCCTAATCATCAAGCATCTGATGAGGAGTTATCTACATATCGCAAACCTGGTTACTCAAATAGAAATATACCACCATCATCTTTGAAAAGATTCATTGAAAAACATAAGAACACAAAAATTGTTTTGCTTATTTTTGTTTTACTTGGTGCTTGCATGATAATTTGTGTTGGTGCACTCATGCCTGCTATTTCAGGTAAGGCACATCTTTTTCTCTTCACAAACTTGTCAGTTTTGTCTGGTAGAAACTTATATGGTTGATATTTTACTTTATAATTTGTTTACCACGTATTAGCTCTATCAGTATCTCTATTGATCAGAATTTTGTTTTGCAGTTCTTTCATCTGTTGAAGGGTTGAAAATCGAAGCGAAGATTAAAAATAATAGTAAGTAGAAAAAATGCTATTCTTCCATCGAACAATTTCCAGTGTTCAAAGCTTAAATAAGCAAAACAGAATAAATATCAACGAAGACTAAAGAAAAGGAGATACCTTAGGTCTTAAGATAATATAATGGAATGTAATTCCAGAAAATGCAACGTTGTATGACTTTTGTTACGATCTATAACCTATAATATTTCTCCTCTTATACCCCAAGCTCACTGTCTGGTGCATGGATTGATTCAAAGAAAATATCTCAATAGTTTATTGGGTAGGTTCTGCTTTGTGACTTGAACTTGAAGAGTTGTTTCCAAAAAGTTCAATAAAGCTTTCTTTCCAGTATTCTTCAGTATAAACGAAATCACTAGGATGTTGATTCTGAAATTTGACACACTAAATTTCCCCCCATAGTTTTTGACGTTTCATACATATATATGTAAAATGCACTATAGGTAGTTTTCCATTAAAATTTACGCTTATATCACTATGCAGGCATGGTTCCTCTTATTTCTTGTGTTCTACTGGTTGGACTCTTTGTTCTGCAACACCGTGGCTCCCACACGGTTGCCTTCATGTTTCCTCCTATAATCATCCTATGGCTACTGTCCATTTTCATGATTGGCATTTACAATGTCATCAAGTGGAATCCAAGAATATATCAGGCCTTTTCTCCATATTATATATACAAATTCTTTTGCGTTACAGGAAAAGATGGTTGGATTAATCTTGGAGGGGTATTTTTGTGTGTTACAGGTCTGTGTCTCTTTTAAATTTCATCTTCTGCTTGAGTGTTATTCTTACCATATACATTATGTTTTTCTTGCATAACTTCAGGGACTGAAGCTATGTTTACCGACCTTGGTTACTACAAACAAGTGCCTGTAAGGGTAGGTGCAGTTAATAAGTATTAAGTAGGATTTCAATTTCATTTTAACGGGGATGTTCAGTTCATGAATGTGTAGCCTACAAATTGATACCCAAGATTGATTAACATTATTTGACTGCAGGGTTTCTTTTAGGGTGATGAAAATTTCCTTTTGTCTGTGACTTGGTGTTTATACCTAGTTATGATATACTTTTTAGACTTGACATGTTAGATGTGTCTGTTATATGTGAAAGAATTAAATTGCGGTTTGAAACTATGAAGGAACTGGGACTTAAGATGGGAAGTTACCACAGATAAGTAAACTAATATTAGCAGAATAGCAGTTGATTCAGTGATACATACTAATTTGTATTACACACTATATATTAGTAATTAAGTACCATAGAAGTAAAGCCCTTATTTTAGAGTACATGTCTATACAAATCACAAGCACTACAAGAAAATCACTACAAGAAAAGCAACAGTGAGACTGTCGGTAGTTGATTCAGAAAGCAATTATTGATTTGTTGTCAACAATTCTCAGGCTAAAGCGGAATATGTGAAATCAAATGTTGAGTTGACTTACCAGTTTAAGAAAGTGCCGTATATAATTCACCTTCATCCATGATCTTTGCATATAATCGTGATTCCTCATTTTAATTAGAATGCCTTATCTTTTACATTAAATTTGAACAATGACCGTCTTAACTCCTAGTATTGTATCCTTGTTACCTTGCAGGTTGCATTTTCTTGTGTCGTTTACCCGTGTCTAATTCTTCAGTACATGGGGCAGGCTGCTTTTCTATCAAAGAATTTATCGGCGGTACCTATAAGCTTTTATGCTTCTATTCCAGGTCAGCTAATGTAAATACTATGATTAAAAATGGTCTGATAGGTCATGTTGATTTCTTAAAGACACGGAACAACGTTGTTTGCATTTGGAAAAATCAACATTGAATGCTCTTGTGTGGATCTTCTGTGTTGTAACTTGGCCAATTTGAATGCTTCAGATGTCTCTGGAATTTTTGAGTGGGAGAGTATTGAACCTAGTGATAATTTTAGATTTTTCAAAGCATCCTATATTCTCTATCCTATTAATACTGAATTTGAAGGATTAGCGTTCGACTCACCGAATCCCAATTTTATAGTTACAAACTGATGCCGGCATTGAACGCTATTACATTCAAGTTTTGGCAATGCTCAGCCAATTTATATGGGAGAGATTTGATAGATAATTTTAACCATTAATATTTTCTTATCTAATAGGATTGTTTCAGTGGCGAATTATATTTGGGATGGATGTATTACTATTACTGCTTTTTTCTTTTCTTCATAGCATGTTATTTTTACCGAGACATAACCTTTTTGCATTCTTATACCCTTATACATTAAGTCAGTTTCTAGTACATATTCTAACAATTCTATCAATTATTATAATTATATTACGAAGTCCTGTTTTGAACAGTTGATATCTATCATTTATTGGTTAAGGTTTTATTATTGGTGCAACACTTAGAATATGAATGATGTAAATTTCTTGGACAGATGATATGAGAGATCCGGACTTCTCCCATCGTTTTCCACTCAATACAAATTGAGCCCCCTCTAATCCCCCTTCATTTTATAGCTTATGCTCCCTCTCTGTAGCTAATATCCAAGTAACTAGTTTAACTCACTCTTCAACTAACTAACCTATCAATTTTTGTGTGCTAGATGCTATATGCCATCAGTGGAATAACATAACCTGTTAGCATTTTTGTCACTACTATGCAAGAAATATAACTCTAGTAATAAATAAAGCTAAATAGTTCAGTTGACAACAACGTCCTGCAATATGTTTTCAATGTGAATGCAGTGATGTTTTTGTCATTTTGTAGATGTCCTCTTTTGGCCGGTATTTGTGGGGGCTTCTTTGGCAGCAATAGTTGCAAGTCAAGCTGTCATCTCTTCGACATTCTCAATTGTTCAACAATGTCATGCATTTGAATGTTTCCCTCGTATTAAAGCAGTACATTCCAGAAGGTGGCTCAATGGTCAGATATTTATACCAGAGCTAAACTGGGTTCTTATGATAATCAGCCTGGCTGTGACGGTTGGGTTTGGAGACACAAGTCATATAGGATATGCATATGGTAAGCTGTTGTTACAATGGTATTTCAAATGCCTATTAAGAGTTCATGGGTCTTCATTCTTTTGTTTTATCTTTTTGGCTATTTAGTTTTATTAGTTTTTTACAACAACTGCATTCTTTTATATATTATGTGATTTTGAAATATGATCAAGTCTTCATCCACTGATGAGATAGTACTAAAATTATTAGAAATCAGAATTAGCATAATGCCATAATTTTGAAAGAGTTTACTGATAAAAGGTGCCTATAGAGTTCAAACTCTTTGAACGATGTGAGCAGAACATTTTGGATGTTACTCATGCTAGCATAAAAGAGATACACCAACAGTGGATGAAAATTAAATTCTTTTAAATAGCTGATTATGTATGTAGATTGTAGATGGTCCAATGATCATGGTAGATTTTTTTCTTCTAATTTCCGGATCACTTTATCACTTCACTATCATATTTCAGCTAATGATTGCTAATGGCATCATCTAATTGCAGGGATTTCATGTCTGATTGTGGCGTTTGTGACCACATGGTTGACTTCACTCGTCATCAACCTTGTATGGCATCAAAGTCTTGTAGTCTCTATGGCATTTCTCTTATTCTTTGGTTCGATAGAGGCCCTCTTTCTTTCATCTTATTGCATGAAAATCCCAAAAGGTGGATGGGTTCCAATTGTGCTCTCTGTAGCCTTCATGGTTGTTATGTATGTGTGGCATTATGGTTCTAAAAAAAAGTATTTCTTTGATATGCATAACAAAGCTTCAATGAGGGAGATCCTTACATTGGGTCCTAGTCTTGGGATTGTTAGGGTTCCAGGAATGGGCCTTATCTATACTGAATTGGCTACTGGAGTCCCTGCCAGTTTCACTCATTTCTTGACAAATCTACCAGCTTTCTACCAGGTTGTTGTTTTTGTTTGTGTTAAGACTGTGCCTGTGCCTTCTGTGCCCCATGCAGAACGCTATCTCATTGGCCGAATTGGTCCAAAATCCTATCGGTTGTATCGATGCATTGTTCGAAATGGTTACAAAGATGCTTATAGCCATGAAATTGATTTTGAAAATGAACTGGTGATGAGCATAGCAGAGTTCATTCAATTGGAAGCTGAAGGTTGTTCTGGAAACCTAGATGGTTCTGCGGATGGCCGTATGGCGGTCGTTAGGACGTCTGGGAAATTTGGAACAAGATTGCGAATGTCAGAATCTTATGGTGTTGAAGAAGGCGACAGTAGTAATATTCCTGGTGCTTTGACTGTTGCTAGCAGTAAATCTCCCACATTGAAGAAGCTGCAGGCCACATATGAGCAAGAATTACCTGAACTCAACACTAGACGGCGGATTAGATTTGAGGTTCTAAATACAATATATAGAGATCCCCGTGTTAAGGAAGAGCTCATGGAACTTGTGGAAGCCAAACGTGCTGGAGCAGCATATGTAATAGGTCATTCTCATGTAAAGGCCAAGTGGAACTCTTCGTTTGTGAAGAAGTTTGCTGTAAACCTCTACTCTTTTCTTCGAAAAAATTGTCGCTCTCCTTCTGTTGGACTAAATATTCCCCAGACTTGTCTGATTAAGGTAGGAATGAATTACCATGTGTAGCATTTAGATGCTGAAAATATCGTGACTGGGGATGTGATGTATGCAAGCGAGAAAAAATGCTACCTGGGCTTACACAATCAGATAGATTATGCTACTTTGGTATATTCAACTGATATGGATCTCATTCGAGAATGTCCTCTTGGCATGTTGGAAGAAAAAGAGCTGCATCTAAATTGCCAAGATTTTTTTTTGACTTTATGATGGCGCTGACAAGTTATGTGAATTACTAATTTGTTGGATTAGAAGTTATATTGGGGATCCTTTACCTGTTATTTGTTTGAGCTTCCCAAATTACACTTAGAGTCACGCCTGTCTTAAGTCTAGTTTTGTTAAAATATTTTGCATCTAGCGCTGCGTTTGTACTTGTACGGAAATTTCTTTGCCATTTTTGTAATCGTCCTCAGCATCAGCAAAACAAGGAAATGATCTTTACTCAGAAAGAATGGAAATTATACATGAATATAGACCTGTCATTTGTCCCAGCAGCATCTAGATGGTGGATTTGAATTTTTGTTCTATTGATTTATTTATGTTGCCAACTTTAAAATTCATCTTTTATTTATTCTGTACTCTCAAACATTCTATTCTATTGTTTTAGCTGGACTTTATGGGATCAGTTCCACAAAATATAGAGCTTTTTTAGTGATTAGACTGAACATCTTAAATATAGAGCAACACTTGACCAAAAAAATAATAATAACACATATCAACGTCCTTACAACTATTGATTGAGTTGAACTTAAAAACACATACTCTCATTCCGTAAATAGAAGTTAGTATATGTCAAATTTTTGTTAAAAAAGAAAAGAAAAGAGTGGTCTTTAAATCTAAATTTTTTAGTTTGGTAGTAATTCTTCAAAATCTTGTACGGTAGTAATAGTTTTATTTTTCTAATAGAAAATCTTACAAAATGCTTACCTCCAAATGCTCTAATCCTTTTTTTTTTTTTTTTTTTTTTTCCGTATAAAGAGAAATTATTTAGTTTATTATTATAGAAAAAATGAAATTATTGAATTGATACGCATTCGAATTTCTTATTATATAATTTTTAGTGGATTATTTCTTATTGTATTTTAATCAAACCATTTTTTTTTTGTGGTGTCTGAGGTTCGAACCCCAGGCCTATATATATTATGCGTTGCCCTTACCAATTGAGTTAAATTTACGGGACATTTTAATCAAACCATATGTAATCAATTTATCAATTTCTAATATTATTTTTTTAGTAGAATATAATATAATTTTTTCCTCAAAAAAAATAGTTTTTGAATTATCTTTTTTAATCATTTTCGCGTTAAATATAAATAGTTTTGGGTAGATTTATTTATAGTAGTGTATAAAATAATTGAGGTGATAAATTGGTTTGCGGTGATGGAATGGAATCATTTACCTACCCCCCCAAGTTAGATGCTTTTACACAATTCAACAGCACCCTACCCCTAACCCTTGGGATTTGGCCAATTGTCTTGTTCAGGTTCAGGATATATCAATCAAATCAACCAAATAGAGTGAATGTACGTCCTAGTTTTTCCTTTCCTTTTCCAAAACCTATCCTGTTTTTTCTGGGTTAGAAATCGAAACACAAAATCCCAATATAACAGGACAAAACTAGGTATTTTATTTGATTTATAAATAAATAATTTACTAATTAGTTTTCTAGTACAGTATTTTAGAAAAAGATGCAAAGATAGTGTATGGAAAAAAGTAGAAGCAGAAGAAGTAGAAGAATAGCATCATCTTCAAATCCTTGATGTAATCAGTGATTATAGAGAGGGTTATAGTTAATCATCGATTCATAAATGTTGTTTACTTCATCTTCTTCTCATTCTCTCTTTGCTCGTCCAATTAAGCCTTTTTCTCGTCCCCCGACACTTCGTCCTTTTCCTACCACCTCTTTTCGGATCCCCAATTCTCGTTTCAATCCTTCAAACAACGTAAGTACGCTTTTTATGTATTCTGCAACTACTTCCAACAACTTTTTTATTTTTTATGTTTTTTTATTTGTGTTATGGAGGATTGCTTTTTAATTTCTACTATATTTTTAATAGAATTGCTGGCTGAGTAAAATGAAATGGGTTGAATAAAGTTCTTAAATTTATAAAGTTTAAGTTCTTTATTAATTTACTAGTGTTATTATAGCTGAAACTGCTGTGGCATCTTAGTATTTTTAGATTACTTTTGGCACTGTTTAGATAAACAACTTAATTAGCAGTTTACAACATAAGCGCTTATTATAAGCTACTCCATTTCCGTAACAAAAGATATAAATAGAGTCAATCTGTCTTCGTATTAGCTGGAAGTTATTTGCTTAGGTTATCCTAGAGAGCTTATGGAAATAAGCTGAAAACAACTTTTGAACATGTCATAAGCTGTTTTCGTAGTTTCTCCCAAACTGTTTCACAAATGCTTATCCTGGTAGATAAACACTTTCATAAGTATGTGTTTAAGTGATTGTGCTCAACATTTTTGCTTTGGTGTTTTGATTGCAGAAATTGAGTATTCTGTGCTTTAGGCATGAAGAGGATAATTCTTCAGAAACGCCCAAACCAGATTTTATAGATCACTGTTTTCATGAGGAATTGGTGCAATCCGAATCAAGGGACCCTAATGTTGTCAAAAGAGACTGGAAGTCAATCGTTCCTAAGGTCGTACGTCTTTTGTTTACATAAAAAAAACTAATGGTTTTCTGTTTTATATGCGGATGGCAATTTAAATATTTGTTATCAATGGATAGGTGCTCTTCTGAATAAAATTGAAACATGCATATTTCTGTCCCTGCCGTCAGTTTTGATGGTGATGAAATTCAAAGCAAGACTCACTAATCTATAATGGTTTTGCATTGCTTTTCGTTTCTTCATTACTGACAAATAAATTTAGGATGGTGAGCTATGTAGTTACCTGATAATGTCAGCTGTATAGTCAAATAACATAATATCAAAAGAAACACTTCTCTATAATTAGGTATTTGTAGTATAGGAAGTCCGTGAACATATTTTATCAATCAATGTGCGACTGCAGTCAATCATAGGAAGTGCTGGATATTGGATTCTCTAGGGAACAATATACTGACTGAATATCCACATGTATTTTGAACTTCTGAATCGATGGATCAGGAAAGAAACGAGAATGTGGTTTCCTTTGTCATGTCAGATGTTTGATTGTAACTGTACGTGCTTAAAAGTAAATATATGTTTGTATTTGGGCATTGAAGAATTATTGGAATAAAATGAGCATCAGTGCATGTAGATTTTGCCATTCCCAATTGGTCATTTCTTTTATTATACTTATTTAGTTCAATGTTCTTTTGATGTAGGATTGAAGTGGGATTTGAGATATAGGATACTCAGATGGATTAATGATATAATATAGATGGATTGAATCCAGATTATAGACTAATTGAAGGTTCAATGGATGTATGTGAGGGTTAGAGTGACTTGCAAATGATAATAGGGGGTCTTAGGGTCAGATTGATGACTGTTTGGGTGTTGAGAACGGTACCTGCATTATCAGAATTTTGATTTTGATTTTAGGACAAATCAAAGATGAGCAGAAAAGAAGCCTAGGCATTGCCACAGATTTTGGTTACATCATCACACAACCAAGATGAATGCGATTTTCTGTATACATGCAAGTGATCATTCTATTTAAAAAAGCATTGCAGCTGTTAAAATTGACTTACTGTAACTTTTCCTTCAAGATATAGAAATAAACCGAAATCCCATAGTGTCTTCTATTACTAAACCCACAAGGTAGACATGGATATTAAGGTAGTGTTTGGATTTGTTAATGGTTAGTAGAATGAAGTGGAACTGGATGGATGTAATAGAATGGAGTGAATAAAAATTGTTTGGTTTTTTTAGATTGGAGTGAATAAAAATTGTTTCCATTACATATCTCCAATTGAGAAGAAAAATAGGGGTATTGGGTGAAATGCGATCCATCGAGTTTCATTTGATATATTCTTATTTTCATAATCCAAACAATGAATTGAGCATCATTGCTTTCCATTTCCTTCTATCAATTCAAACATAGGCTAAAACAATTTCAGTAGCAGGTATCATTGCCACAATACAACCCCAAGACTTGGGAATGTAAAAATTCAATAGATAAAATCTTTAGTTTGCTGTTAGTTAGAGAATTGGGGAGCTCTCGGACCATCCCTAAGAGTGTATGTGTCACCGTTAATCGAGACCCCTCAACAAAGGATTCCTATTTCTGTTTTAGGGTGAATTATCCTTTCTTGTCAATTACCAGCTGGTCCTATCAAATTCGTATATTGCCTCAAGGACTGAAACATAAGAAATAATTATCCCTAAATGACTACTCTTGTTATGTTATTACATGAAGTAATTGACTTTGTAATAGATTTGAAACTGAAACAAAATATTTAGATGATTTGATCTTCAAATTACGCATTATTAAATTTACTGTACCTGCATCATCTTCCTTCTCAGTTAAAAATATATCAACTTTTAGAATTTATTTGCATCGCTTTGTCAATGGTTGATGGAGCGGTATTATTAATGTCATATCGTTAATGTCATATACTTTAATGTTTTTCTTGTACGAGAGCCGACCCCGCTTAGTGGGGTAAGGCTTGGTTGTTGTTGTTTTTCTTGTACGAGTCTGTTTACCCAAAGGCTCGTTCTTTGCAGGCTGCAAATGAAGTATTCAATGGGATTGGTTATCGATGGGTTGTACCATGGAGTGCAACGACCATATTAAAAGTAAGCGTTTCTCTAAAGTTTCATCAAAGTATAAATACGTAAAGTTTCGCTTTTGTTTAACAATTCATCGTAGTTATAATTTAGGGTACATGTGGTATGCGTGGAATGTATCCCAATTGAGCAGAGTTGAAATCCTGAACAATAAACGCTCAACCTGAGGCTGTAATTCGTGCAATCTTTGATGCAGGTTATGCTTCTTTGGACATCGGCCTTTTGGTTTATAGGATCTTGGATGATTCCTTTTGCAGCCCATATAACTGGCTTTAGCAAGGATTCTTTGACATTTAGAGGGCAGGCCCTATTTAGCCTCGTCACTGATGTAACTGAAGGACTAGCTGGAATTGCAATTCTTGTTCGTTGTCTTTCACGATTCCGTCCCCTTCCACCCGACTGGTTCAAGTTTAGCCCGGAAGGAAAATGGCATTTTGATGTTGTCATGGGTTGTCTCATGTTTCCTCTTGTCAATCGGCTCTCTCAGTTCAACCTTGACCTACTACCTATCCTGCCATCGACACAGGTCACCCTTTCAAGTGTTGAACAATCAATAAAAGCAAGGGATCCTGTGGCAATGTTGCTGTATGCAATTGTAGTATCAGTCTGCGCTCCTGTGTGGGAGGAAATAGTTTTCCGTGGTTTTCTACTCCCGTCACTTACCAAATACATGCCTGTGTGGTGTGCAATACTGGTAAGTTCAGTTGCGTTTGCGCTTGCACATTTTAACATACAGAGGATGCTGCCGCTTATATTTCTTGGGATGGTAATGGGTGTGATATTTACACGGTCAAGGAATTTATTGCCATCAATGTTGTTGCATAGTCTTTGGAATGGGTTTGTCTTTTTAGATTTGATGAAATAGCTTCTTTAAACTTATGATGATTCTTTAGTAAGCAGGTAGTAGCCTATTTTTGTAGATAGCAATGCTTTGGATCAGCATCTTCAGTAGCAAATTCATGCTAGAACAGTACCTAATTGTTAAGGTACAATGACCAAACCAAGTGTATTTGTAATGGATTCTTACAACTGTATATTATTATTATATATCATGGACCTACTTTGTCTGTATCTGATGAATATGCGGTATTATTTGATAGGTATAATTGAAACTATCCATTTAGAGCCACTATTTTCTTTCCTATTGATAAAGGGACAAAAAAGTTTATTGAAAATATCGTATATTTAATGATGGAGATAATATATCCTGTCAAAAAAAGATGGAGATAATATAATTTAGTGAGAAACTTTATAACAATCGAAGTAACAATTTTAGCAGTTTTTTAAATTACGATTGGGATTGGAGAATCAGGAAATTCTGGTTTAAAAAATCACACACTGACATTTTGTATCAAGATCATACACTGACATATGTATCACAGGAATCTGTTTTGTGCAGTATTAATAATTTTTTTTAGTGGTGGCAAGGGTTTGAACCCCAGACCTTACATATATTATGCATTGTTCATACCAATTGAGTTAAGCCCACGAGTCATATCTTTACGATCGATTTTTTTTATATAAATAGTTACGGTATACTAAATCTTTTTACCCTTGTTTTTCTGGTAAATCTGGTAAATCAAGACGTACATACTAAATCTTCAAAGTACCTTAAATTTAGTTAGGCTTAATAGCAGTTTTAGCCCCCTAAGTTTCAAAAAGTTGCGATTTTAGCCTCCTAAGAAAAAAAACTACAAAACCGCCCCTTAAGTTTTGCCCCTGTGACAGTTTTGGCCTACAATTTTGACTCGGTCAACGCACACGTGGACGCCATGTGTGTATTTTTAATAAAAAACATTAATAAATAATAATAATATTTTTAAATAATTAAAAAATTAAAAAATCTTTTTTTTATTAAAAAAATAATTTTTAAATAATTAAAAAATATATTTTTTAATTACAAAAATAAATAAAAAATACAAGTGTGCGTTGACCGAGTCAAAATTGGCTTAGGGGGCCAAAACTGCCACATGGGCAAAACTTAGCGGGTGGTTTTGTAGTTTTTTTCTTAGGGAGCCAAAAAAGCAACTTTGCATTGAAAAATATAACAATTTAAATTTTAAGAATATGAATACACGATTTTTTATGCGTATATTTCTATAATGAATTCCTTAACATGTGCCGTTGAGAGCACAAGTTAGCATTTACCTATGTTTTTCATTCAATAGTCTAACCTTCAACCAAATGAATAAGAAACCTAAATATCTACCAATTGTATTTGACATGTTTTTAGTTTTTGAAAAAGAGGATTCTTGCATATGTGGAGATAAACTCTACGTATACCTTGAACGGTTCATTTGTTTTTGAAGAAAAATAAGTGAGGTGATCAGAATGGCAATTACAACCATGTGGTGACAAAACTTCATTCAAGTTCTACAACAATGTATTCACTTTGAAACCACTTGATCGACTTGCATGCCCATGATTTCCAAATTCTAATAGATTATATGATATGAAAAGCTTTTAAATGGGAATTGTGAAGTTGCAAACAGAAGATGTCAGATAGTAATCTTCAAAGCAAAAAATTGTGACCTTTCAGCTTTGGTATGGGATCAAACCAAAGTGCTACTAAGGAATCTGTTGTCTAGTATTTGGCGTGGCCATCCCGTGCAGTTGCAGAGTTGCAGCCAATAATTTTGCTGCAGCATTCCATGTCACGTGCTATGCAAGTAGGATTCTGACGTAAGTTGTATTTGTGTTTGTGCCACTTGCATGTATTTTAGACTTTAGTATAGGAAACTGTGCCTGTATAGCTGCTAACTTTACAAGTTACAATGCTTTATTTTCTTTCCAATGGGTATAGTTTGATACATTTTCTTCCAACTTGCCAATTGGGCCACAGACGACACAATTCTGCTCTCCACCCAGCACCTCGCACCCTGCAACCGTTCTAAATTTACTCTTGCGCTAGTTAATTAACACAAATGAAAAACTATGTGTTAATTAACTAATGCTGCGCAAGTTAAGATGTGCAAGTGTAAATCACTCTGTGAGACTGCGTCAATTAAGTTGCGCAAGTGTAAAACAATGCGTGAGTTAACTCACGCATAGTGTTAACTCACGCTCTACTGATATATCAGTACAACAATAAATGTTTGAACCGACTTATGCCAATTTAATAAGATTATTGGATAATACGACACAATCGATCAAAATTACACAAAAACATCGTTTTTTTTTTCACAATCACATAATCACACATAACGATTTAAATGGTCCAAATTACACAAATTCGTCGGTAATGACTCGTAATCACTTAAACACACTTAATGACACGTAAACGATCCAAATTACACAAATTTATCCATAAATTTCTAAAATTATATAATCTCACATAAACAGTCAAACTTACCCTTAAATGATTTGGGATGAGGATTTTGACCCAAAAAATCGCACTTTTTGGGTTTTTGAAGGTGGAGGGAAAGAAAATGGTGCTTGAAGTTTGGATCGATGGATTTTGTACGAAAACAGTAACACTGCGTCACTTAACATGCGCTGTGTGAGTTAAGTTGCGCATCGTTACTTAAGGTGCACAAGGATAAATTTGGAACGGCTGCAGGACGCGAGTAAAATGTGCAGGGTGGAGAGCAGGATTCTTTTGGTTTCCACTGCTCTAGTCTTTCCATCCCTCTGTTGACAATCCAAGATTTTATTGTCCCATGAATCAATCTACTACCATATAAAGAGGGTTGGATTAAGAAATTTCGACTAGTGGGAGTAATATTTTTTTTATAAATAAAGAGAGTGGACATGCATCAAGAGGCAACATCGATATCCCAACTAGATTGGCACCCCGAGAAACTTTCATCCTATGCCGCTAAACTCTAAAATATTATTAAAAAAAGGAAAAATAAATATAAAGGAGAGGAGACTATACTAAAACCCTCCAAAGAGAAAACAGAAAGCAAGAAAAAAGAAAACAACATAAAAAAACACCCTACAACTGGTGGGAGTAATATTGTATACAATAAGTACATATATAAAAAATACATTAATGGGTTAGTGGTATAGCATAAAATTGAGTGAAATGAAATGAGATAAAATCCAATTTTTAAAAGAGGAGTAATATTTGAACAAACAATTTGGCTGACAACTTAAGTGACAATCATAATTTGCAAAGATAAAGTACATATTTGCACGGAAACCAAAGCAATAGAGAGATAAAGCAAAATGATGTGAGTATGAGAGAGAAAGTTGTCACAAAAGTTGTCAATAAATGAATGTTCAAATATCATTTCTCTTTCTAAAATTGACTATCTTATTACATCTTATTTTATTTCATTCCACTATATACCACCAATTCATATGAAATGTATATCATACGAGATAACCAGACAATCAAAGTTTTGAGTATTATAACTTTAATTGTCCAAGTACACTATTTTTAATCGTAAAAAGCTCACACAGTTGTTACCTACTTTAGTGTCAGAGTCTTTGCAGGTACATCACCCTCTTTCATGGAGCAGTTAATCAATCGCTGTTACCTTTAACAATCCAACCAACTCTCAGACCGTCAATCTTAGACCCGATCAGAATTATTGGTGTTGTCAATTGGGAACATACTTAACGATCTCACCACTCTTTTGTTCCAAGGTTAATGGCCCACACTAGAAAACGTGTGGTAAGTATCGTAATTAGTATTCCATAACTCCAACAAGTTGAAAACATTGTAGTGTTGTCATCATCTCCAGAGGATGCAAAATATCAGCTTTAGAATCGAGAGACATCTCATCGAAACGAAGAGATAACTTATTATACCCTTCGAAGGTGGATAAGAGACCAACAACCTCCTCCAGAACCTATTGAAGTTCGTTCAGCAGTAGTCCCAACACCCAAGTCATTGTAGAGCAAGGTGAGCGCCTATCACATGTTGAGAATGTACGATACGAACTCTCGTTGGTCCTAGATGACAATCTTGGTTGTCAACATGCAATCATTTGCCCATAAGAGATGTCATTCTCCATCTGTTGAGGTTCATCGTTCCAGATCCACATTATTGCCACCTGTAACGCCCTCTTTGAATTATTTGTTTTATTTTATTGAGTTTAGAGTCTTTTTGAATAACTTATTTGATTTATGATGATGTGTGTTATTTTTGTGTTATATGTTGGTGTTTTAGTAGCATATTATATTATAATATATATTATTTGGTGTAGAGATATTATGTTATTTGTTAGTATAATATATATGTTATTTGGTGTAGAAATATATTTGTTATTTGGTGTAGAAGTATTATATATATATATATATATAGTAAAATAGAATATTGAGACTTTGGGGGCTGATTTGGGAATTTAGAAGAGTTTAAGAGAATAAGTGGAGTTAAGAGAAAATAGGTAGGTTAAGGTTATAAAAAGAGAAAAGTGAGAAGTCAGAATAGTTTTTCACGTACAACCAGTTTTTGGAGAAAAAGAGAGAAAACCTAGAGAAGAGGAGGAACGAGAAGAGAACCTTGCAATCGATTTCTTAAGGTAAGGGTGAGACTAACTTTGCAATTCTATTAAGTATGTGAATCAATGGTTAGGTTTAACATGAAGAAGAATGAGTTTTAGAGAAATCGAAAAGTAGGTTAAAATTGAAGAACTAATGATTAAACGGTGGAAGCTTGTTAGATTGATGTAGAAATTGTTCCTAGACCTTAGATAATGATTATGATGAATTCTGAAATCAAGGTTAGGCTTAAAACCATGAGAATTAGTGATTTTTGTGAAAAACTGCACTTATGCCTGTAGCGACATTCATCGCTCGCCACCCGAGCTATGATCCTCGCCACGGCGAGGGATGAACTTCATCGCTCGCCTCGCGAGTTGCACGTCGCAGCTCGCCATAGCGAACAGATGAACTCGCCTAGCGAGCTTGACCAGAGAGCTTGCAGGATTCCGTGATTTTGACTTTTGAGTTGACCCTTAGATGCTTTTGAGTGCCTGAACATGTCTAATAATGATTATGAAAGAATGTAGAATGAGATTGAACCTGGAAAGATTTTAGAATGAAACTTTGGGAATCTGACCTGAACTCGCCATGGCGAGCAGAGGCTCTCGCCTCGCGAGTGACCTAGTTACAGAATGCTTGTTTAGGATTTTGCGATCTTTGCCGCACGAGTCGTTGAGAGTTGAACCTTGGGGTAGTTATGAATATTATATATAATATTAATGATGATCTGTGAAACTGATTTATGATGATTTGATGTTGTTATATTGTGATATAATTGTATATGCATTACTTGAATTATATGTGAATAATTGAGACGTTGTTGACTTGCATTTGATATTATTATGTCATGCTGTTTTTGTATACTACTGTGTTGCTGTTGTTATTCAACTAAGCTGCATGAGTCGGTCTAAGTTGATTAAGATGATGAAGTTCCAAATTATTGGATTATATAAGAGGTTGTCAATTTAAGATGTTTAAGAGGTCGAGTCCATGCATTAGCATTCATTGTTGGGGGCTTGATGCCCTGGAGTCTTTGCTCAATTAAGTTGAGGGCTTGATGCCCTGGGAGCCTATTTATGCTCAAATAAGTTGAGGGCTTGATGCCATGGGAGCCTATTTATGCTCAAATACGTTGGGGGCTTGATGCCCTGGATTGGTACCACATGCATATAAGAGGTCTAAGTTGCATAGTCAAGTTGGAGTCGCATTTGTCGAGTCAATGATGTTTAAGTTGCCAAGTTGTTGAAGCTGTGATTCTTTACATGAACTATTAAAGATGTGATATATGATATATTATTGTCTATGATGAACATTATGACGATTTTAGGTTGTTAAATATAATTGTTGAATTATATGCTTAATATTATTGTTTTGTGAAATCTCACCCCTTCTGCTTGGAAATGTTGCTCTTCGTATGAGTAACTTGCAGGTGATCGAGAGTAGGTTGCTGGTGTTGCTGTCGTGAGTGACTTATTCCTCACTAAGTCTTAGGATGCTCTGATACGTAACGGGATGAGATCTTTTGTGGCTATTTTCTATTCCTTTACGTATTGCTTATGTTTTGACATGACTATGATTTAATTTGAATATTTTAAGAGATGTTTTAATGAGACCTGCATGCCAAGACTTATCTATGTTGATGGATTTAATTCGCTACAAAGTTTGAATTAATATGTTGATGATTTTTGGAAAGATAATTAGTTAATTATCTCATTTATGATTTTTAAGAAGTGTAGCATTCCGTTATGTGTTGAATACTCTGATAATTGTTATGAAATTTTTATGTTGGGAAAACGGGGTGTTACACCACCCATCTAGGCCTTTTAGGCCCAAATCTCAAAGACGTGGGGTAATGTCCACCCCCGATCACCAACAAGGATTTGAAGATCCTCTATCAGATCCGTGAGAAAAAGTGACCATAATGGTAGGGGTTGTGGAGGCTCCCCACCATCCCTGAGGAGGATGTAGTATAAGGTCATGGAAGCAATTCCTAGTCATCCTAACATTAATGCTACCATCGATCTTCCTAGTCAGAGAGGTCCTAGTTTGAGTACAAACCTCCACCCCCAGTCGCCATCTCAATGCCTTCACTAGCAGGATAAATGAATGTCTTGTCTTGAGTACTCTTCATAAACGATTACTATTGGATTCATATGACATGACTTCCGATTCGGACGACCACATCAAGACAATGGATGTAGTCATTTCCTTTTGAGAGGTCACAAGACAGATTAAGCGCAAAATGCCTATTTGACCTTGAAAAAAGTTGTATAGCTTGATTTAAGGGTTTGATACGGTATCCATCAAGTCATGGATCAAACTTTGTCACTACTTTATCGCTTCCCAAAGACAACTAAAGTTGGTGGAAAACAATATGGCTATACGCCAAAAGAAGGATGAACATTTTTGGGAATACATAGAGATGTTCAACAAAGAAACAATCCTAATAAAGGATGTCGATGACAAGATGAAGTGGTGCCTACTAAAACAAGGGTTACTTCGAGGGACGAATTTTGTCGTGAGTATTGGATTTGAGGCACTAAGGAACTTAAACCACTTGCAGGAAAAGGCTAAGAAGTAAATTCAGTATTAAAAAATTATGGATGTAAGAAGGGCCATAAACGACAACAACGATAATTAAGTCATAGGTTGAGTAGTGATGCAATGGAAAACACAAGAAAGATAAGGACAATCGAGTACCACCCTCACAGTACCAAGAATACACACCCATAAACACTCCTAGAAAGTGTATTATCAGAGAATGCGCCAACGCAAAGTTTAGAGATGAAAGGTTCGAATTGCCTAAGAAGGTCCGAGATTGACCTAAGTTGGACAAGTCAAAGTTATGTATGTTCAACCGAAGCTACGATCATAACACTGAGGATTTCGTTCATCTGACAGATATATCGAAAATAGGAAGCTTATAAAGTATGCGATCGTAAAAAGAAAGAATTAGGGTCATAAACCTAGATAAAAAATTTCCCCTCTTAAAAGGAGGACTGCAAACACCAACATAGCCAATTTTTGTGATACTATTTGAAAAAAGCTTACGAAAACAATTTAGCACGATTTTCATAAGCTTTTTTCAATTTATTTTTGTAAGTTTTTCAATATAACTTGTAAAAACAAATTATATAGCATATACAAAAATAGCTTTTGCAAACTTATATATAAACAATCATCATGATTAACGCTTATACTATAAATTGTAAATAAGTTGCTTATACAAGCCCTTTATCCTTTTATTTTCCTCCTTAATTAATTGATGAAAAAAATTAAACAATGTTAGAACTTAAGTCCATTTTTATTAGAACATTGTTTGACTATGTACATGTACACATATATTTGCATTTTCTTAAATGCTTGTTTTATGATTCATAACTTGAAATTCACTTTGTATGAGTGTAACAAATTTTCTTATTTGAGAAGTAGTTATAACGAATTTTGAAAAAGTTATGAATTTGAGAATAGTATGAGGATAAAAATGAAACAATAAGCACATAAAAAAAACAGAGGTACGGGACATGTAACTATCTTATGACCTTTTACCTAACTAAGGATAAACCAAAAGTAGAGTGGATAATAAAGAAGAATAAAAAAATGAAAACTGTAAAACCGACAAAGTAGCCGTCAAAAGAAGTGACACGTAGCACAAGGTATACATGAGTCACCTTGTTCCCTATTTAAAAACTCCTAATCCAAAGGAAAAATATCACACAAAAAGCGGGAACGAAAAAAAAAAAAAACAGAGCACATTCATTTCCATTCTCCTCCGCCGCCTTAACAAATATCCATCACTCAAACAACATATCACAGTTAGTTCGGGCTCTTCAACTCAACTCAAAAAAAAAATATGGAACATAAAAGTATATTGATATCAGCTTTGAGTGTTGGTGTTGGAGTAGGAGTTGGAGTTGGAATTGGATTAGCGAATTCTGGACAAAATGTTTCTAAATGGGGTCCTAATTATTCTTTCTCTTCTAATGCTGTTACTGCTGATAAAATTGAACATGAAATGTTACGCCAAATTGTTGATGGCAGAGAAAGCAACGTTACTTTTGATAAATTCCCTTATTATCTAAGGCATGCTTACTTTATGCTAATTAATCAACCTTTGATCTTTCATTTCTTTTCATAATCACTTATTTTGTTTCTTGATAACAGTGAGCAGACGCGGGTTTTGCTTACAAGTGCTGCATATGTTCATTTAAAGCATGCTGAAGTTTCTAAATATACGCGTAATCTTGCTCCTGCTAGCAGAACTATTCTTCTCTCTGGCCCTGCTGGTTAGTTTTATTTATCATCTTCTCTTTTACATGTGTATGCGCCAAATTCCTTACAAGAAATCCAAAAAATATATATTTTGATCAAAAGAAAAATCATTATGATTGATTATTATCATTTGATTCATGATAATAAAAAAAAATAAAAAATAAAAAGACTATGTTTATACTGATCCAAGTGGGTAAGGGATTTAGGTTTGATGCCTCACATGGAAAAAAATTGTTTGGAACCTGTTTTTCGACAGAGAGTGGAAACTTGGTACCTATGGTAACATGCTAAAAACAATATTATGATCATCAATCACACCTTTTCTCTGAATTTTCTGTGGCCAGCCTTTGTATTTCTCATTTTCGTTTTGATTTGATGAATTATTTTTAAGTTCTTATATAAATATGAAGTTTTTTCTTTTTAAGTATGTTTGTTGTTTTTAGTTTACTTTTTTAAAATTCGTAATAAAATTCTATACCAAAATTTGTATTTGATTCATAATAAGATTGTATTCACGATATCGAGAATAGAGTTTCTGATTCATAATTGAATCTCGATTTCAATAATCATGGATTGAAATACTATGTTGAAAACCTTAAGCTAACTATATTTTCCTTTATCAACCTTTTTTGTCTTGAAGAACTTTACCAACAAGTGCTTGCCAAGGCTTTGGCTCATTACTTTGAGGCCAAGTTGCTTCTCTTGGATTTAACTGACTTTTCATTGAAGGTGAGTGTTACATGTTTTGATTTATTCAAATCTTTTCTATTTTCCGATGTCACTTATGTGTATTAATGGTTGATCTGCTATGATTGCTACAGATTCAGGGTAAATATGGTACTGGCAACAAAGAATTTGTAAGACCCTCCTAGTTTATCTTTTATTATTTTTTCTCATGCATGTAATTTTGCAAAAATTACTCTCTTCAGAATTCTGCTGCATACCGTCTTGGATAAATATTATGCTCCTTCTTGACTTAATTTTGCTACCTTTGATTGCAGTCTTTCAAAAGATCCACTTCAGAATCAACTTTGGAGAAGCTATCTGACATATTTGGGTCATTTTCAATATTTTCACAAAGGGAGGAACCTAAAGGTACAACAAATTCCTTACATCTTCAAATCCATGGTGAATTAGAGCTAGATTCATAATCAACCAAAAGCTTTGTCAATCTTTAATACAGGGTTTTTCTGCCTTGTTCTGGTCTGAAGATTAATGTAACTTATATTTGGTCAAGGGGTCCTGAATGTTTTTAAATTAGGGTAGCTTGTAACTGGTTAATCTCTTAAATTTCTCTCTTTATCTGGACATTACTAGCTTAAATGATGTTCACAATTTTTAAAAGGCCCATTAAATCAATATTACTGACCACATGCAAAATTAGTTTCAGGAAAAATGAACAGGCAAAGCAGTGGAATGGATCTACAATCAATGTAAGTAGAGTAGATAAAGCTATATTCTGACTATGAGAATGAATATAACCTACTTTCATGCTATTTTCTTTTATTTTATATTATTACTTAGTATTTGTCTGTTGATTTGCAGGGGGGATGAAGCATCTTGTAATCCTCCAAAGCTTCGCAGGAATGCTTCTTCCACTTCAAATATTAGTGGCCTTACTTCGCAAAGCAATCCTACAAATCCAGGTTTCTTGAAAAGTTTATGTAAAAAGATTGATGTTGACTATTGATCTTATTTAGTTATAATTTAGGATCAGTTACAGAACCAAACTCATATTGTTTAGTTAATGCATCATAAACCGGAGTGCTGATTTCTGATATGGAGTTACAACTCACATCATTTATAGAATTGGTTTCTTGTGTATTTAATTCAATATCTTTTGGAGTGAGAACTAGACCAACGCACAGTAGAATCAGTTTCATTTTAATTCTTAGACATATCTGTGAAATTTCATTGTTCTCTCTTTCTAATTATATATCCGTTCAGCTCCTTTGAAGCGCACAGCCAGCTGGTCTTTTGATGAAAAACTTCTTATACAGTCTCTTTACAAGGTACTGTTACAATTAATCATATAGAGACTTCAGCATCAGAGCATTCCCACGTTTTCACTAGACAAGATATATATATTCCTCCACAAAGACATGGATTTGGTAATTGGACGTTTTACTTGCAGGTTCTACTTTCTGTGTCAAAAACTTATCCCATTGTGCTATATCTGAGGGATGTTGATAGGTTATTATCTAGATCACAAAAGATATATAACATGTTCCAAAAAATGTTGAAGAGACTCTCTGGACCGATTCTGATTCTTGGTTCGCGAGTTCTAGATTCTGGTAATGAATTTGAAGAATTGGATGAGAAACTTACTGTGCTCTTCCCGTACGATATAGAAATCAGACCTCCGGAAGATGAATCACATCTCGTCAGCTGGAAGTCACAATTGGAAGAGGATATGAAGATGATACAAGTTCAGGATAATAAAAATCATATTACGGAAGTGCTTGCAGCCAATGATCTTGATTGCGATGACTTGGATTCCATCTGTGTGGAAGACACAATGGTTCTCAGTAACTATATAGAAGAGATTATTGTGTCAGCAATCTCTCATCATTTGATGAAAAACAAAGACCTCGAATACAGAAATGGGAAGCTGATTATTTCTTGTAATAGGTGAGACTTGAAAGTTGCAACATTAATTGCATGAAAATTAAATGAACATGAACCATGTATATTTGATGTACTTACTAATGCTTGTGGAACAGTTTGTCGCATGCATTGGGTATATTCCGAAAAGGGAAATTCAGTGGAAGAGATACATCAAAGTTGGAGGATCAAGCTCTAAAATCTGAGGTTTGCACTATTAGTTATGTTTGTTCATTAAGTTTAAAATAGAAACTAGTAACTACCTTGTACTAATATGCATATATTGCTCTCTCTCTCTCTCTCTCTCTCTCTCTCTCTCTCATGGACACGAAGATTCCAAGCGTGGTGGAAACTGTTGCGAAACCAGCAGTTAAGGCGGAAAGTGCTGCCCCTGCCGACGGTGCTGCTCCAGTAAAAAAGGCTGAAGCAGAAATATCAACTTCAGTGGCAAAGGCAGGTGCTGAGAAACCGGTTGCAGCATCAAAAGCTTCTGTAAGCCTTTGCTTTTTATCAAAATTTCTTTGTAATCAAAAATCTATTCGTTTATGTTTCATCTTTAAGCTTAATACTCGGCAGATAGGTATTGGTGTTGATTTCATAACTTAAGATTTAGGAACATTTTTTTCTATTTTTGACTCCTCTCTCTTTTTTTTTTTTTTTTTTTCTGATCTTATGTAATGTGAATTTCACTTCAACATTTACTGTACATGTTCACTTGCAGGAAGTTCCTCCTGATAATGAATTTGAGAAGCGAATAAGGCCTGAAGTTATACCAGCAAATGAGATTGATGTCACATTCTCTGATATTGGTGCCTTAGAAGAAACAAAAGAATCACTTCAAGAACTAGTAATGCTTCCTCTTCGAAGGCCAGACCTTTTCACTGGAGGACTTCTAAAACCATGTCGGGGAATATTGCTATTTGGGCCTCCTGGAACTGGGAAAACAATGCTGGCGAAGGCCATTGCAAAGGAAGCTGGAGCAAGTTTCATTAATGTGTCCATGTCTACCATCACTTCTAAATGGTTTGGTGAAGATGAGAAGAATGTTCGCGCTTTATTCACACTTGCATCCAAAGTCTCCCCAACTATTATATTTGTCGATGAGGTTGATAGCATGCTTGGGCAACGAACAAGAGTTGGGGAGCATGAAGCCATGCGGAAAATAAAGAATGAATTTATGTCCCATTGGGACGGGCTCACGACAAAACAAGGAGAGCGCATCCTTGTTCTTGCAGCAACCAATAGGCCATTTGACTTGGATGAAGCTATTATAAGGCGATTTGAAAGGAGGTGTGTCAATTAGCTTTTGGCTTATTCCATTCTTCATTTTATTATGCCACTTGATTTCTCTGCTTTTTTTCAAGTATGTTTGTCACATTATTCCATCTTTGTCGCCCACTTTTTGGTTAAGTTATGGATCTAATATTCAATTCAGTCTCTAAACTACGATTCTCTCTCCTATTTGGCCGAGAATATAGAAATATAATAAAGGGTTAAATATGTTTTTAGTTCCTATAAAATTGGGACCTTTTAAGTTTAGTCCTTACTTAATTTTAATAGTTCTTTTAGTCCTTAAAATAAATTTTTTCAATCAGTATTAGTCCCTCCTCAATTCAAATTTGTTTAATTTGTGCTTAAACTCTTGAGCTTTTGAACAATTTTTCGCATACGTGTTAAGAACATTACTAAAAGTTCCTCTACAAAAAATTGTCGCAAAATTTGATTTCTACTTCCAGAATTTGTTAAATTTATCTTTAACTTTTGTCATTTTAAAAAATTCATATTTAATTCGTTTCATGTTAAAAAATTCTAAATTTTAGTAATGAACCTTTCATAGTGTTATAAACTTGTCATAAAAAAATTGTTCAAAAATTTAAAAGTTTAAGGATAATTAAACAAACTTTGTCGTAACAAGGACTAAAATTAGAAGTAATTTTTTTTGTAGGGACTAAAAAACCTATTAAAATTAAGTAAGGACTAAACTTAAAAGTTCTCAATTTTATAGGGACCAAAAACATAATTAACCCTATAATAAATTATCCCTCGACTATTGTCAATCCATCAGGTGTCCCTCTGTAGAAATATATTACAAAGTTCATGAATCAACATGATGGATTGAGAATATTTTAAGAACGAATTATTACATTTAAATTTTAGAGACTAAATTGGAGAGAGATTAATAGCTTAGAGATCAAATTGAAGGTTTAATCTTAATTTATGTTGAGGGAGAAGGAAATATTATGGTGTACTTGCCACCTATATTTTGTGTATATGGGTGAACTAATATGATCATCTGAGTCTATTGTTATGCAGAATTATGGTAGGACTACCATCTGTTGAGAACAGGGAAAAGATTTTAAGGACTCTTTTGTCAAAAGAAAAGGTGGACAAAGAAATTGATTTTAAGGAACTTGCGACCATGACAGACGGATATACCGGAAGTGATTTAAAGGTTTCTTGTTTAATATTTTCTTATGTTTTCAATGGACATAACTATGGGCTTGTTTAGATTGGTTTATTTGAGCTTGTCTACTGACATAAGCTTTTTGAGACTGTTTTGGAGAACTTATGAAAACAACTTATAACAATTTTCAAAAGCTTATTTGAACTTATAATAAGCGCTTATCATGATAAATGCTTGTGCTATAAGCTGCAAATAAGTTTATTTTTATCCAAACAGGCCCTATAATAATATAGTACTACAAGTGCTTTTGATTATCCTTGATCTTTACTGTCAAACTTGTCAATGCAGAACTTGTGCACAACTGCTGCTTATCGGCCAGTTAGAGAGTTGATTCAGCAAGAGAGGTTAAAGGATCTGGTAATCCCAGAAATTATGTTTTAACTTCTTGTATAATCTTCTGATAATGTGTTTTCATTATGGTGACCTTCTATATGCTGTTTATATTACTTAACAGGATAAGAAACAGAAAGCTACCAAGGAACAAAACAAAAATACTCAAGAAGCAAAGGAACAGAACAAAAATAGTCAAGAAGCAAAAGAGGATGAAGTTCCACAAGAAAGAGTTATTACCCTTAGGCCATTGAATATGCAGGATTTCAAAGAGGCCAAGAATCAGGTTGCTGCAAGCTTCTCTGCCGAGGGAGCTGGAATGGGTGAGCTGACACAATGGAATGAGCTGTACGGAGAAGGTGGTTCTAGGAAGCAAAAGCAGTTGTCATACTTCCTGTGAAAAATTCAGAAGACAGAATGTGCTCTTTTTCAATGAAATAGTGTATGGAAATCATTTTCCTCTTAGGCAATGAAGAATTCACTAGTTATTTGTGTCTATATTTTCCAATGATAACTTTGCTGTTTTGCCCATTGCCACGGATATAATTAGTTACAAGTGTAGTATATTTTTTCTATAAATGTTTGTTGTCAATTTCAACATGATGTTTGTTTTAAATCTTGTAAAAGTGTGTGATTGTTGATCATTCTTATAATTTACATCGTTATCGTTTTGGTTAGCAGAACGATTTGGATGGAATTGATAAAAGGAATGAATGCACTCTCAAATTTGTATTGACCTACTGTGTTGTGTCAGTAATGTCTATAATTTTTCTCCAGACTAAATCACTGAGCCATTGGAAATTAGAGAAAATTTATACAAAAAGGACTCTGAAATGACTTAATTTAAGTTTAGTTTAGTTTCTAACATCAAATAATGTTAAATAAAATGGATACAGTGAATTGTGAAACTATCAACTCTTTTACATACTCTAGCATCGTAAAATTTTACTATTAGATCAATAAATTCCACCATTACCATTAAATCTGAGATATGATAAAAATTCACAATAAAAGACACTTATGCATTGTACAAACTATTTCGCTTGTGCAAAATTAGAAAAAGCATGGTTTTTATTTCACTTGTGCAAATCAGACAAAGTATAATTTTAATTTATGACGGTTCTTTCAAAAAAAAAAAAAAAAAGGTCTAAAATGCAATATCCAAAATCAATCTCCACTTTTAAATCAAACCATTTTTCTGACCAAAAGATAGATACTCTAAGTCTTAGTATTACAATGCACATCATCTAATGATTAAAAAAAATTAATTTTAACACACCTCAATGACATAAAATATCAAATTGTTATACGATATAATTTTTAATGCAAACCTTGTAATTGTGAGGGTCGTCAAATTTAACAATTTTTTGTTTTTTGATTGAGTCAAATTTGTAGAGTAGTTTAATCGTTGTCAGGTTTAATTCAATTGATTCATAGACTACGCATATTTTTGCTATATACATAAAAGAAAAAAGTAAGCGAACAGTAAATTTCATAGAAGTAAATAGAGTACACATCAAATTAACGCCCTATTGATAAAGAATACCCAGGCACAAAACTTGGGGAAATTTACTTGCAAAACGCAGAAAATATAATTAATCCAAACCTTGAAGAGAAATACAATTGATTCAGCGGCTTCAACACAGTAACGTCATTGTTTTTCTCAGTCATGTATAAACCAGCCTTACGTCTCAAACTACCAATCCACTCGAAAAGAAATTGCAATCCAGAAGAGATTGTCCTAATTATTTTATTTATTAGGTAATAATTTCTTTAATACGCAGTACTAGTAAATAAGAGAACTAAAAGTACAAAGAGGAATGCCAAGTGCTCATGCTATTCCAGACAGGAGCTAAGAAGTGAGAAGCAAAGCAGTTGCAGACTGCATTAGCTGGGAGATAATAGTAATAAGATTCATACTAGATGGGGGAACCTTTCTAAAAGCAATGAAGTTGAAAATGTCGGGAGAAATAAATACCACCTACTCCTATGAAAACATTAAGTGCAGAAAGTAGTATATTCATGATGTAAATACAACCAAGCAGCAAGTCAACCATAAGCATATAAGACGGATCCAAGGTTTACATGTAAGCACAAAAACATATAAAGCATTTCTTCGACAATGTCTACTAAGAAACCCTAAAAAAAATAAAATTATAACATCACAGGGTTTAAACTGAGGTGAATCAGAACATAACAGCATTGATGAAACCCAGCTACAACATACATCTCAACACTTAATCTTTCTTTTTGTCTTTCAAAGGACCTTTGGGAATCTTGCTCAATACCTTTTCATCGAACACCGCATACTGCTTCTTGAACTCATGAAGTGCCTTCTCGCCAAAAGAGTCCACACGGTCTTCATATTTCTCATAAAGCACAGGTACAGTGTGAAGCAAAACAAAAGCTGTTTTCACAAAATTATGGGAAGGCAACACAATACAAGACATTAATTATTGTATATACACACATACATAACAAATTAAATTTGAACTACCCGGGAAATGAATATCATTGATTAAAGAAGGCATTTCATTACCTATGTAGAACAATGTCAAGAAGTTGGTCCAGCTCCCAACAATTGACAAAACCCATAATCCAGCAATAACCTAACCAACACAACAAAACTCACAATTAATACAAGCTAAACAGTTGAAATTAGCATAATACCACTGTACAGCAATGCAGGACACATTACAAAAAAAAAAAAAAAAAAAAAAATACTGCAGGACACATGACCTCCTGCAATTATTCATCAGTGGAAAATTACCAGGTTATCAATAGGCCGTGATGTCACATAGAAATGCAAGTTGAAATTAGCATAATACTACTCTACAACATTGCAGGACACATGCCCTCCTGCTATTTTTCTTCAGTAGAAAATTGCCAGGTGGATAGAAAATCCCACCTACCTCCATTTAATCACTACCAGTTTCTATATTGACGAAGCAAATGCAACAAATGATGACAAAAGAATGAAAAGCAGAAATCAACATACCGAGAGGAACTGTTTGAGATCCCTTCCAGATGCAATATCTCTTAATATAGCAAAAGCCCTGTTGATCTCAATCCTAATAGCAGAGGCAATCTGTAAAACAGGTTCCTCAGGAATGTGCACTTGTGGGATCTTAGGTGGAGACCTAATCAAAATAAAAACATGAAAACTTAATCAACCAACAGAGAAGGAATTATATCAAAAAGTCAAATGCAATCCCAGTTAAAGCAATTAACTTACTTGTTAATGAAAGTGGATGCATTTGACCACAAGAACAACACAGCTAGAGCGAGTATCGCCAAGTGGGAAATCAAAGTCAAGAGGTGGTATTCAAGCAATTCAAAAAGAACCCATAAAGCTGTGGCAACTCCAAGTGTTGTTGCTGAAATCTTCTTATTTCTCCATAGGAAAACATCAGCAGCTGTTGCATAACATGCCATTCAACGTTATTAAAACAATAATAATGCAATCTATTATTCAATGAATTGTTCAAATATGCCATATGAGCAAAAAGGAATGTATAGTATACCACAAAAAACTCAAAATTATGTTAGCATGAATCAAAATTAAGAGACTGTAAGGTAAATCCTTAACGATGAAAGGTAATTCAATTACTTAAACTTGACAAATTAATTTCAGTAAAAATGTAGTCTTTATCCAAAACAAACAAATCCAGCGGAAAAAACTAGCTACGAAATTTGATCTTGTAATTTTGGGGGAAAACGACATAACAGGTGAACAGGGTATTGTAGATCTAAACCCAAAACGGCATGCAAATGATACATAATCTTTTTAATTCATAGTTAAACAGCAAAATAATCAACAAATAACAAAAATCAGAATCAAAATGAACAAGATCTGACCTAAACATCTAAAACCCTAGACCCAGTAAAAACCAACTACTAAACCACTGAAGAACAAAAAAAAAAAAAATTCCTCAATCCATAAAACAAAAACGTATAAAAAACCATAGCATAAATTGAAATCGATTAACTAGTATACAATACAGAAAATAGAATCAAATCGAAAAGAAGAAAAAGGAGAATCGCATACGTTTTCCACCACCAAGAACATTGTGAAGGGGCTTTTCTCTGCCGAAAAGCCTGAAAACCTTGTTCTTGAGAGAAGTAGGAGATGAAACTTTTTTCTCTTTTTTGTCGTTGTCTGAATCGGAAGAAGATGAAGAAGAATCATGGTGGTCATGGATTTTACCAGAAATCTTGTCCAAAAGAGATTCACTCTTAACTTCTTCGTGCTCGTTATGATCTGCCATGTTTGATCAAAACCCTAAAACTCGATTTCTGAATGAAAAACCTAAATCGGTGGAAGAATCTCGAAGGAATAAGAAGCTCGTTTTTTTTCAAGAGTGTGAAAATGCAGAACTGGTATTATTCACTTCAATTTCTATCTCTAAATAGAGACCGTGATTGTGATCGATCGAATCTCGGCCGTTTATTTATATCACCCGAATATTTTAACGGTTCGGATCTGAATTCGGAAAAGTAAACCTACCCGGAAAACGCATGTTAATCTCTCGTTTCACTAACGCCAAAGGGCCCAACCCGTTATTAAAAAAAAATTAAATTTGTTTTTACTTTTTATTAAATTAAATTAAATTATTTTTTTGATTAAAAATGACTTAGAAGTTGGACGCGTGGCAGAAATTCCATAATCTATGCTTCAGAGTCATACACGCGGTTCATCAAACAAAAAATGATATTTGTGTGTGGCACACAGATCTTCACCACGTAGTGCTAATAGTGTAGTCATCTGTGGGGACCTAGGTTTTAATAAATTCCCGTCTGATATAAATTTTGATTAAATAATTAATGCAAATTAAAATAAAAATTGTTGATTTTTTAGTTATAAAAATAGATGCGAAATTAACCCCCTATGATTTTGATTGATTACATAAATTAAAATATAAACTTAGCACTTAAGAAAGCTGGAGTCAACTAGCGCGGTAGATAAATTTTAAGGAGAAAAAGACATATTAAAGACCTAACCGGTAATTAAATAAAAGATTCTAGTATTTAACTTGCATATGTGAGGGGAAAATAGACAAATAGCAGAATCTTCGTCGTGGGGCATGAACAGCAATAGCGGACCCCATTGAGCGTGATGAGTGTCCCACTTGAATGGGCCTTTGGGCCGACAATGTCAATTCAATTAGCCCGCTGATAATTACTTTCAATGGTTTCTAAAAACACATGTAAAAATTAAAAAATTCAGCGGTAGATAACTGCTCTCGATTTTCTAGTTATAAGTCAGCAGTAGTTAACTACAGCTTGAGTGTTTTAGTATTTTACTTGTGTATTTTTTTTGGAAGAGCATTACTTCTCTATAGAGTTGATTTTTCAGAATGACTGAATAGCATTTATGATATTAACAAGAAACTAGCTACATTTTCTTTTTTGACAAACAAGAAACTAGCACATAACTACATGTATATCAGGACAAAGAAAATAATGAGATGAGATATGACCCCATGTGTCAAATTTACAATTGAAGGAAAGGTCGGTATAAATTAAAGATAACATACCCCGCCACCCAGTTAATATATTGAACTTTTAAGAAACATGTGGTAAAGCTCAAATCCAATGCCTAAATTGTTTTTTTCTTTGTAGAAAGGTTAATTAGTGAACACAGGTAAAAACCCATAATAGCAGACTTTGCATTTTACTTCACCCAGACACGTATTTTATTTAATATGGGAGATGTAGTGTAATTTTATTTCTGAACCTCTTGCATAATATGGGTCTATCAGCATTTTATCCCAAAATCGAACTCGTTTAACTTTAATCTGTCAATATTCCTAATCATAGGAATCAATATGGAATTAGAAGGATATACAATGAAAGCTGGAAAGGATTAATCCCAACTACTTTTGTACTTCATAAGATTTAGACACGGTCTTTACAAACTCTAACCCAAACATAAAAGGAATTTATGGACCCATGTCCAGCTTGTTTGTGAGAGACAACACACCCAACCGATAAAAATCAAACGCCCGCAAGTTATTCCAAAGTAGAAACTAGCATTGTGAACAAAAAGCAACACAAAAAACACCAAAAGCAGCGAACTAGTTATATGGGCAAATAGGATAGGTATTGTACCATGTATAAATTTGTTTCTATTATTAATCGAATAAAATTGATGGATTTTATTGATTTAACGATGGAAAAAAAATGTGTGCATGATACAACATTGTTAGATAGTACGTCATGAATTAGCATTAATATTTTTTTGTAGAATGAGGAAAATACGAGTAAAATTAAGGAACAAGACGCGGTGTAGTGTACTACACCCTAAAACATCAAAATGAAGACGTAAGCAACCTCAAAGAATCGCCGGGTGGAGTTTTTTTTCGTTAACTTACCATAAGGTGAAAGGGATGATCTTTCAACCAAATGACCTCTCGGATGACCAACAAGAGGTTGCGTTGAGTATGATTATACCGACTAAAGTGAAATAATCGTGATGTAAAGGTGTTCAAATTTATTTTATAACTATTTTGATTTGTTGAGATCAACCCGAGAGTTGTATGGTAGCCTTATGGTGGGAGACATTTACGATATAATATTATCTTAAATATTTGAGTTATTATTATTTCCACCTTACAAACTACTATTGAACTTGGATCCTCCACCGTTGTAGCATCGTAAGTGCAAATGTGGATGATCCCACCATTTATATCCAATATTCAAATTAAAACTTTTTTATTTAACCTCTATTCCCCAAACTCAAAAAAGAGATTGTGAAAAATCCTTGTTGATATTGTTCCCAATCTTACAATTTTTTTGTTTGATATTATCAAGGTTAGTGAGAAGTTTTTATATTGAATTCAACTTATCTTTACAAAATTCTAGAATGTAGCTTGAATACATAGACTTTTATAACATATTAGATATTTATATAGCTTACTTGATTGAATTAAGGAATTAAATGAGTTAATAAGATAAAAAGATTTATGGTTCAGATCCCAACAAGAGAGAAAATACTAACATAAACAATTAATATAATTAAAAAAATTATATTAAACATAATTCATCTTTATAAACTTAGCTTGTAAGTTGGAGGTGCTGATCCTTATAAACAAGGATTTTTCTCAATATCATTACCTAAGGAAGATAGGTTGCATACACACATCACAACAAATTTTATATCATCTTTTTCTGACAGAAAAAACTCTACATTTTTATGTAATTTTTTTTTTTTTCCATGTTACTTCCACTAGATGATGTTATCATATTTGAAACATTGTGTGACACTAAATATAAACTTGTCTTGTAGTCGAGAAATCTAACATCTTATACCCAACTTAAGTTGGCCTTTTATATAATATCTTTATAATCACTTGTAATACTAATATATTATTGCCAAAAGAATAGCTACAATTTCCCGAAGATGAACTAATGAGAGAGTGAGGAAGGTGCGTGGATTGATTGGATTCTAATCTATCATTATCTACCCTGGCGAGTGGCGTGTAAGAGACATATGGATGAATGTAAGATACAAATAATATAACTTACATGGAATTTTAGAGGCATCAAGTATATGCAGAGCAATTAAACATACACTTAGCAAAGCTAGAATGAACACTAACATCATCTATGACAGATTGACAGTTATGTATTATCGTATTCTAATTTGATAGCTTAGTTTCTAGTTTATCATAGCAACAATAGAAAAATGAAAATTTTACTTACTTGTTTTAATTTCTTATTGATCCCATAATTGAAAGCAATAAAATTGGTTTAGCACGTAAAACCAGTGAAAAACGATGTAAAATAGCAGAATTGTAAGGTGAGTTGTAAAGTTCAAAAGAGATGGTGGATTACCTTATTGAAATCTCAAAGAGATAGATGCAAAAGGCAGAGAAAGCAGCACAAGCATGAGAAGCAAAAGGGTCACATTGCGAAACCATATTTTTTATTTGTATCAGTCGTGGTCGTTTTGCTTGCGAATTGGATTCATTTTCCTTTGTAAACAACAATTATGAATTTATGATACTTTATGTATGTGTTAAGTGGCTTGACATAATTGCCATAGTGATTTCTATTTGTTTGCAAATGATTGCTTGATTAAAAGTGGGTATTATGGTAGTTTTAACAAAGGAGGCGAATGAACTGAGTAGGTGGAAGATTCGACCATCAAATTGAGAGGGAACATTTAACGAATATGCGCTTGCTATACCCTTTTGCTATTGCACGGTGGAAATGCGACAGGTAGTCCACCATAGAAAATAGAAAATTGGTGTACACTTCAAACAAGGCTGAAACACACTAGAAAAAGACGTAAATGTCCATCGACAGTTAAGTGTCGTAGATTAAAATTCATCGGTAGTTAACTGTTGATGAAGTTATATTGATAAATTACCATTATTTTTTTAGCATTGAATGAAGTGTGAACAACATTCTTTTTCACCATAACGCAGAGATTTAGTTAGGAGGCCCATCCCACGTTCATAAGCCCCAAATCAACAAACCAACGTCATCCATAAGTGTATTTGGATTGTTTTTTCTTCTTCTTTAATTCATTAGTTTTTAGTTTTAGTTATTACTTTTTCCACCCATGCATTATTCACGCGTTATATTTATTTTCAAAATCTTTTTTGCTCAGATAATATAATTAGAATCGTGTTTGGGATTATATAATCTGAAATGTTCTTAAATGCAGTTCGGATTATATTTGCCGAAATTTTGCAAAAGTGTTCAACAAATATAATCTGAAATGTATCAAACACCTCAGAAGACCATGTTTAGAGGTAGATTGTAGTGTGTAAAAAGACATTGTTCGAATTATATAAATCAAATGTCTAACTTATGACTCAAGTTATATTTGTCGACTATTTGGAGTAACCAAATCTGATATAGGTGGGGGCTCCTATCTGATTCAAAATAGTTCCTTGTATGTAGAAGTGTTCGCTGTCCGGGTTGAATCGGTTTTGAGGCAAAAACTCATCCGATCCAAAGATAAAATTATATGCAGTTCGGTTCGGTTTTGGATGATTAATTTTAAAAAATCGATCTGATCCGATCCAATTTAATGTGGTTTAATTTGGATCGGTTTTTGGAAATCCAAATTACAAATTGTAACTTTTTATTAATAATAATCTTATAAAAATATGATAAAATATTAGGTTTGATACGGAATATAACATTTTTTTTAGAGATACGGAATATAACATGTGATTTATAAAAAAATTAATAGTACAAAATAAAATGATTGATTATCTTTGAAACGTATGAAATAGAAACAAAATTGATTAAATTAAACTCATATGTAGTATTAAAAGAATTAAAAAGAAAATAAATAATAGCTTAATATAATATATTATACTTTTTTTTTGAAGGAATAATATATTATACTTATAAAAATGGAAATATATGTATTAAAATAGATATATTAAAATGGAATTATATATTAAAATATATGTATCCGGTTCGGTTTGGTTTTGAAAATTCAATCAAAAATCTGATCCAATCCGAGCGGTTTTCATAAAATGTTTTCCAAACACAACCAATATTATTAGGTTTTGTGCGGTTTTCGGTTTTTTTGGATCAGTTTGTAGCTTTACGTTCAACGTGTGGTGGCGGTGTGTTGATTGGGAAAACAAAACACATGCTTAAGGTGGTGGAGTGTGTCAACACTTTTCTCATTCTTGTATCACCCAATTTGTGATGTCTTTTTAAGTGGTGTATGAGATAGGATCATCTGCTAGCTGCACCATGTCGTAATGCGAGGCTGTCACCTTTTGTAGTCTTAGATATGGTCATTTCATTGGATTTTCTAATATATACAATTGAAATCCAAAGAAAAGGCACCACCATTGCTAGTTAGGTATAGATACAACAACACATACACTAATGACAGAAAGTAAAGCAATGAAGGAGATTAATCCTCCAACGTTGAAAATCGGAAAGTAAATATGAATATTTTGCTTGGAACCATATGAAAAAGTAGAGTTTCACATTATCCACAAGCTGTTGCAAAGACCATGTCTTTGCCGGAAAATTAATAGTAGAGTTTTTTTCCCGTTAATGAAATTACTGAACTTTTATCTACCAAAACCCCTCGAAAAAAGATCTACCATTGTCCTTTGTCATCAATGAAGCCCTCAATAGACACAGCAAAGTTACCATTGGAGTTGATAAATTATCGCATATCATATCAGCAAAATTACACACTCCACATGCATGGTAGATCCTTTGTTCTTTTGACCTTAGCTCCACACAATACTTCTATGTTCCCAGCAGCTAACCTATCTAGAAGTAGAAGCACTTTTGAAAATAATGCAACACATTATCGGTTTAAAAAAGTACGCTATACTAATTCTTCATACGAGAGGCAGAGTTTATAACAACAGGACTTATGGAGTTTTTTAAGAATCTTCTTTCTTGACTCCAATCTTTTCCAGTAACTCTTGTTCAAATTAAAATAATGCTTTCATCCAAGGTTGTTGTGACTAAAGCAATAATTTTTCTTGTGATTTTCGTAGTTGTACCCAAAGTATTAGTTGTAATCTCATTCATAGTGACTTGGGACAATCTCTAAAATTCTTTGATCACTTCGCCGTAGATCGGTTTATCTTCAGTGTTGAAATAATTGTATCATCAGCCCATTTTAATCCAGTTCCCCATGGAATCAAATTTTTAAGAAGGATTGATATGCATGGTAGGAGTTTGTCTTGAAGACAAATTCTTCGTATTTTCACTAAAAAAAAATCTAAAATAATCACAACTACCAGATTTTAGGGGTGTAAAAAGTGTTTTTTTTTTTTTTGGTTATATTAAATTTTCCGTTAAAGAATATTTTTTGCTTTCTTAAAAAACAAACTCACTTCTCTCTTTTATATTTCTCTTCTCTTTAACTTATATTTTTTTTTATCAAATGGAAAACCTAAAGCAAAGGAAAAATTAACAAAACAAAAAAGAAACTACAAACGGGGAATGAGTTCCCTAACATTAGATAGACAATATCTGGATAGAGGAGAAGAACAAGTAGAGATAATTCTAGGCTCATTAGTAAGTGAGACGTCAAGTTTATTGAGTCAATCTGAATCTACACAAGAGTTTCATTCATATAAGAAGATATAAACAAAACCAACATTTCAATCTCTTAACATATAAGAACGAATTTTATCAATCAAAGGAGCAGGGTGAGTTAGTAGGATCTCGTCCTTGATAAACGTCAAAGTTGTTTGATAGTCTGACTCACAGATGATATCCCTAATAAAACCAATATCCAAGTGATTTGTATTGAGTAAATAGTCAATTTCCCCCCTGAAATTGTAAGTTTCGTCAATTATCCCCCTGAAATTAACAAAACTTCAATTACCCCCCTGAAATTGCATAACGTTAATCAATTTACCCCTCCGTCAAATTTTTCTGTTAACTGTTTACGGTTATGATCAAATACCCCTGATAAGTGCTCAAAATGATCTAATTCATGTGTTAGTTTAGGCATATTTGATGAGTTGTTTTACAAATTATTGATGGAAAAGCTTCAATTATGTGCCTAAATGCCACTTATGCTTTGCATGCCTTACTTTACCCTTTTTGTGCAGAAAAATACAAGCAAGGACCAAAAATATTAGTTTTGACAGGAGACAACACGCCATAAGCGTGTTCCAAGCCAAAAGCCGAGAAGCCGGAATTCAAGAAACTCGCCATAAGCGAGTATTTGGCCATTGGCGAGTTTTCTCCAGAGGATACACGCCATAAGCGTGTTCATGGCGAGTTCAAGAGATCCAACAGGATAAGGGGCACGTGGAGCATAACCATTGGAGCAGAAGCTGATTTCGTGCATCTCGCTTATGGCGAGTTATTTTGGCCATAAGCGAGTTGTTCAAACACAGCCCATATAAATAGTTTTTCCTTCTCTCTCTTGAGATTCTATTACATTTTTATTCATATTTTTCTGGTTTTAGAGAGAGACTAGGGCTTTTCTAGAGAGAGAAACACAAAGCAAGGTAGTTAGGAGTAGATTCAAGCCAAGATTTGTTGAGACATCATGGATCTTGTCATGGAATCTTCACCCTTTCTTCATCCTTTGCAAAGCTATCATAGACATATGTAGCTACATCTACTCTTGTAGCTTTGAGGTATTCAAACAAGCTATTATGTAATCTTTTGATCTTTTAATATATGGTTCTAGCTTATTTATTCAATATTGTTGTTATTCTTGTTTTTATTGTTTTATTGAGATTCAAAATGATATGGACACGTACTTTTGAATCTAGAAATAGAATAACAATCTATCTTAAGTTATCACTCTAAACATGGATCTTAATATTTGATAATCACTTTTAATCTAGAACTTAATGCTTTTGGGTAATTTAATCGGTTGGGAAATCGTCGATTAAACTACCCAAACGACTTTGTGATCGTTTAAATGTTTGGGAAATCGATGTTTAAACGATCCCTTAGAAATAACGATATCATTTGGACACGAATGATATTGTCGAGTGATTGTGATAATATAGTTTAAAAAGCTAGAATCCGTTAATCGATCGAGAGATTGCAGCTGTTACGCTTGGTTGATGTCTCTGACTGCAAGCGGAATAGCCTTATCTCTTCTCGTTTTACTTTTATGTCGATTAGGAAAATAGTTTTACACAAACAAACAATTTATACCCAAACACTTAACGTGACAAATATTGTGAAAATGCTTATGAAATACGCAACTCCCTGTGGACACGATCCTATTATACTTACGTGTAAATAGTTTTATGAGAGGTAAAAATCCTTCATCAACCCCCCCTGAAATTTTGCACTTATGTGCAAAATGCCCCATAAACTTAAAAATTTAGATTTTTTTCCTTACAAAAAATCATACATTTAGTTCTTCAAGTAGTATATTGTACCTATTGTCATAACTATTCAGAAGAAAATGAATGAATATATGCCAAAGAAATCATGGTTTTGTCATGTGCAGCCTTTTCATTCATATTTCATATTTATCAACAAGGAGCAAGATAATTTTTTTTACAAAGAAGGTAAAACTAAAAACCAAACATTAAAAAATATCAAGCTGTTGAAATAAACCAAGACAAGAATGCCATATCAGCAAAAAATTGATATCTATCACATAACTTTTTAGTACAATGTGATATACCGGCTTCATGCAGAAGATCCATGACATAGGCCCCGTTTGCATAAACAGTTTATATAGATGCTTATAGCATTAGGACTTATAGCATTAGAGCTTACATCATAAGCTCTTATACTTGATAAGCTATTAATGTTTGGATATGTACACTAAAAAGTACTTAGATGAATTGAAGTGTTTGGATGTGACATTGCATAAGCAATTATCAAAATTTTAAATATTTTTAATTTAACAAAAAAATCAGAGAATCGAACCACAATTATCAAGACTTTTTTTGATAAATTTAATCAAGATGTAAAAAATAATATCATAATATATTAATTATAAATAAATAAATATATATATATATATATATATATATATATATATATATATATAGTATAATCAATATTCGTCCTTAAAAAAAAATAGTAAGTTAAGTTTGTTTTTTTTATTCAGTTTCATTTTGTTACGTAATAAAAAAATAATAAAAAACTTCCTTAAAAAAAAATAATAGTAAAATCTTAGTTACGTGTGTTACTTTAGTAAGATAAGTATATAGTAATTTTGTTACTCATGCACCGTCAAAGATAACTAACATTATAATTAAAATATATGTTTTGAAAAAGTGGATCTAGAGAGAATCGAATGAGGTTACATAAATTCATAAGCTCCTTGTTAAGTCGGAGGGTAAGCTGAAAATTTAGGCTTATTGAAATATGACATAAGCAGCTTATGAAACTATGATAAGCAATTTTTATTTATTTATCCAAACACCTTTAAAAAGGCTTATGGGAGTAGATAAGTCTACATAAGCTCAAAATAAGCCAATCCAAACGGAGCCATGATCTATTTAACATGTTGCAGCTAATAGATATGACATTTCATGCATTATAAAAATTATATCATTAATTAAGTTGCAAATTCACAAACCTAAGTCTTGTTTCTTCTTCCTTCTGCAGATATTAACCTATGAATTTTATTTATGGACACACAATTATCAATGACTTGTGTACTTTATGACTGCATACTCTAACATAATTATCAACTTGTGTAAAAAAAGTCTTCTAAATATGTATATATTTAAAACACATGAGAGTAACATACCTTCCATAAAGATTTATATGACCAATAGCTGCATAAACATACATTCCATAAAGATTTATATGATCAATAATTGTTAATTGTTTGCTTTTAATATCTTTTGAGTGAAGGATAAAAAAAATATAAATTTTCAAGTTTAGGGGGCATTTTGCACATAAGTGCATATTTGATCATAACCGTAAACAGTTAACAGAAAAATTTGACGGAGGGGATAAATTGATTAACGTTATGCAATTTCAGGGGGTAATTGAAGTTTTGTTAATTTCAGGAGAATAATTGACGAAAGCTACAATTTCAGATGGGAAAATGACTATTTACTCGATTTGTATTAGTATAACCACAACTTCCAACAAAACGAATGATCCAACCACCCGTAAAATTCTTGATGAAAAGTCCTCCTTGTGATCTATCATGATTACCAATTAAATTATCATTAATCATACGTTAAATCTACTCTGTTTCTCCCTTATTTCTATCAATATCTCACCAATTTCTCTCTTTACAATTTTTCTTTGAAACCAAACAGAGCCTTAATAAAATGAACAACAAACAAGTAGTCAAATTGGTCATATTTTCACTAAAAAAATCACAACTGATTTCACCCAATTTTTTAATGCAGCCTGCTTGAATGCATGATACATGTTGCTTCAGTAGATTTTATTATGCTAGCTACTACCCATAACCCTTCCCATGGTAGCATTACTACTGCATTAGAGTATAGGTTTGTTCTGTGGTGTTTTGAGCCGAGCTTACCCTCCTCCTCCTTTGCAACAAAAAAAACAAAAAGGTTTAATTGCACTTTTGGACCCCTATCTTTCTAAAAGTTGCGATTATGGACCCCTAACTAATTTAAATACAAAACAGCCTTATGTTTTGATTCTTTGGCAGTTTTGGATCCCAAGACAAAAATAAAAATAAAAATTGACACGTGGCACCTCACTTATGGTGTCACGTCAGCGTTGATCGAGTCAACAATGGACTGGGGGTCCAAAACTGCCAAAGAATCAAAACGTAGGGGGCTGTTTTGTATTTAAATTAGTTAGGGGTCCATAACCACAACTTTTGAAAAAATAGAGGTCCAAAAGTACAATTAAGCCAAAATAAAACTAATAGGTCTCTTTTGTTTTATTTTATTATAAACACATAGGACCAACCCCGCAAGAAAGGAAACAGACAAAATAAAGGCACAACAAAACAAAAGTACCTTCTCCTCCTCTCCTCACTCACTCACCTACCTACCTTTTCTGATACTCACGGTTACTCAAACCCTGCAATCTGCATTCATTCACCTTACATACAAATCCCTTCCTTCGTCTTTTTCTTTATTTCTCTAAACAAACAGCCATTTCATTTCCTCTTCCAACCATGGAAGCTTTTACCTTGCTCAAATCCTGGAAACCAACTGCAGGTGAAACACCTCAACTTCCACTTCCCTCACCTCCTCCTCCTCTTCCTGCTACGGAGGAAGAAGACACTCATGACATCGAAACCACTGACGAAGAAGATGAAGGCGAACCTTTCTTTGACATAGAGCTTACTGTACCCGAAGAAGATGAAGAAGAAAAGGCAAACGAGTCTGATATTAATGAATTCAGGTTTACGCTTTCTCCTTCCACCAATGACCCTAACCTCGTGCAATTGGAGCTTGATTCCTCTGAACCTAACTCCAAACCTCAGCTCACAGCCTCTTTGTTGAAATCTGCCACCAAGTTCCGTGTTTTCATATCAGGTCTCAACAAATCAAACAAATCCTCTAATTCCTCATCTCAAAATCCCAATCAACAACCAAAGTCAGAGTCACAGAAAAAGAAGCTCTTCACTGTGAAATTCAAGGTAGATGAAGTTCCATTTGTATCATACTTCACTAGAGACAACAGCTCCAAAGGGAAAGGAAAAACTGGTAATAATAAAGCCTCTCAAAAGCAGAAGAAGCAACGCAACACCGATGAATCAAAGTTACATTCACCTTCTTCTGATGAGAAACAACGTTTCTCAAAGGAAGCAATTGAAAAGTATTTGAAAAAGGTTAAGCCTCTGTACGTAAAAGTTTCTCGAAAGTATGCAGAGAAGCTCAAGTTTTCTGGACATCTAAACACATCGTCGGTGAAGACTGACGCGGCGGAGAAGGTTGAGGTGCGAGCGGATCCTACTGAAAATGAAAATGAGGTAAAGAATGTAAAAAGTCAGAAACAGGGGACTCTGCCTCTGCCTCTACCTGCAGGGTTGCGAGTTGTGTGCAAACGTTTGGGAAAGAGCCGTTCAGCGTCATCTTCAACACCATCGCCGGAGGCAGGGACGGTGTCTTCACGGCGGAGAGATGATTCAATGACGCAGCAACAGGATGGGATTCAGAGTGCCATTTTGCATTGCAAGAGCTCTTTCAATTCTTCCAAAGGTAAGTAAATTAATTGGTTTGTTATTTCTCCATTTTTAAATAACAAGACTAAAGTAGTATTTTATTTTTAAATGGGTAAATAAATGAATATCTTTAATTACTTCATCATCTATTGTTTTACTTGATACAGAAGAAGAGTCTTCTCAACATGAATCATCAAGAAAACTTGCGAAGGACTTTGATGATGAAGGAGGGTCCTTGAAATAGTTGAGTATCGTACTTTGTTGTTTAAGACACGGCGAATGCGTTGCGTTTTGTTTTGTTTTTGAAACGTGTTAGTTTTGTACAAAGGAAAAAAAAAAAATGAAATGTTAATAGTACTAGCTAGCTAGCTAGGTGGCTACTTTTAGTTAGACATGGTATGAGGATGAATTTATTGTAGCAGATAAGAAGTCGTAAAATGTTTGGTTGTGGGGGTGGCTATTGCAGGTGACAATAACTGTTTTCCGCTGAATCAGCCTATTGTGCCTGTTGAAGGCGACAGTGATCAACAACATCTGTAATTTTACAACTTATGTAAAATCACGATCATAGTTCATTTCATTACTTATATGTTAGCCTCTGTTTATATGCATGCATGGTCATTCATGGATATCCTAGAACCACCTTTGATTAGTAAATTGTGGTTTGACCACAAATTTGTTATGTTTAGCTTCTTGGTTAACATAAAATTTATTAGAGTCACAGTCAGACATACATACCTACACAAAAATAATTGATTTGAACTATCAAAACATAAATGACAAATTATATGGTACACCCAATAAATTTGGATATATCGGTACACTAATTTGTTAAATTAATAATAAATTAGTTGTTTTTTGAAGAAGAATAATTATTTTCTATCATTGACAATTATAATAATTAAATTTTATTTACCAAAAGCTTCGACGGAATAAAATTTAATTTTTACCACTCATAACAATGAATATTGATTATTTTTTATGACAAAATATAAATTTTTTAATATAATTCTCATAAACAATGAAATTATGTTTTTTCTTATGATACGACGTTTTCTAAAATATAAATATTAACAAATAAATTTTTATTTTATAAAAATGATCGTTAATTTTTAAGTTTTGTGAAACAAGAGTATCGATACACTACAATTTCTGAGTGTACGGTAGAAATTCCCAACATAAATTTATAAAAAATAAAAAAATTATTATTTTACTTTACTGAATGTTTTGAAAGAACTTATGATTTTGGTAACCACTAACCAACACATATGATGTCGAGACTAACGGTGTGTTTGTTTCCACGTTGAATTTCCCTTCCATCGTACATTTACCTAACTCCACATTATCACATGAAAAGGGCATTAGGATGCAAGAAAAATGGTTCAAACATGCATCCAAACGATACCTGAATACAACTTTTTTGAATTTGTAGATTGAATCTAAACAAAAAAACTTACCATAGTTAACTAAAAAACATTATGATCATGAGGACTAAAGTCATAATTGAAACTTTTTTTAATAAATGCATCTAAATTATAAATATAAATCATTTTACATTCAATTTACCTTTAAAAAATCAATTCAGTCGGGATCGATTTTCACAGACGTCGAACCACACACATCTTTATTGTACGTTTGGATTGAAGGTGAGTTTAGAAAAATCATGGAGATACAATGGTTTTTTTTTTTTAAGCATTGAAGTTTAGCGTTAATCAAATTCCAAAAGTTGTAGTTCTACCAATCTCAATCCAAATTTAAACATGCAGTGAATCCTTACTTTCTTTTATGAAAAATGCTAACAACTATTTTTGTGACATTATTTAAGGAATCAAATAAATAACTTTTGCATAGAAAAATGTGTATCCATGACTTTGACAAGTATTTTACTTATATTTTTAAGATAAATTTTTTAAGAGTCTTGTTAACAAGTATCCTTAAACAACGGCGAAACTAGCAAAAAATTTATGCAGGGGCGAACTAAAAAGAAAAAATAAAATCTATTTTTTTTAAGGAAAAAAGTTTTAAACATATTAAATTTAAGGATGCAATATATTTTTAGTCCTATAAATTATGATTTTTTAGATTTAGTCCTTAAAAACAAATTATTCAATTTTTGTCTTGATTTTCTAAAATTTTACAAAAAAAAAAGTGTTTTTAGTCTTGGATTTAATTTGTATAGCAAAAAAGTTAAGGACTAAAATTTAAAAATTGCTAGTGTTGTATAAATTAAAAACAAAATAATCCAAAAATTAGTCAATACATGAAAGTTAGCTTATAGCACCAACAAATGATAAGAATTGACCATAGCTATTTAGAAAAGTTGGACTAAATGCGTTTCAAGAAGCCAATTTTTATCCATAATTGATTGTTTACAAAATAGATTAATGTTGTTTTTTTAAGGTAAACAAATAGGTTATTTGCAAGAAACTCATTACTCATTTAATATGTTTATGACTATTTACTTGATAATTGTTATTGTTGAAAAAGTTTTCTCTATATAGTTGTTAATAAGACCGAAAGTTCCAAACCAATACACATATCTATCAATCATGTAATAATTTTTTAACTTTCTTATATATGCAAATTTTCGGCAACTGAACTTTTTTGGGGTAGCTCAATATTTATTATTTGGGGTAGCTGAATATAAATACATACCTACCAACTCAAGAAAAATATTGTTTTTGGGGTAGCCAAGGCTACCCCTTCCACATGAAGGGCTACGCCCATGCCTTTAGGGCACTTGTTAAGGTTTCCAAAATAGAAATAATTGATAATTTTCATATGTAAAAACTTTTTGATATTTCAATGTGTTGAATACATAAATCCCAAGATAAAATTTCTACTTTAAATTTCTTATCAAGTGTTCTAAGGACACCTGTTAACATTTTCCATTTTTAATTTGATGCTATTTAAACAATCCCAATAAGACATTTGTTATCACAACCCTTCTTTTGATTTAGATTGATTTTTTTTTTTTTTTTTGCGTGCTTAGAGGAGGACCCAAAGTGGCTGTCTCTCTGTTTAGATGCCTAAATGAGTCATGATGCTACACATAATCTATTTATAATTTTTTTAATAACTATACTTGATAAACATTCGTTTCCTCCAACCTAACACTTCAAATTTTTTTAATCAATAACTCACAAATAACTTTATGTAATTACTCTCAACAAAAATCATTTATTTTAATATAATTTAATATGTTGACCCATTAAAAATAATGAAAAAGAGAGTATTTGTATAACTATTACTTCCTCCGTCTTTAAATATAAGCAAAATTGACTTTTTAAGTTCATTCATTTAATGATGTATGTGATTTATAATATGAACCACATACATCATTAAAAAAATGAACCTAAAAATTCAATTTTACTTTATTTAAAAATAAAAACGGAGGTGTACACCTTAATAGTCATCCATTATTTTCTATCTCCAATAAAGGACATAGAGTACCTAAAAGGTGGTGAACCCTAATAGGCAAGCAACCTCCAAGATGCTCTTAGAATGGTGATTCGGGGGCACACTAACTACCCAAGAGAATGGGAACGGTGGGTGAGGGTTGGGTCGCTCCCTCTCGTTTTATTACAAAATTTGTTCAACATTCTTCATAAGAATTTGTTTCATTTAAATAAAGTAGTCATTGCAAAATACTTCATCCGATCCTATTTACAAGAAACAATTTACTTTTTAGATATATTAAATAATTTATGTATTTGGTTGAGGTTCTTGACTAGATACATACATTATTCAATATATCTAAAAAATCAACTTTCTCTTGTAAATAGGACCGGAGGGAATATTAAGTTAGAGTTACTAATTGAGAAATCAATTTATTATTTTTAGAATAAACTCAAAAACAAAATAACTAAGGCTGTGTTTGGTACAATGGATAGATTAATGAAAGAAAGCATAGAGAATGGAAAGTTTATGGAAAAACGTGTTTCCATCGTTTGGTTGCTTTGACTGAGAGGAAAGAAAGTTTGATTTGGGTGTGCTCCACTGTCAAATACTTTCCCTACCAGATTGCGAAGAAAGCTGGATTGAGCTTCTAAAATTTTAAAATTACAGAATTGCCCTTGCTTTGAACTTTGAAACGGCATATGCTTAATTATATTTCCTTCTATTAATTTGTTTCTCATTCAGCAGTAACATGCGTGCCTCTTCAATTTATTTTTATTATATAAATTTTTTTAATTTACTTTGTGTGCATACGTTGCTAATTATTCATTATATCGTGGCTTATATAAACAGATTTCGTATATCTATAATATATGGGTATATATTTCATTTAATACATACATATCTATCTTTCTTTTCAATATATTTCTCACTTTCTCTTATACCAAACAACTAAAATAATCATCTCATTTTCCACTTATTTTCTATTCACTTTCATTCCTTTAACCTTCTTTCCACTACTTTCTTTCCTTACATTTTCTTTAGTCATCCAAACATACCCTAAATACACTTACATGTTTCGTCTCTAATGAAAAAGTTGGTGTTACATAGGATGTGGAGATTCCCAAAATTCTTTGTGATTAACTATATTTTGTTTTTTAGGATATGTTTCATAGTTCATCATCAAATGTACATCAGAATCCACCAAAATCAGATCCTTTTTTGAACGAACAGCTCCATAATCGATCCTTTTTCAAATTCTTAGATTTCATTCATTCCATCTTTTAATTTAGATTTAGATAATAATCGGTTTTCTTCTTACCTCTAACAATGGAGGAGTACTTGTATGTTTTCAATTTTCATCAAGAAAACCTACAACTAACGTGAAAACAAAAATAATTAATAGAAAAATGTTAACGAGTGTCTCCGATGCGCTCTTTAAATACTTTATATTAAATTTTTTAATGAAAAGTTGAATATTTAATACATTAAAAATTATAATAATTGACCTTTTGAAAAAATAATTATTAAAATTAAAATCTTAAAGAGTATATAGGACACTCATTAATAAAACCCTGATTAATAATCATGGTGTAGATTTGATAAAGTTTGAAACATTAAAGTATCATAGTAATTCGAGACGACGGAAAATGCGGTCAGAGAAGTGGGAAAGATGGGGACATGAGCAGTGAAAGTAAGATTGTTTTTGGGTAAAGAGGGAGGGAAAGTGTTCTTGACACAGACAGACAACAAATCAGGACTTTGTATTTATTTACTTTTACTAAAGTGAGGACAAATATTTTTTTAGCTTCACCATTTTATTTAAGTTTCTGTTCCCGTAAAAAAGCAAAAATTGATTAATAAATTTCACCAACTCAAGTTTGATTTTTCAGATTAAATGATTTATTTTGTCAGACCTTACTTTTTTCGACCAAATTTTAGATTACTGAAACTCATTTCCATTAAAATTAAAGGTTAACACCAAAAGCCATATTATAGATAGCGACAACATATGAGACGGATTTTGTACGATGACTAATTGATATAAAATAGCTTCCACTAACAATACACAACGATTAAAATGAAATAAAAGAAATGATTTTCGACTGTGTCAGATTACTGGTGATGGTTTGTTTGTGAAATCAATTGTCGTGATAAAAAACATTTCAATAATACTCCCTTCATATATTGATTTGTATGAGTCGTTTGAATTTATATTCCTTTTCAATATAGTTATAGATTATAAGCTTAATATCAATTTTAGTTTCCTAACTTTCTTAAAGTTGTAATTTTGGTCCTCTAAGAAAAAAAAACTACAAAACAGTCCCCTAAATTTTGCATCTGTCACAGTTTTAACCCTCAATGTTAATTTTGACTCGGTCTATGCTGACGTGACACCTTAAATGAGGCGTCACCTATTATTTTGTTTTTTTTACCAAATATTAGCGTTGGGAAACCAAAATTGCTACATTTGCAAAACTTAAAGGAAGCAGTTCAATAGATAAAAGTTTGTTTAAAAATTTTAGAAATATATTTTCCTTATAATAAAGATCACATACCTTGTTAATGGAATATTCTAAAGTGGGAGTGAATATACAGTGACCGAGTAAACTGTAACTTTGCAAGCTACTCTAACTAACTTTGCAAGATATGCTTAACTAACTCTTCGCAAGTCATGCTTAACAAATTGAATTTAACTATCTGTTAACTGTTTTGTAAATAAATTAGCAGTCGAGTTGTGCCTATTTGGTGTGAATAAAGTGATGTGCGAAATAGCAACTAGTGGATATATGATTTGTTTTTTTTTTTTTTTTAGCAAAAGGAAAACTAAAATAAATAAAAAGAGAGATACAAAGACCGGTCAACATAAAACCTGACCCAGGTACAACCCAAAAGGGGATACATCGATGAAAACAGACCTAATGCATCCACTCTTATCTATCATAACAAAGTTTAACTAATCACGGACGCAATCCAGCGAACCCGCGTACGGCGCGAAACCAAGTTACAAAAAATATGAGAAGTTAACTTTTGCCAATAACAGTTAGAGTTTAAAAACGACAAATGGATCGACCGCCAACACGGTATCAAAATCTAAGTGGCAACAGCTCCCTGCACAAGACAACAAGCATAACAGCTCTTTCGAGCATTAAATACCAGAGTGTAGGAATACAAGACGACTTGAAACCTGCAGACCTCAACAGACCTGAAAACATCAGAGAGTCAAAGCAGTCAAGCAACCAAACACAATGGAATTCAAACATACGCGTAAGAACTCAGATCGTGGGATGAGTCTAATACGTTAGTAACCAGACCCTTATGGGTTAACAGAACCATACCCTTTCGGGTTTATAAAAGCAAACCACATCAAAATAGGCCAAAAGTCTTCGACCACCCCATCTTTGATCATGAACATCACGAACAAAAAGGAAAAATATACCATAAACACACCACCAGCAACCCAAAGCAACACCAACCACCAGACACGGCAGCTTCACCTACCAACCAACCTTCGGCGCGAACAAAAGCAAGCACCAAAAAAGGACGCAACAACCTAAACTGAAAATACAAAACCAAAAAGCCAGAGATCCTACAAAAGCAAACAGCCCACCGGTGACTGAATAACCGACGAACTGAAACAGATGGTGAAAACAAAACAAAAACCCAATCCTTGCGACATGAGACCAAACGACCCACCAACCCACAGATCTGGAACCGGAGCAAACCGCAACAACCTAAAACCTTCAAACCACCGGCAAGGATGGATCTTCCATAAACGCCGACGAACATAGAACACCACACAACAGGTGACGGCGGAATAAGGAAGCAGAGTGAAGGCAGGACTGACTGTCGGAAAGGATGGAGAAATGGTGCCGCGGAGGATAGAAGCGCCTCGTCGCAGCACCAAGAGATATGATTTGTTGGAATAGGGTTAATAGGTCCTTACCCCCGTGTAATATAGGTCATTTCCGGTTTTCCACCCTGTAAAATTATTTTTTTGATTTACCCCCCTGTAATTTTTTTTGTTTTGATTTATCCCCCTAAAGGCCAAACAAAAACCAATTTTATTTTATTTTATTTAAGAAATTTTCGTTTTTGTTTGGCCTATTAGGGGGGTAAATCAAAACAAAAAAAAAATTACAAGGGGGTAATTCAAAAAAATAATTTTACAGGGGGCAAACTCGAAAATGACATATATTACAGGGGGGTAAAGACCTATTAACCCGTTGGAATACATGTCATGTAAAAAAAATCAAGAGATTGTGATACGTACGTGTATTTCATTTATTGTGCCTGTTTGTTTTTCATACAACATAGCATTTCCTTATTAGTTTTACAAGTTTTGACAAGTTATTAGTTGATTGAGTGTGAAGAAACTTGATTGCTTGACTATGAAGTAACTGATACTCTAATAACGTGAGACTTCTATCATTAACATTATTCTTTAACGTAACTCAAATGTCAACGAATATATTGAATCCAAGCTAAAATATGATTCCATTAAGTGAGAGAATTTCATGACTTAACTTTTTTATCTACTCAATTATAAGAAACTCCTAAAATACACTAATCTAAAAATTGCCTGGATACAATTATAATAATAAACCAAACCGGTTATTTTGTTGAGAGAAAAAAACTTGAAAAATATTGTGGTGATGAATGATCAAATTTTTTACATTGTTTCCTTAAAAAAAAAAAAAATAGAGAGAATCTTGATCCTTGTCCAACTATGTGAAGTTGGTGGATGGGGGTGGACGGTGATGTTTCATTTGTAGCCTAAAGTGCCATCTAAAGTTGTGTGATTGCCGCTTCAAAGTAATACAAAATATTGTTCTCCATTGTGAATACAAATTAATTTTCTTATTGTAGGAAAAAGAAACATATACAAGTTAAGGAAGTCGTACAATTGAATTTACTAGTTGATAAGTAAATTTGACGATGTAAATTGTAAACTAACTGATTGCATGCAAGAAATTCAAATTCATGTTTTTTTATAAAACCACTTTTAATAGGAGACCAAACGTGTGTTTGGCGAATTGAAAAATCATGGTAGTGTGGTACGTTCCACAATCTAAAAGTGTGATTTTCTTTCCTTTTCTTCAATGTAGATGAAACATTTCTAACTTTAAGTATTTGAGAAAAACAACCTATATAGAGGGGTGGGATTTAACATGGGAAAGTAGAAAAGTTTCTATAGAGAGGTGGTCTTTTTGGTACAATATATATCTACAAAAATACCATAGTAAAAGGTCTCACAAATACTAATTACCAGAATTGAATCCTTAAAAATGAAACCTAAATATTAACGAATCCAATACAATTATCACCTCGTGTGATTGATTCTGTTGGGATATTGTATGTACTAGTACAATTCAACTCAACCTTAATTGACCTCTTGAACATGTTCAATATTTTTACTTTTCCATTGATCCTCGTATAGGTGCTGAAATTTAAAGCTTGATCTCTAATATCAATAATCCAGTCTTGATTGTCCACAAGCTTTTTCGCGTTAATAACCAAAGTCACGTTGAACCTCGCCGTTCTTTGCGCCTTAGCTTTTCCTGGTGGTTGTATTCCTCCTCCAATATCAATTCCATTATAGAAAACAGTGGTGTTTACTGCTCCATACCTGAAAGTGAATGAATTTGTATTCTTCACGGACATATCAGCATGAATTGTAACGTTATTCGAAGCGTTGCTACCGTTGAAACTTCCACTTATAAGGAAAACACCATTCATTCTAACTTCAGGTTCTTTTACATTGTAGACAGTAAAAGCTAGGATTATGACTATGACAATAAGTAACAAAAGAATTGCAGTGATGCATCCACACCATACGACAAACTTTTTTATGCGTTTTGTTTTGCGTTCAGATAAGTGTTGCTGTTGATTATCTGCACTTGGGCTGCTAAAGTGAGTTGTTAATGATATGAAATTTGGTGCTATAGGTTTGAATTGCTCTCTCTGTGTATGAGCCATTTTTTTTATGTGTGACTTTGTTTTGGTTTATTTGCAACTTTCATATATATATATATATATATATATATACTATTACTAGTAGTTTATTATATAGTAAGTCATTTCGTGTACTAATTAAATTGTGGATCCATGATCCATTCCTATGTCCCATGTGTGAACATTTTCAAATGTTTTGATCATAAGATAATGATGGCTAAGAGTCTTGAGTTTTAAGTTTAACTTAGAGCATTGAGAAATATTAATGAGTCAGTCAATGGTTGATATATTCCAATACGCGTTTACACCAATAGGTGCGGCTGGATAGAACCGTTGACTATATAATTAATGGGGGTGTGACTTGAATTTAATGGGAGGGGTATAATTAGAAATGGGGTAATAGAAATTTGGATGGAAGGAATCAAGACATAGCGTACTGGAAGGGATACATCGATCTGGCCTTTCTAGAAGTCATGTGAAGTGCAGAATAAAAGACCAATTTAATACTAAAAGTTTAGAAGAATTTAGAAAATCAAATAAATAAGTTGGTCATGAAAGCTCAGAAGGAGTTACTCCAATACTTTTGATCCAAGACATTAAAAATCTCCTCAAGGTTGACTGATATGCTTACATATTGTTCACACCCTTTGAAAAGGAAATAGTTGTGTTGATTTTTTAGTTAAGTTTGATGCTTCATTTACTATGGATTTCATGGTCCATACCTCTTCCCTATTAGGCGTTCGGACTTCCAACTTACGAACTCTATGAAAACTTGGTTTTGTAGATTATAGTTTTCTTTCGTTTCCTTTTTCCGTTGTTGTTTATTTTCTCTTAACCTTGTAACAAAAAAGAAAACTCACCAAGGTCAATAAAATCTTTTGGAGAGTATTGATAGAGATATTTACATATTATTCATCAACAGAGTTTTCATATTGACAAGAGAATTCAAACTTTTTTTTTTTTTTTGGTAGATAGACGAAATGGCAAAACCATTATAAACTCACACACACACAAGTGGAGGTACCGGGGTTCGAACCCCGATCATAGCATCCGGCCTAACAATTTCGACATTTTACCAGTTGAGCTAGGACTTCTGGATCAAGAAAATTCAAACTTAATCCTTATAAAATCAAATGTGAATATTTATTGATTAGACCAACCGATATTCGATCAACTCAATAGGTGTATTTTTTTTTAAGGCAGTACTTAGGTGTATTGTTCTAGTATCATTTTTTTTCTTTGATAAGAATGCTTTAGAATCAATATAATTTTTCAGATCTAGAATAATATAAAGAAAAAACTATATTACACTCTTAAAAAAAAAAATTAGGTCTATATATATCATTTAATTTTCTTAATATAATAAAAAATAGAGTAATTGTATTTCTCAAACTAGCATTTATTAAAATTTAATCAATGAAAGAGTAAATAAATATACTTTAGTCTAAATTTACCTTAATTGCGTACTTCTTAATATTTTCTACAAAATTGGGGTAAAAAGAATTTGCTACAAACTTTTTTTCTTCCTTTTTGTTAAGATAAATTATTGCTACAAACTTAAACACTGTAAAATCAAAGGGAGTGGATACGGTATTTTGTTTTTGTCCATAAATATATGATTTTTTATTTTGTCTTTTTTAAACCCACTTCAATTTTTCCTTAAAAAATAGCTCACTTCAAATAAACCATAAATACTCTGAATGATACATTACAAAATAATAATATCAATAGTTAGTAAATTTAATGCTAAAAACAAATTATGTGATAGAATTAGTTTTTATTTTTGAAGGAGTGATTTAATTAGCTAATACTCTATTCAGTTTGATTATAAACTTCTACAACTGATTTTTCGATTGTAACAAAAAAAAAAAGACTTTTGGATCTCATAAAAAACTTTTTTTTTTCCATTGTATAATAAGTGATTCATTTATCAAAATAAAATAATAATTATATCTAGTAATTTATAGTATTAAAGATTGTTAGAGACATGCGTAGATACTGAATTTAACAAAAATAAATTAGGTCAAATTCCATGCAACTATTTTATTGAGTTTTGTCAATTGAGAATTAGTTAAAATTGACCTAGTCATAAAAGACAAAACTGATTGATCTTTTTTTTTTTTTTTTTTTTTTAAAAACTAAGCAAAATATATTAAAGAAATATCCAGTCCCTCAAACACAAGGTGTGCCTAAGAGGACTAAATATTAGTTACACAACAATAATCCATTTGTGCCGAACGCTATTGGTTTATTGATGTATTCACTATCATCATTATCATAAGAAATACAATAAAAGATATTAACTTAGAAATGATAAATTTAATATTGGTTGGAAATTACAATTAGAAAACGTAATATTACGTACGTTAAAAGGCAAGATGACAATCACTATGAGTTATTTCTTGGGTTCGAATCTAGTTTGAGACATACAATATTATTTAATCTCTTGAAGGAGTGTTTTATCACCCATTTCGTTTCTAGTGTAGTAATGAAAACATAGAAAATAGAAGAATATGAACACCAAAAGTTTATGTGATTTAACTTTAAAGACCTACTATGAGGAGAGAGAGCAACGAAGACTTACTCAAGCCCCTTTCAACATTCTATTTTCACTCTGCCAATGATCTCTCAATCTCTCTAATTTTCTTTTCACAAGTAGAGTTTACATGAATTGTCTCACATTACACATCAAATGTTTCCCATGGATTCCCTCACGAAATTACCCACGTAGAAATACTGTATGTTTCTTATATAGACTCCTGAATACAAACATTAACTCATAATTGACATAAGTGAACTGTTATCATGTTATGGCCAGTAACTGATTTGTAACAAAATTTAAATGCTGTAGCATATGCAGATATGCTTATAACTAAAACCCGAGTGCTACAAGCCTACAATACTTCTGCTTGTACAAGATTTGTGAGACACTTCAACAGTTTCGGCGAGCATCCTAACGAATAAGAAGCAATATTAAATTTATATTGATAATAATTATAACCATGTATGTTTTGTATAACTTTTGTTTTTTTTTGGTATTATGTATAACTTTAGTTTTGTAACAAGAAAAACTTCACATTAGTTGACAATTAGCAAAACCACCCTCTATTATGCAGAAGAGATTATTCATTTGGACTATATGTTTAAACCATATTTAAAGTCTTGCCGACAAATATTTGAAGGAAAAGGTGATATCCAAATGAAACCTCCAGTTTCATGACATGAGATTTGGAATAATCAGGGTGGCCCGTGAAAAAGCACTGTGAGACCAAATTCCCAATATACTTTGATGCTGTTTGTAAACTAAGTGCAGACAGTACTGAAGTAAACATTTGATCAGATGAGCACATTAATAGTCCATCACCTCACTTGTTTAATTTTATCAACAACAAAAAAACTCATTCTAATTTGTATTCTTCACTATCTAACCATAATGTGTTATGATACAAAAGGTAAAAGGATAGCTCTAGTGGTAACCTTGATAAAAGAAAAAAGAAAAAACTATATTAGCCTCATTTACATATAGACCCTTCCTCTGAGGGAAATTCCTCAATAGTAAAGCCAAACAAAAATCAGGGTCCGGTTGAGAGACGGAGAGAGGGTCGTAAAAGCAAGTACTCGCTCTCCTTTACATGACGATGCCAGCGTGAGTCACCATTTTCAGCCCTATTTTTCTAGAATTATCGAATTTACTCAAAGAAAAATGAGGAAGTTACTCTCTTAAAAAATAACCAATCCCTTGTCCCCTTCCCCTTACCTCCTTTTATCTTTCTTTATCCTCAAAACTGTCCCTTTCAATTCACTGCAGATCTATCTGCAATAATCAATGTAGCTTCCAATTAAGTCAATGTCTTCAATGTTTGTAACGTACTGTATGGTGCATAAGCTGCCGTTGTATCTTCTTTGCAGCTACATGTATGATGAAGTGCCAAGCAAGTTTGCTGTCTGGTATGTACAATGATGTTTCGCATTCTATACAAAAAAGGTTCGAGCTTATTGAACAAAATCATATAATCAGGCCACATCAATTTGCTATAACGGGCTTCAGCTCAATCCAAATTAGTTAGAAATGCTCCTTGTGGAACTCAAATTTTGTTGGACCCTTTTCATTGAACTCGAAGCATAGTTTATTAAGTTCTTTGGCCAAAACCGGCGCACCACAATAAAATACACCTGATACGAATTAAGACAGCAATAATGTCAATGCAAGAAAAACAGAAAAAGTCTACCATACTACCATGTATGAAGTACCAACATATACTTGATGGAGACAAACCTATTCGTCCACTATAGTGCTTGGAACACATTTTTGAGAAAACTTTCTTCCAATTAGGCCTAGCAAAATGCGTCCGTACCTGATAATTAGAAATTCAAAAGAAGCTATTTTAATTTACTCACTCCGGACTTAGAAATTAAAAGAGTATCAAGGGTAGGGTACTCAAATGCATCGTATATAACAAAAATAGAATGCTTACCCTGGTTCCAGAAACAATATCAACTCCATTTTTGGCATGGTTAAGTGCTTGAACCATGGTGATAAGGGCGGATCTAGCATCTCCTTCCTCGTATACGCTAGTTAAGTAGTTGTGCATCTCAATGACACCCTGAAGTCCATAATTTGACGATCAATATTAGCCAATTGCAAGTAATCCTTATTCATCTTGCAGAAGGGAAAAGGAATACTTATAATTCTTTAGGAGCAAGTATCTATAACATAAATAAAATCTTCTGCAATAACCAATGTACCCTTTGATCAAGCTCAGCTACTTCATTCATGACTCCTTTGAACCAATCAAAAGAGCCTTGCTCTCTTGTAACCCAGTAGAAATAAGCATTGGTAGTCTTCAGTGTTTTCTTCCTTTTTGGAGTAGTTTTATTAAGAGATGGTGAATCAGTACTCCCAACGCTAAGGTCTGAACCTCTACTTGTATCAGAGACTGAGTCCTGGATAGAACATAGAAGTAGTGCTGATGGTTAATTTACTTTATTTACAAACAAAAATTAAAATGAGAATCAGTATAGTTGTACTATAACATATCATTATTACTTTTTATACATGGATTTTAACACGTTTTCTATTATCAGTAGCACTCACCGCCAGCTCCTCCATTTTGACAATGTTGTTGAGAAGATCTTTCAGAATGCTGATGAAAGGAGTTGCTCCTATACCGAGACCGACCAACAACAAAACGTCGTATTTTCTGTAGTCTTGTGCTGGGGCACCATAAGGTCCATCTATCTTTAACTTAGGCAAACTTTATCAACAGTTAACAAGATGTAAGCAGAATTTTCAGTATAGGTTATAATTGATGACCAAAAATTTGGAGGCAAAAATATATTACAGGAGAGCTACATTCACCTTTTCTTTGTCGTTTCATCAGCCCTGAGAAGCCCACTCCTTCCGGACACAGGAGGCTCACAAACCTCAGAAAATACCCTTTTAAGCTCCTGAGTCCAGTCACCCAGTTGTCGAATGTGAACACTCAGATAGTCATCCCCAGGGGCTGAGGTAATAGAAAACGGATGCCTGTAATAAATATATCACCTCATGTTAGTGTTAGATACCGACACACGATGCTAGTTAAATTGGGAAACAATGCCAAAAATTTTGCTCTGAAACAGAATCAAGACTCTTTATTGGTCATTAAAATGTGATATCACTTCACATTTCCCTTCTTTTCTAGTTCAATGTCAATGAGGGACACCTGCTATCTCTGTTTTATGGATACTAACATATGCAGATGGTAGTTAACTATCCACAATTTATATTGATTTCTCTCCTTTTCCTTAAAAAGAAGCCCTTAACTTAAAACCCAAATATTATATGAACGCTGATTTAAACTGTAACAATGTAACATGCAACCGAAAAATCACCAGAGTTATTGCAAAATAACGCAAAAAACTGAAATATAACTTACCACTCAAACGGAGAGACAGCAGCACATTGTACAAACATGTATTGTCCGCTTTTGTAGCGAAATTGAGGAGGCTTGGACATTTGCAATGTGAGAACATTTCCAGGATAAATAGCAACCTAAATGTTTTTCACATAAAAATAAAAGGAAGAGGAAAGAAGTTAGTGTTGGTTCATTTACAGGATAGTTTGATTTACAAAATATGATATATACAATTTTTACTGTGTTGAACTCCACTCACTGGAATTTAGATATATAAATTAGTCCAGAACAGCAAATTGTGTTGTATACAAAACAAATAATGGATGTGTATACATAATGAAGTTGAAACTAATTTGAAGAGCCTGCCACTAATTGTTTCACTTCCTATGCTCACCTTTATTAGACGGACTGTATATAAACCAGAGCGAAATAATCTGAGTGTTCTTTCGGATGCATAGAGTAAAAGCGGAACTGTAAGATACATCCATGTCTGAAAATCAAAACTCAAGGCGTCAAATAACTAATCACCTTAAGCAATGCATTTCATAAATATCCTAAACAAGTGAAATCCCATTCTCTAAATTATATACCGTTTGATAGTACCATTTGTGCACGAGGTAAAGTTTTACACCATGGATGATGAGCAGAACATAGACAATGACAAACAGATGGTGTGAATACCAGAAAGCATTGAAGCCAGTGAGCCTACTAAATGGTTCAGGCAGCTTAATGAGATTTCTCCTGAACCATTTTGTTGCAAGTGTAAATGATATTGCCATTAAAACCACCATCAGAATTCCAGTGACACCCTCAACCCCTTTTACTATGTCTCCATAACTGGGTCTGTTATGACCAAATACACCTTTCAAATACTTCTGATAATCAGCTTCAGACGAACTTACAAGTCTTGGAAAATCACAAGCAAGGTGATCCCCGGCATGAAGTATAACACCAATCACGATTGCCCCAGCAATTGTCTGTAAGAATCTCAAAGTAAAAACTGAAATCATATACATCACCATAGAATTTACATAAACTTACTGTTGAAGTTTCTGCTATCTTTTTAATTTTTTGACAGAAAATATTTTCCCTTGTTTTTTATGAAATAAAATATCTTCTTTATGTCAAATTTAGAATATTGTATTGAGTACTGGGATTATTTTTCGCATGATAATTTAATTCACAAACTAGTAAGAACTTTCTTATAATAAAAAATAAAATAAAAAATAAAAAAACGAGTAAGGATCTCATAGAGATATTTCTTAAAATTGAGGATTAAAGTTCATTATACAAGAATAAGGTAATATAAAATTAAAACAGTTATAGTAAAAACATGAAAATAGTTAAATATATTTGCATTAGTAGTATATGTAAAAACATATCTAATCTACCTATTACTTCTTTTTGCTAGACTTTTATTTTTGGTGAAATTTTCTATTGCTAGGCCATTATTGAAATTTATTTTGTGTGCGCACTTCATATTTTATATTTTAGTTTGCATTTTCACTTTATTCACCGGGGATTCATCAATTTTACTAATTATTACTAGTTCTAAAATTGCAAGTGTGGAAGAATAAACAAGATATGATGACGGTCAAACACCATAATAAAATAGTTTCCAGATTATGCAGGTTTCCTTGTGGTATGAATGCGTACCTTGTGGAAGTTGATGTTATCGTCAAAAGGTATAACATAGGACAGCTTGGTAGACCTGAGCCAAGTTATGGTGTTTCTGCAGACGGGCAAGAGTATAAGTGCCATGTTGAACTTCAGGGTCTCAGCCCCACCTTTGGCTGTGGGAAGACAGTAACCCATTATATGGAAAGCATCCTTTCGCGTATATTGAATAAACTTCCACGTGAAGAGCCCAATCATGATGCATACCCACAATGTTAAAATCCAAAGTCTCTTCCAATTCTCTTGCAAATAATAAATAAATCTGCGGCTCATCCTGCGTATAGGACTTTTCTTTCTAAGCCCCTGTAAGTTCTGGCTCAAAGCTTGGCTTGTATAGCTTAGAGCTTGGCTGTAGTTGAGATACGTGTCCTTTTGTAAAAGAAGTGTCTCCAATTGCCATAGCTGCACAAGCGATAACATAATGACCATCCAAAATTCCACAAAACAATTAGAGGTTGAGTTGTGTACAACAAATTTCGGTATATGTCAACTATATGCATTATTAGCATTACAAGGGAAACAGAACGCAGCAAACTTGGATAAATGTTGAGTAAGGTGTAACTGTGTAAGCGTAACAGGTGAAGAAACACAAAAGGCCACAAATTGAAGCTTAATGAAATACTATATTGTATCATTTCTTTTGCAGTTTAACCCCCTCCCCACCATGGACGTACCACCAAGATATTTTACCACTGTATTTGTCACATTTATCTTAACCTTTGAAGTTCAGAGATGTCAAAAAAGACAGAAAAAACAGTTATGTTGGTGAAATAAAAAACGAGGTCCCTATTAATTCCTAGGATTTGGATCGGCTACTGTGATTATAGTGTAAAATGAGAAAATTATTTTGACAATCTCATGGTTTGTTATAAGGTATCTATAATATCTACTTCGAGTTATTAATTAATTTGCTCACTTTACACTTGAGAGGAGTCGGACTCCGATACTTATATTAATCAGCAGTGCTACTTGCTTACTCAACGAACTGAATAGTTAGAAGTATTAATCATATATACAAGGCACATGGAGTAGTTTACATATATACAAGCTAGCTGATTGAATTTAGGCTTAATTGCACTTTTGGATCCCTATCTTTCTAAAAGTTGCGGTTGTGGCCCCCTAACTAATTTAAATACAAAACAACCCCTATGTTTTGATTCTTTGGCAGTTTTGGACCCTCGGTCCATTAGTGAGGTGCTACGTGTATTATTTAGGGGGGCACGTGGCACCTCACTAATGGACTAGGGGTCCAAAACTGCCAAAGAATCAAAACATAGGGGGTTGTTTTGTATTTAAATTAGTTAGGGGGCCATAACCGCAACTTTTGAAAAGATAAAGGTCCGAAAGTGCAATTAAGCCTTGAATTTATGTTAAATTTGTTTCTTTATTGGTAGAAGAATTTATGTTAAATTTGTTGACTGAGCAAAAGGATGAAGACAACAATTTGTTAAATTTGTTTCATTATTGGTATATGGAGTAGTTACAAATAATGTAGCTATGTTGATTGGACAACAATTTATTAGTTTATCTTATAACTGCTAGCTAGTTTGTAATAATTTATCAAATATGCCTGTTTTTTCTTTCCCTTCTTTTTTTCTTTTTTTTTTTGGTACAACTTTCCCTTCTTTTTCTACACGGTTGAACAACATTGGAAATGTTGTGAGATTTGATCAATTACACAATTTGGCCCAACTGTGGACTAAAGAAAGGGTCTTACTTCAACACTGACTGAATTAAGGTACGTAACCAAATTAGGACGACCTAGCAACTATACCAGTGGAACATTTTTTTTAATTCTTTATTCTTATTTTGTTGTCTAATAGAAATTATATATAGTGATAATGTCAACTAACTACTCTCGTGAGCTTAGCTACTCTTTTTTTGACATTATCACTGTATATTCACTAGAGTGTCCATCATTATGAAAGAGTCATATTCAAATAATTAATATGAGCACCACTGTTTTTTGATTCACCACCCCCCATATCTTAGTTAATGTCTAATCTTATAAAGTTATAAGTAAAATATTTTTGTCCAATTTCAATTGTTATTTTGCAATATGAATAAAATTACCTATTACTACTTTATTTATACTCTTAACTATTACTCCTCCTTCCAACAATAACTGTGACATTTTTCTTTTGTTTCATATATAGATTAAGGAGAAATTAAAATGAAGGAAAGAGAATAACAATTTTCATTATCATAAAGTTTATATATGAGACAAAAAAAAAAATTGTATATGAAATTATATAGAATAAGGAGAAATTAAAATGAAGGAAAGAGAATAACGTGAAAGTATGTTTATTTTTATGAAAAAAATTGAGTGCAACGGATCACATAACAAAACTTTGACACTTTCACTATATCGACACCCCAAACGTATCAAATATCATTTGCATTAATTTAATAAAATTTTAAAAATAAAAGAAAACGATTAGACAAATACTTGGGGACTAGACCTATACCCTTCCAAAATCAGCGTGTCTTTACTTATAAAACAGTTTTCCAATTTTTTTTCCCATTTCATATTTTTTTTGGTTACAAAAATTTTAGGGTGAGGGGATGGTGCTCCAGTCTAAGGCAGGGAAGACCTTCGAGCTCAAAGAACACTTACAAAGGTATTTACATTTACGTTCCTCCAAAGACATTAGTGGGACTCGAACTCGGGTTCTCTCGAATTCAAGACCTATCATTTTACCACATCAAGCCTTTGGAGTTATTTCATATAAGACACTTTCAAAATTAGCATGCAGTAACGATTTCTTTATAAAAACGTTACTATTTAATTTACCATTGAAAAAGCTAATTTGTTTTCCCTCTCTTGTAAGGATAAATGTATAAAAGTGACAATTTTTTTATAAGAGCATTGCTACTTGGTGCGAGAAATAACACTGCGACTGGCACACGAATCATGGGGCAGTGGTATTATTTTTTCAAAATACATAAAAGTCAAAATAAACTGCAATCTAATGAAATATCCAATGGTACCTATTTATTCATTGTTTTTCATGGATAGTTTGTCGCACTATCAAACTTTTTCCTTTTTATAAATATCCTACTACGACTATTTTTCTTTTTCTTTTTTACAAGTACAACTATTTTTCTTAAATGTCATAATATAAATTAGAGATACAATTGGAATAAAATAAATAAATAACATTGAAAATAAAATTGATAATCTTTTTTTTAGATTTTTTTATAGTTTGAACGTTATTATGGGACAAATAGAGTAATATTAATATGTTCAATAATCAACGTGCACTTTTTAACTAATGTGGTTACCTCCCCCAATTAGTATTCAAATATTGGTTTATTACGTTATGGGAGTGTAGATCATTCAACTAAACCCAAACCTGTTGGTTTTAAAGGCTAATATTTAAAAAAAAAAAAACTACATATATCTAAGCTAATACCTCGATGTAGCCAAGTCTTTCAGGGTCTAACTCTTCCATGATGAGAGCTGCATATTCTTCGGCCTGCTCCTGCAGTCTAGATAACTTATTTGCAGAAGCACTTAACATGATAATCTGGAAGACAAGAAATACAGCAAGAATTGGATAATGAATTATTTAATTTAATTAATGTAAAAAAATACTAAATATTACATACCCTAAAAAAAAGAAAATATTACGAGAAAATGTCTATCTATCTAATTGTCAAAAAGAAAATGTCTATCTTGTGACAAAAGAAATGCTTTTAGTTTAGCGTAAAATGACCACCACACCCCCACCAACTCCACTCTGAAAACGTCTTCACTATGAATTCCATGAATTTGGTAAAATCAGAGAAATGAAAGCGAAATCTCTATGACCAAAACCGCAAAAAAGGAAGACATATATTGTTCACTAACTCTTCAATATCTACTACTACCAACTATTATTATGCTCTAGAACACGGAAAATTAATGTCTAGTTTGAAGTTTGAACTCAATTAATACTTGCTGGATTTTGAAGTAATTATTTTTAACAACCATCATATTAAGTTTGCCCATGCAGCCATGTCAGCCTAATGTTTGATTAATTAAACACAGATGCAACGTTTTACGTACATCATATCATATGAAGAAAAGCTTATACTATTTTTAAAAAATTAGTATTTAAATTACTACAATCAAGGTTGAATGTTCAAACATAAGTATACTATAGTACTAGTAAACAATAGATAGTTGAATATAAAATGAGAGAACAAAATTAGATGATAAAATAAAAAACCTCTTTTACTTCTTCTTCGGTGATTCTTCCATCTTCGTTCTTGTCCACCCTGTGAAGACATGAAGATTTATTATTTTAAAATTTGCACTTAATGATCACAATAATAATTGAATGAATTACAAGCTAAGAAAGCTTCAAAGTGACATTAAAATATTAAAGTAAAATACGGTGACATTTAATAATGTGGTGTTTAATTTGACATTCGATAGTGCCAGTGCAAGTTTTAAATTAAAGGTAACCTTCGAAGATTATTAATCACTAATTAAATATAACTACAACAATAAACAATTAAACAATAATCTTTGAAAGATTACATGTCAAAGAAGATCTGGAGCCTGGAATCGAAACTTTGATCAGTAATTTGCGACCAAAATTCGAAAAGTTCTTCCCTGTTTATCTTTTCAACCTTCAACCTTCGTTTTCGTCCAAGAGCATCAAAGAGTTCCAGTGCAAATTCCTTCGAATCTTTCATACCTTCAGATAATTAAATTACTATTAAGACTCTTTCAAGTCAAAACGAAACATTAATTTCAAGATCTAAACAATATTTAGGCCATAAATTCACCAAACTAAAATGCATTTAAAGAAACTCAAAAATAAAAAATAAGAATAAGATGCATTGAACAAACATTGCAAGATTATGATAAATTGAGATTTGAAGAAAGAAATTGACCTATGCATTGACCGAAATCAACGCGATGAAGAAAACCGTCTTTCGCAAGCTTATCAAAATTCTTCTGCACTTCGTTCCACGCATCAACACCGTTGGATTTACTGCTGATGAATTTCAAACTACGCAGTGCTTTATGAGCACCGGTTCGAGTCCGATCAAGCTGAGCGCGTTGCTTCCTCAGAGCTCTTGCCGCCAACGCCGTTTCAAAACCACCGCCGGCGGTGGTACTAGTTCCGGCTCGAGCGGATGAAGATGAAAGAGTTCGCGAAGCATGACCGTGACTCCACGAGAATCGCCGTAGCTCCTGCGAGAATTGCTTTGCCTTAGCAACCGCCTCTGCTTTCAGCTCCTGTGAGAAATGCCGGAATCCTCTCGAGGAGCTTCTCCGCATCGACGGTGACCGTGGAACAGACACCGGAGTATCGTAACCGCTTCCGGCGACGGAGGAATCGTCGATATTAATAACAGCTGGCTCAACACTACGAAGAACGATTGTATCATCGTCTCGAAGATCAAGCGTAACCTCCACAAATTCATCACCGGTGTAGCTTGACTCCGTTCCCGGCGAAGTACCGGCGCTGACAGTTGCTTTTCCGGGAACACTGTCTGACGCCCATCGGCGTTCGTGCTTCGGTATATCATTCATTGATCAGTCTTTAGTGTTTTCCCTTTTCAGTCTTCAATCAAATTTTTCGTTAAAGACATTAAATGAAAAGAAATGTGAAATTTGGTATGCAATGTTATTATGCTAATGTTTGACACGCGTTGATAAAGTGGACAAGTGTAGAGAGATTAATTGAAGAAAGTTAGGAGAATTACTTTATATATAGAGAAACGGAAAAAATCTTAGCTAGATTATTTGATAGAACGCGTTCATTCAAAATCTAAAAGAGAAAGAGACATGAACGCATAGTAGAATAGGACAATATAGTTTTTGTTTTGCAGCAGAGATGAATTAAAGGAAAATGTAATTGATAGTAATGAGAATATATATAAGAAATTAATAGGAAGAACATAATAAAGTGTTTATGGTTGGGTTTTGTTTTATTAGTGTGAAATGAAATGAAATGAGGAATTAGTAAAGGTGAGAGGAAAAATAGAAAAACAAAATGAAGGAAAGGTAAATGTGGCCAACAAAAGATGTTGGTGTGTTCGTTTGAAAAATAATGATTATGATTATGATTATGATTAATTAGTTAATTGGAATTGTTTATAAGATTATGTATGTTGTGTGGCGTGACGCGGTTGGAATGACTTGGCTTTTGAAGTAGTGGATGAAGAAGGTGAGAGAGAGATAAAGTGTGGGAAGAGAAGGAATTGGCGGGTCGGAAAATGAAAGGGAATATCTCTATTTTACGTTAGTGGGACCGCTAATTCCAGACTCTCTGACTCGACGGCAGGGATGCATTGCAATGTCAACTCCACTCACACATAATTCTCCATTTTTGTTTAGATTTACTAATATTTTGGCTAAAAGAAATTTTTTGGCTTATTTAATTATAAAATTTTACTGCCTCCATCTTTATTTATAAAACTTTTTCGATGCTATGAATATCATATGTCGATGTCCACAAACCCTTTTATTTATCTCTTACGTATTTAACTCTTGAGTAATATCTTTGCACTTCTCTGTAAATAGAGTTCGAATGTAACATATTGTACAACACAGAAGAATAATATAATCATTGTTTTTCTCTTCTTCTCTACTTCTCTTTATTCATGTTCTTATTCTAATAGTTTCATAACATTAGAGAATTTTTTTGTATTATTTTTTTTATATACATACTTCTATTTATTATACATTTTTTTATAAAGGATTCCACAGTTACCAAATTATCC